>NC_138046.1:43408534-43793534 GCF_964194185.1 Rhinolophus hipposideros
AGGCATAGGACTAGGAATGGGAGCTGTTGCTAGGGGTAGGGATGGAGGTGGGCCTATGTGTAGGGGGAGCTGTAGGGCCAGGGGTAGCTGTAGGACCACAGGTAGTGCTAGGCGTAGGCCTAGGGCGAGGGGTAGTGCTCGGGGTAAGCTAACCCTAACCCTAACCCTACCTTAAGCCTAACCCTAACCCCTAACCCTAACCATAACCCTAACCCTAACACCAACCCTAACCGTAACCCTAACCCTAACCCTAACACGGGCAAGGTGTACTGGTCAGCGACCGGCAAGTTCTAGGCCTCGGAGTACAGGGAGCCATGGGCGTTGGTCTAGGGCCCGAGCTAGGGCTAGTGGGAGGGGTAGGCGTAGCGCTGGGCTATCAAAGGGCAAAAGGTGGGTGTCGGGGTAAACCTCGGAGTAGGCCTAAGACCAGGAGCAGGAGCTGTGTCTAGGGATAGGGTTGGGGGTGGGCCTATGGGTAGGGGGAACTGTAGGGCCAGGGTTAGGGGTAGGACCAAAGGTAGTGCTAGGCGTAGTCCTAGGGCGAGGGGTAGTGCTCGAGGTAACCTAACCCTAACCCTAACTCTAACCCTAACCCTAACCCTAACCCTAACCCCTAACCCTAACCCTAACCCTAACATTAACCCTAACACCAACCCTAACCCTAAACCTAACCCTAACCCTAACACCAACCCTAACCCTAACCCTAACACTAAACCCTAACCCTAACCCTAACCCTAACCCTAACCCTAACTCTAACCGTAACTCTAACCCTAACTAGGGCAAGGTGTACTGTACAGCGACGGGCAAGTTCTAGGCCTCGGACTAGAGAGAGCCATGGGCGTTGGTCTAGGGCCCGAGGTAGGTCTAGTGAGAGCGGTAGGCGTAGCGCTGGGGTAGCCATAGGGCAAGGAGTGGGTGTCGAGGTAATCCTCCGAGTAGGCCTAGGGCCAGGAGTGGGAGCTGTGGCTAGGGGTAGGGATGGGGGTGTGCCTATGGGTAAGGGGAGCTGTAGGGCCAGGGGTAGTGGTAGTCCCAGAGATAGTGCTAGGCGTAGGCCTAGGGCGAGGGGTCGTGCTCGGGGTACGGTTAGGTGAAGGGATAGTGGTTGGCAGAGGCCAACGAGCAGTGTTAGGGTTAGGGCTCATGTTAGGACTAGGACGAGTGGTAGTGGTAGGGGTTAGGAGAGTGTTAGGGTTAGGTGTCACGAGAGGGCTCTGGGTAGTCCTAGGACTCGGAACAGGTGTAGGGCTGGATTAGTGTGCGGTAAGTGTGGGTCCAGGGTGATTTCGTAGGACACGGGTTAGTGCTCTGGCTAACTGTAGGGCAAGGTGTACTGGTCGTCGACGGGCAAGTGCTAGGCCTCAGACTAGAGTGAGCACTGGGCGTTGGTCTAGGGCCCGAGGTAGGGCTAGTGGGAGAGGTAGGCGTTGCGCTGGGGTAGGCAAAGGGCCAGGGGTGGGTGTCGGGGTAAACCTCGGAGAAGGCCTAGGACAAGGAGTGGGAGCTCTGGCTAGGAGTAGGGATGGAGGTGGGCCTATGGGTAGGGAAAGCTGTAGGGCCAGGGGAAGGGGTAGGACCAGAGGTAGTGCTAGGCGTAGGCCTAGGGCGAGGGGTAGTGCTAGGGGTAACCTATCCCTAACCCTAACCCTAACCCTAACCCTAACCCCTAACCCTAACCCTAACCCTAACCCTAACACCAACACCAACCCGAACACTAACCCTAACCCTAACCCTAACCCCAACCCTAACCCTAACCCTAACACTAACCCTAACCCTAAACCTAAACCTAACCCTAACGCTAACCCTAACGCTAACCCTAACCCTAACCCCTAATCCTAACCCTAACACCAACCCTAACCCTAACCATAACCCTAATCCTAACACCAACCCTAAACCTAACCCTAACCCTAACCCTAACACCAACCCTAACCCAAACCCTAACCCTAACCCTAACACCAACCCCAACACGAACCCTAACCCTAACCCTAACCCTAACCCTAACACCAACCCAAACCCTAACCCTAACCCTAACCCTAACCCTAAACCTAACCCTAACGCTAACACTAACCCTAAACCTAACCCTAACCCCTAACCCTAACCCTAACACCAACCCTAACCCTAACCCTAACCCTAACCCTAACACCAACCCTAACTATAACCCTAACCCTAAACCCTAACCCTAACCCTAACCCTAACACCAACCCCAACCCGAACCCTAACCCTAACCCTAACCCTAACACCAACCCTAACCCTAACCCTAACCCTAACCCTAACACCAACCCCCACCCGAACCCTAACCCTAAACCTAACCCTAACAGCAACCCTAACCCTAACCCTAACCCTAACCCTAACCCTAACCCTAACTCTAACAAGGGCAAGGTGTACTGGTAAGCGACGGGCAAGTTCTAGGCCTCGGACTAGAGGGAGCCATGGGCGTTGGTCTAGGGCCCGAGCTAGGGTTAGTGGGAGCGGTAAGCGTATCGCTGGGGTAGGCATAGGGCAAGGGGTGGGTGTCGAGGTACACCTCGGAGTACGCTTAGGGCCAGGAGTGGGAATTGTGGCTAGGGGTAGGAATTGGGGTGGACCTATGAGTAGGGGGATCTGTAGGGCCAGGGGTAGTGGTAGGACCAGAGGTAGTGCTAGGCGTAGGCCTAGGGCGAGGTGTCGTGCTCGGGGTAGGGTTAGGTGAAGGGCTAGTGGTTGGCAGAGGCCAACGAGCAGTGTTAGGTTTAGGGCTCATGTTATGCCTAGGACGATTGGTAGTGGTATGGTTTAGCCGAGGGCTAGGGGTAGGTGTCACGGGAGGGCTCCGGGTAGTCCTAGGACTCGGAACAGGTGTAGGGCTGGATTAGGGTGTGGTAAGGGTGGGTCCAGGGTGATTTCGTAGGACACGGGTTAGTGCTCTGGCTAACGGTAGGGCAAGGTGTACTGGTCGGCGACGGGCAAGTGGTAGCCTCGGACTAGAGTGAGCACTGGGCGTTGGTCTAGGGCCCGAGGTAGGGCTAGTGGGAGAGGTAGGCGTTGCGCTGGGGTAGGCAAAGGGCAAGGGGTGGGTGTCGGGGTAAACCTCGGAGTAGGCCTAGGACAAGGAGTGGGAGCTGTGGCTAGGAGTAGGTATGGAGGTGGGCCTATGGGTAGGGAAAGCTGTAGGGCCAGGGGTAGGGGTAGGACCAGAGGTAGTGGTAGGCGTAGGCCTAGGGCGAGGAATAGTGCTCGGGAGAGGTTTAGGTGAACGGCTACTGTTTGGCATAGGCCCACGGGCAGTGTTAGGCTTAGGGCTCATGTTCGGCCTAGGACTAATGGTAGTGGTAGGGGTTGGCCGAGGGCTAGGGGTAGGTGTCACAGGAGGGCTCCGGGTAGTCCTAGGACTCAGAACGGATGTAGGGCTGGATTAGTGTGCGGCTAAGGGTGGGTCCAGGGTGATTTCGTAGGACTCGGGTTAGTGCTCTGGCTAACGGTAGGGCAAGGTGTACTGGTCGGCGACGGGCAATTGCTAGGCCTCGGACTAGAGTGAGCACTGGGCGTTGGTCTATGGCCCGAGGTAGGGCTAGTGGGAGCTGTAGGCGTAGCGCTGGGGTAGGCAAAGAGCAAGGGGTGGGTGTCGGGGTAAACCTCGGAGAAGGCCTAGGACAAGGAGTGGGAGCTGTGGCTAGGAGTAGGGATGGAGGTGGGCCTATGGGTAGGGAAAGCTGTAGGGCCAGGGGTAGGGGTAGGACCAGAGGTAGTGCTAGGCGTAGGCCTAGGGCGAGGGGTAGTGCTAGGGGTAACCTATCCCTAACCCTAACCCTAACCCTAACCCTAAACCCTAACCCTAACCCTAACCCTAACACCAACCCCAACCCGAACACTAACCCTAACCCTAACCCTAACACGAACCCTAACCCTAACCCTAACACTAACCCTAACCCTAAACCTAAACCTAACCCTAACGGTAACCCTAACGCTAACCCTAACCTTAACCCCTAACCCTAACCCTAACACCAACCCTAACTTTAACCATAACCCTAATCCTAACACCAACCCTAAACCTAACCCTAACCCTAACCCTAACCCTAACACCAACCCTAACCCTAACCCTAACCCTAACCCTAACCCTAAACCTAACCCTAACGCTAACACTAACCCTAACCCTAACCCTAACCCCTAACCCTAACCCTAACACCAACCCTAACCCTAACCCTAACCCTAACACCAACCCTAACTATAACCCTAACCCTAAACCCTAACCCTAACCCTAACCCTAACCCCTAACCCTAACCCTAACACCAACCCTAACCCTAACCCTAACCCTAACCCTAACACCAACCCTAACTATAACCCTAACCCTAAACCCTAACCCTAACCCTAACCCTAACACCAACCCCAACCCGAACCCTAACCCTAACCCTAACCCTAACACCAACCCTAACCCTAACCCTAACCCTAACCCTAACACCAACCCCCACCCGAACCCTAACCCTAACCCTAACCCTAACAGCAACCCTAACCCTAACCCTAACCCTAACCCTAACCCTAACCCTAACTCTAACAAGGGCAAGGTGTACTGGTAAGCGACGGGCAAGTTCTAGGCCTCGGACTAGAGGGAGCCATGTGCGTTGGTCTAGGGCCCGAGCTAGGGTTAGTGGGAGGGGTAAGCGTATCGCTGGGGTAGGCATAGGGCAAGGGGTGGGTGTCGAGGTACACCTCGGAGTACGCTTAGGGCCAGGAGTGGGAATTGTGGCTAGGGGTAGGAATTGGGGTGGACCTATGAGTAGGGGGATCTGTAGGGCCAGGGGTAGTGGTAGGACCAGAGGTAGTGCTAGGCGTAGGCCTAGGGCGAGGTATCGTGCTCGGGGTAGGGTTAGGTGAAGGGCTAGTGGTTGGCAGAGGCCAACGAGCAGTGTTAGGTTTAGGGCTCATGTTATGCCTAGGACGAGTGGTAGTGGTATGGTTTAGACGAGGGCTAGGGGTAGGTGTCACGGGAGGGCTCCGGGTAGTCCTAGGACTCGGAACAGGTGTAGGGCTGGATTAGGGTGTGGTAAGGGTGGGTCCAGGGTGATTTCGTAGGACACGGGTTAGTGCTCTGGCTAACGGTAGGGCAGGGTGTACTGGTCGGCGACGGGCAAGTGGTAGCCTCGGACTAGAGTGAGCACTGGGCATTGGTCTAGGGCCCGAGGTAGGGCTAGTGGGAGAGGTAGGCGTTGCGCTGGGGTAGGCAAAGGGCAAGGGGTGGGTGTCGGGGTAAACCTCGGAGTAGGCCTAGGACAAGGAGTGGGAGCTGTGGCTAGGAGTAGGTATGGAGGTGGGCCTATGGGTAGGGAAAGCTGTAGGGCCAGGGGTAGGGGTAGGACCAGAGGTAGTGGTAGGCGTAGGCCTAGGGCGAGGAATAGTGCTCGGGTGAGGTTTAGGTGAACGGCTACTGTTTGGCATAGGCCCACGGGCAGTGTTAGGCTTAGGGCTCATGTTCGGCCTAGGACTAATGGTAGTGGTAGGGGTTGGCCGAGGGCTAGGGGTAGGTGTCACAGGAGGGCTCCGGGTAGTCCTAGGACTCAGAACGGATGTAGGGCTGGATTAGTGTGCGGCTAAGGGTGGGTCCAGGGTGATTTCGTAGGACTCGGGTTAGTGCTCTGGCTAACGGTAGGGCAAGGTGTACTGGTCGGCGACTGGCAAGTGGTAGGCCTCGGACTAGAGGGAGCACTTGGCGTTGGTCTAGGGCCCGAGCTAGGGCTAGAGGGAGCGGTAGGCGTAGCGCTGGGGTAGGCATAGGGCAAGGGGTGGGTTTCGGGGTAAACTTCGGAGAAGGCCTAGGGCCAGGAGTTGGAGCTGTGGCTAGGGGTAGCGTTGGGAGTGGGCCTATGGGTAGGGGGATCTGTAGGGCCAGGGGTAGTGGTAGGACCAGAGGTAGTGCTAGGCGTAGGCCTAGGGCGAGGTGTCGTGCTCGGGGTAGGGTTAGGTGAAGGGCTAGTGGTTGGCAGAGGCCAACGAGCAGTGTTAGGTTTAGGGCTCATGTTATGCCTAGGACGAGTGGTAGTGGTAGGGTTTAGACGAGGGCTAGGGGTAGGTGTCACGGGAGGGCTCCGGGTAGTCCTAGGACTCGGAACAGGTGTAGGGCTGGATTAGGGTGTGGTAAGGGTGGGTCCAGGGTGATTTCGTAGGACACGGGTTAGTGCTCTGGCTAACGGTAGGGCAAGGTGTACTGGTCGGCGACGGGCAATTGCTAGGCCTCGGACTAGAGTGAGCACTGGGCGTTGGTCTATGGCCCGAGGTAGGGCTAGTGGGAGCTGTAGGCGTAGCGCTGGGGTAGGCAAAGAGCAAGGGGTGGGTGTCGGGGTAAACCTCGGAGAAGGCCTAGGACAAGGAGTGGGAGCTGTGGCTAGGAGTAGGGATGGAGGTGGGCCTATGGGTAGGGAAAGCTGTAGGGCCAGGGGTAGGTGTAGGACCAGAGGTAGTGCTAGGCGTAGGCCTAGGGCGAGGGGTAGTGCTAGGGGTAACCTATCCCTAACCCTAACCCTAACCCTAACCCTAACCCCTAACCCTAACCCTAACCCTAACCCTAACACCAAACCCAACCCGAACACTAACCCTAACCCTAACCCTAACACCAACCCTAACCCTAACCCTAACACTAACCCTAACCCTAAACCTAAACCTAACCCTAACGGTAACCCTAACGCTAACCCTAACCCTAACCCCTAACCCTAACCCTAACACCAACCCTAACCCTAACCATAACCCTAATCCTAACACCAACCCTAAACCTAACCCTAACCCTAACCCTAACCCTAACACCAACCCTAACCCTAACCCTAACCCTAACCCTAACACCAACCCCAACCCGAACCCTAACCCTAACCCTAACCCTAACACCAACCCTAACCCTAACCCTAACCCTAAACCTAACCCTAACGCTAACACTAACCCTAACCCTAACCCTAACCCCTAAACCTAACCCTAACACCAACCCTAACCCTAACCCTAACCCTAACACCAACCCTAACTATAACCCTAACCCTAAACCCTAACCCTAACCCTAACCCTAACCCTAACACCAACCCCAACCCGAACCCTAACCCTAACCCTAACCCTAACACCAACCCTAACCCTAACCCTAACCCTAACCCTAACACCAACCCCCACCCGAACCCTAACCCTAACCCTAACCCTAACAGCAACCCTAACCCTAACCCTAACCCTAACCCTAACCCTAACCCTAACTCTAACAAGGGCAAGGTGTACTGGTAAGCGACGGGCAAGTTCTAGGCCTCGGACTAGAGGGAGCCATGGGCGTTGGTCTAGGGCCCGAGCTAGGGTTAGTGGGAGCGGTAAGCGTATCGCTTGGGTAGGCATAGGGCAAGGGGTGGGTGTCGAGGTACACCTCGGAGTACGCTTAGGGCCAGGAGTGGGAATTGTGGCTAGGGGTAGGAATTGGGGTGGACCTATGAGTAGGGGGATCTGTAGGGCCAGGGGTAGTGGTAGGACCAGAGGTAGTGCTAGGCGTAGGCCTAGGGCGAGGTGTCGTGCTCGGGGTAGGGTTAGGTGAAGGGCTAGTGGTTGGCAGAGGCCAACGAGCAGTGTTAGGTTTAGGGCTCATGTTATGCCTAGGACGAGTGGTAGTGGTATGGTTTAGACGAGGGCTAGGGGTAGGTGTCACGGGAGGGCTCCGGGTAGTCCTAGGACTCGGAACAGGTGTAGGGCTGGATTAGGGTGTGGTAAGGGTGGGTCCAGGGTGATTTCGTAGGACACGGGTTAGTGCTCTGGCTAACGGTAGGGCAAGGTGTACTGGTCGGCGACGGGCAAGTGGTAGCCTCGGACTAGAGTGAGCACTGGGCGTTGGTCTAGGGCCCGAGGTAGGGCTAGTGGGAGAGGTCGGCGTTGCGCTGAGGTAGGCAAAGGGCAAGGGGTGGGTGTCGGGGTAAACCTCGGAGTAGGCCTATGACAAGGAGTGGGAGCTGTGGCTAGGAGTAGGTATGGAGGTGGGCCTATGGGTAGGGAAAGCTGTAGGGCCAGGTGTAGGGGTAGGACCAGAGGTAGTGGTAGGCGTAGGCCTAGGGCGAGGAATAGTGCTCGGGAGAGGTTTAGGTGAACGGCTACTGTTTGGCATAGGCCCACGGGCAGTGTTAGGCTTAGGGCTCATGTTCGGCCTAGGACTAATGGTAGTGGTAGGGGTTGGCCGAGGGCTAGGGGTAGGTGTCACAGGAGGGCTCCGGGTAGTCCTAGGACTCAGAACGGATGTAGGGCTGGATTAGTGTGCGGCTAAGGGTGGGTCCAGGGTGATTTCGTAGGACTCGGGTTAGTGCTCTGGCTAACGGTAGGGCAAGGTGTACTGGTCGGCGACGGGCAAGTGCTAGGCCTCGGACTAGAGTGAGCACTGGGCGTTGGTCTATGGCCCGAGGTAGGGCTAGTGGGAGCTGTAGGCGTAGCGCTGGGGTAGGCAAAGAGCAAGGGGTGGGTGTCGGGGTAAACCTCGGAGTAGGCCTAGGACAAGGAGTGAAAGCTGTGGCTAGGGGTAGTGATGGAGGTGGGCCTATGGGTAGGAAGAGCTGTAGGGCCAGGGGTAGGGGTAGGACCAGAGGTAGTGCTAGGTGTAGGCCTAGGGTGAGGGGTAGTGCTCGGGGTAACCTAACCCTAACCCTAACCCTAACCCTAACCCTAACCCCTAACCCTAACACTAACACTAACCTTAACCCTAACACCAACCCTAATTCTAACCGTAACCCTAACCCTAACCCTAACCCTAACAAGGGCAAGGTGTACTGGTCAGCGACGGGCAAGTTTTAGGCCTTGGACTAGAGGGAGCCATGGGCGTTGGTCTAGGGCCCGAGCTAGGGCTAGTGGGAGCGGTACGCGTATCGCTGGAGTAGGCATAGGGCAAGGGGTGGGTGTCGAGGTACACCTCGGAGTAGGCTTAGGGCCAGCAGTGGGAATTGTGGTTAGGGGTAGGGATGGGGGTGGACCAATGGGTAGGGGGATCTTAGGACCAGGGGTAGTGGTAGGACCAGAGGTAGTGCTAGGCGTAGGCCTAGGGCGAGGGGTTGTGCTCGGGGTAGGGTTAGGTGAAGGGCTAGTGGTTGGCAGAGGCCAACGAGCAGTGTAAGGTTTAGGGCTCATGTTATGCCTAGGACGAGTGGTAGTGGTAGGGGTTAGACGAGGGCTAGGGGTAGGTGTCACGGGAGGGCTCCGGGTAGGCCTAGGACTCGGAACAGGTGTAGGGCTGGATTAGGGTGTGGTAAGGGTGGGTCCAGGGTGATTTCGTAGGGCACGGGTTAGTGCTCTGGCTAACGGTAGGGCAAGGTGTACTGGTCGGCGACTGGCAAATGGTAGGCCTCGGACTAGAGGGAGCACTTGGCGTTGGTCTAGGGCCCGAGCTAGGGCTAGAGGGAGCGGTAGGCGTAGCGGTGGGGTAGGCAAAGAGCAAGGGGTGGGTGTCGGGGTAAACCTCGGAGAAGGCCTAGGACAAGGAGTGGGAGCTGTGGCTAGGAGTAGGGATGGAGGTGGGCCTATGGGTAGGGAAAGCTGTAGGGCCAGGGGTAGGTGTAGGACCAGAGGTAGTGCTAGGCGTAGGCCTAGGGCGAGGGGTAGTGCTAGGGGTAACCTATCCCTAACCCTAACCCTAACCCTAACCCTAACCCCTAACCCTAACCCTAACCCTAACCCTAACACCAACCCCAACCCGAACACTAACCCTAACCCTAACCCTAACACCAACCCTAACCCTAACCCTAACACTAACCCTAACCCTAAACCTAAACCTAACCCTAACGGTAACCCTAACGCTAACCCTAACCCTAACCCCTAACCCTAACCCTAACACCAACCCTAACCCTAACCATAACCCTAATCCTAACACCAACCCTAAACCTAACCCTAACCCTAACCCTAACCCTAACACCAACCCTAACCCTAACCCTAACCCTAACCCTAACACCAACCCCAACCCGAACCCTAACCCTAACCCTAACCCTAACACCAACCCTAACCCTAACCCTAACCCTAAACCTAACCCTAACGCTAACACTAACCCTAACCCTAACCCTAACCCCTAACCCTAACCCTAACACCAACCCTAACCCTAACCCTAACCCTAACACCAACCCTAACTATAACCCTAACCCTAAACCCTAACCCTAACCCTAACCCTAACCCTAACACCAACCCCAACCCGAACACTAACCCTAACCCTAACCCTAACACCAACCCTAACCCTAACCCTAACCCTAACCCTAACACCAACCCCCACCCGAACCCTAACCCTAACCCTAACCCTAACAGCAACCCTAACCCTAACCCTAACCCTAACCCTAACCCTAACCCTAACTCTAACAAGGGCAAGGTGTACTGGTAAGCGACGAGCAAGTTCTAGGCCTCGGACTAGAGGGAGCCATGGGCGTTGGTCTAGGGCCCGAGCTAGGGTTAGTGGGAGCGGTAAGCGTATCGCTTGGGTAGGTATAGGGCAAGGGGTGGGTGTCGAGGTACACCTCGGAGTACGCTTAGGGCCAGGAGTGGGAATTGTGGCTAGGGGTAGGAATTGGGGTGGACCTATGAGTAGGGGGATCTGTAGGGCCAGGGGTAGTGGTAGGACCAGAGGTAGTGCTAGGCGTAGGCCTAGGGCGAGGTGTCGTGCTCGGGGTAGGGTTAGGTGAAGGGCTAGTGGTTGGCAGAGGCCAACGAGCAGTGTTAGGTTTAGGGCTCATGTTATGCCTAGGACGAGTGGTAGTGGTATGGTTTAGACGAGGGCTAGGGGTAGGTGTCACGGGAGGGCTCCGGGTAGTCCTAGGACTCGGAACAGGTGTAGGGCTGGATTAGGGTGTGGTAAGGGTGGGTCCAGGGTGATTTCGTAGGACACGGGTTAGTGCTCTGGCTAACGGTAGGGCAAGGTGTACTGGTCGGCGACGGGCAAGTGGTAGCCTCGGACTAGAGTGAGCACTGGGCGTTGGTCTAGGGCCCGAGGTAGGGCTAGTGGGAGAGGTCGGCGTTGCGCTGAGGTAGGCAAAGGGCAAGGGGTGGGTGTCGGGGTAAACCTCGGAGTAGGCCTATGACAAGGAGTGGGAGCTGTGGCTAGGAGTAGGTATGGAGGTGGGCCTATGGGTAGGGAAAGCTGTAGGGCCAGGTGTAGGGGTAGGACCAGAGGTAGTGGTAGGCGTAGGCCTAGGGCGAGGAATAGTGCTCGGGAGAGGTTTAGGTGAACGGCTACTGTTTGGCATAGGCCCACGGGCAGTGTTAGGCTTAGGGCTCATGTTCGGCCTAGGACTAATGGTAGTGGTAGGGGTTGGCCGAGGGCTAGGGGTAGGTGTCACAGGAGGGCTCCGGGTAGTCCTAGGACTCAGAACGGATGTAGGGCTGGATTAGTGTGCGGCTAAGGGTGGGTCCAGGGTGATTTCGTAGGACTCGGGTTAGTGCTCTGGCTAACGGTAGGGCAAGGTGTACTGGTCGGCGACGGGCAAGTGCTAGGCCTCGGACTAGAGTGAGCACTGGGCGTTGGTCTATGGCCCGAGGTAGGGCTAGTGGGAGCTGTAGGCGTAGCGCTGGGGTAGGCAAAGAGCAAGGGGTGGGTGTCGGGGTAAACCTCGGAGTAGGCCTAGGACAAGGAGTGAAAGCTGTGGCTAGGGGTAGTGATGGAGGTGGGCCTATGGGTAGGAAGAGCTGTAGGGCCAGGGGTAGGGGTAGGACCAGAGGTAGTGCTAGGTGTAGGCCTAGGGTGAGGGGTAGTGCTCGGGGTAACCTAACCCTAACCCTAACCCTAACCCTAACCCTAACCCCTAACCCTAACACTAACACTAACCTTAACCCTAACACCAACCCTAATTCTAACCGTAACCCTAACCCTAACCCTAACCCTAACAAGGGCAAGGTGTACTGGTCAGCGACGGGCAAGTTTTAGGCCTTGGACTAGAGGGAGCCATGGGCGTTGGTCTAGGGCCCGAGCTAGGGCTAGTGGGAGCGGTACGCGTATCGCTGGAGTAGGCATAGGGCAAGGGGTGGGTGTCGAGGTACACCTCGGAGTAGGCTTAGGGCCAGCAGTGGGAATTGTGGTTAGGGGTAGGGATGGGGGTGGACCAATGGGTAGGGGGATCTTAGGACCAGGGGTAGTGGTAGGACCAGAGGTAGTGCTAGGCGTAGGCCTAGGGCGAGGGGTTGTGCTCGGGGTAGGGTTAGGTGAAGGGCTAGTGGTTGGCAGAGGCCAACGAGCAGTGTAAGGTTTAGGGCTCATGTTATGCCTAGGACGAGTGGTAGTGGTAGGGGTTAGACGAGGGCTAGGGGTAGGTGTCACGGGAGGGCTCCGGGTAGGCCTAGGACTCGGAACAGGTGTAGGGCTGGATTAGGGTGTGGTAAGGGTGGGTCCAGGGTGATTTCGTAGGGCACGGGTTAGTGCTCTGGCTAACGGTAGGGCAAGGTGTACTGGTCGGCGACTGGCAAATGGTAGGCCTCGGACTAGAGGGAGCACTTGGCGTTGGTCTAGGGCCCGAGCTAGGGCTAGAGGGAGCGGTAGGCGTAGCGGTGGGGTAGGCAAAGAGCAAGGGGTGGGTGTCGGGGTAAACCTCGGAGAAGGCCTAGGACAAGGAGTGGGAGCTGTGGCTAGGAGTAGGGATGGAGGTGGGCCTATGGGTAGGGAAAGCTGTAGGGCCAGGGGTAGGTGTAGGACCAGAGGTAGTGCTAGGCGTAGGCCTAGGGCGAGGGGTAGTGCTAGGGGTAACCTATCCCTAACCCTAACCCTAACCCTAACCCTAACCCCTAACCCTAACCCTAACCCTAACCCTAACACCAACCCCAACCCGAACACTAACCCTAACCCTAACCCTAACACCAACCCTAACCCTAACCCTAACACTAACCCTAACCCTAAACCTAAACCTAACCCTAACGGTAACCCTAACGCTAACCCTAACCCTAACCCCTAACCCTAACCCTAACACCAACCCTAACCCTAACCATAACCCTAATCCTAACACCAACCCTAAACCTAACCCTAACCCTAACCCTAACCCTAACACCAACCCTAACCCTAACCCTAACCCTAACCCTAACACCAACCCCAACCCGAACCCTAACCCTAACCCTAACCCTAACACCAACCCTAACCCTAACCCTAACCCTAAACCTAACCCTAACGCTAACACTAACCCTAACCCTAACCCTAACCCCTAACCCTAACCCTAACACCAACCCTAACCGTAACCCTAACCCTAACACCAACCCTAACTATAACCCTAACCCTAAACCCTAACCCTAACCCTAACCCTAACCCTAACACCAACCCCAACCCGAACCCTAACCCTAACCCTAACCCTAACACCAACCCTAACCCTAACCCTAACCCTAACCCTAACACCAACCCCCACCCGAACCCTAACCCTAACCCTAACCCTAACAGCAACCCTAACCCTAACCCTAACCCTAACCCTAACCCTAACTCTAACAAGGGCAAGGTGTACTGGTAAGCGACGAGCAAGTTCTAGGCCTCGGACTAGAGGGAGCCATGGGCGTTGGTCTAGGGCCCGAGCTAGGGTTAGTGGGAGCGGTAAGCGTATCGCTTGGGTAGGTATAGGGCAAGGGGTGGGTGTCGAGGTACACCTCGGAGTACGCTTAGGGCCAGGAGTGGGAATTGTGGCTAGGGGTAGGAATTGGGGTGGACCTATGAGTAGGGGGATCTGTAGGGCCAGGGGTAGTGGTAGGACCAGAGGTAGTGCTAGGCGTAGGCCTAGGGCGAGGTGTCGTGCTCGGGGTAGGGTTAGGTGAAGGGCTAGTGGTTGGCAGAGGCCAACGAGCAGTGTTAGGTTTAGGGCTCATGTTATGCCTAGGACGAGTGGTAGTGGTATGGTTTAGACGAGGGCTAGGGGTAGGTGTCACGGGAGGGCTCCGGGTAGTCCTAGGACTCGGAACAGGTGTAGGGCTGGATTAGGGTGTGGTAAGGGTGGGTCCAGGGTGATTTCGTAGGACACGGGTTAGTGCTCTGGCTAACGGTAGGGCAAGGTGTACTGGTCGGCGACGAGCAAGTGGTAGCCTCGGACTAGAGTGAGCACTGGGCGTTGGTCTAGGGCCCGAGGTAGGGCTAGTGGGAGAGGTAGGCGTTGCGCTGAGGTAGGCAAAGGGCAAGGGGTGGGTGTCGGGGTAAACCTCGGAGTAGGCCTAGGACAAGGAGTGGGAGCTGTGGCTAGGAGTAGGTATGGAGGTGGGCCTATGGGTAGGGAAAGCTGTAGGGCCAGGTGTAGGGGTAGGACCAGAGGTAGTGGTAGGCGTAGGCCTAGGGCGAGGAATAGTGCTCGGGAGAGGTTTAGGTGAACGGCTACTGTTTGGCATAGGCCCACGGGCAGTGTTAGGCTTAGGGCTCATGTTCGGCCTAGGACTAATGGTAGTGGTAGGGGTTGGCCGAGGGCTAGGGGTAGGTGTCACAGGAGGGCTCCGGGTAGTCCTAGGACTCAGAACGGATGTAGGGCTGGATTAGTGTGCGGCTAAGGGTGGGTCCAGGGTGATTTCGTAGGACTCGGGTTAGTGCTCTGGCTAACGGTAGGGCAAGGTGTACTGGTCGGCGACGGGCAAGTGCTAGGCCTCGGACTAGAGTGAGCACTGGGCGTTGGTCTATGGCCCGAGGTAGGGCTAGTGGGAGCTGTAGGCGTAGCGCTGGGGTAGGCAAAGAGCAAGGGGTGGGTGTCGGGGTAAACCTCGGAGTAGGCCTAGGACAAGGAGTGAAAGCTGTGGCTAGGGGTAGTGATGGAGGTGGGCCTATGGGTAGGAAGAGCTGTAGGGCCAGGGGTAGGGGTAGGACCAGAGGTAGTGCTAGGTGTAGGCCTAGGGTGAGGGGTAGTGCTCGGGGTAACCTAACCCTAACCCTAACCCTAACCCTAACCCTAACCCCTAACCCTAACACTAACACTAACCTTAACCCTAACACCAACCCTAATTCTAACCGTAACCCTAACCCTAACCCTAACCCTAACAAGGGCAAGGTGTACTGGTCAGCGACGGGCAAGTTTTAGGCCTTGGACTAGAGGGAGCCATGGGCGTTGGTCTAGGGCCCGAGCTAGGGCTAGTGGGAGCGGTACGCGTATCGCTGGAGTAGGCATAGGGCAAGGGGTGGGTGTCGAGGTACACCTCGGAGTAGGCTTAGGGCCAGCAGTGGGAATTGTGGTTAGGGGTAGGGATGGGGGTGGACCAATGGGTAGGGGGATCTTAGGACCAGGGGTAGTGGTAGGACCAGAGGTAGTGCTAGGCGTAGGCCTAGGGCGAGGGGTTGTGCTCGGGGTAGGGTTAGGTGAAGGGCTAGTGGTTGGCAGAGGCCAACGAGCAGTGTAAGGTTTAGGGCTCATGTTATGCCTAGGACGAGTGGTAGTGGTAGGGGTTAGACGAGGGCTAGGGGTAGGTGTCACGGGAGGGCTCCGGGTAGGCCTAGGACTCGGAACAGGTGTAGGGCTGGATTAGGGTGTGGTAAGGGTGGGTCCAGGGTGATTTCGTAGGGCACGGGTTAGTGCTCTGGCTAACGGTAGGGCAAGGTGTACTGGTCGGCGACTGGCAAATGGTAGGCCTCGGACTAGAGGGAGCACTTGGCGTTGGTCTAGGGCCCGAGCTAGGGCTAGAGAGAGCGGTAGGCGTAGCGGTGGGGTAGGCATAGGGCAAGGGGTGGGTTTCGGGGTAGACTTCGGAGAAGGCCTAGGGCCAGGAGTTGGAGCTGTGGCTAGGGGTAGCGATGGGAGTGGGCCTATGGTTAGGGGGAGCTGTAGGGCCAGGGGTAGGGGTAGGACCAGAGGTAGTGGTAGGCGTAGGCCTAGGGCGAGGAATAGTGTTCGGGATAGGGTTAGGTGAACGGCTACTGTATGGCATAGGCCCACGGGCAGTGTTAGGCTAGGGCTCATTTTAGGCCTCGGACTAGTGGTAGTGGTAGTGGTTGGCCGAGGGCTAGAAGTAGGTGTCACAGGAGGGCTCCGGGTAGTCCTAGGACTCAGAAAAAATGTAGGGCTGGATTAGGGTGTGGTAAGGGTGGGTCCAGGGTGATTTCGTAGGACACGGGTTAGTGCTCTGGCTAACGGTAGGGCAAGCTGTACTGGTCGGCGACAGGCAAGTGCTAGGCCTCGGACTAGAGTGAGCACTGTGCGTTGGTCTAGGGCCCGAGCTAGGGCTAGTGGGAGCAATAGGCATAGCACTGGGGTATCAAAAGGCAAGGGGTCGGTGTCGGGGTAAACTTCGGAGTAGGCATAGGACCAGGAGTGGGAGCTGTTGCTAGGGGTAGGGATGGGGGTGTGCCTATGGATAGGGGGAGCTGTAGGGCCAGGGGTAGCTGTAGGACCACAGGTAGTGCTAGGCGTAGGCCTAGGGCGAGGGGTAGTGCTCGGGGTAACCTAACCCTAACCCTAACCCTACCTTAAGCCTAACCGTAACCCCTAACCCTAACCATAACCCTAACCCTAACACCAACCCTAACCGTAACTCTAACCCTAACGCTGACACCAACCCTAACCCTAACACTAACCCTAAACCCTAAACCTAACCCTAACCCTAACCCTAACCCTAACACGGGCAAGGTGTACTGTCAGCGACGGGCAAGTTCTAGGCCTCGGACTACAGGGAGCCATGGGCGTTGGTCTAGGGCCCGAGCTAGGGCTAGTGGGAGCAGTAGGCGTAGCGCTGGGCTATCAAAGGGCAAGGGGTGGGTGTCGGGGTAAACCTCGGAGTAGGCCTAAGACCAGGAGCAGGAGCTGTGTCTAGGGATAGGGTTGGGGTGGGCCTATGGGTAGGGGGAGCTGTAGGGCCAGGGTTAGGGGTAGGACCAAAAATAGTGCTAGGCGTAGGCCTAGGGCGAGCGGTAGTGCTCGAGGTAACCTAACCCTAACCCTAACCCTAACCCTAACCCTAACCCTAACCCTAACCCCTAACCCTAACCCTAACCCTAACACTAACCCTAACACCAACCCTAACCCTAAACCTAACCCTAATCCTAACACCAACCCTAACCCTAACACCAACCCTAACCCTAACCCTAACCCTAAACCCTAAACCTAAACCTAACCCTAACCCTAACCCTATCCCCTAACCCTAACCCTAACCCTAACCCTAACACCAACCCCAACCCGAACCCTAACCCTAACCCTAACACCAACCCTAACCCTAACCCTAACCCTAACCCTAACACCAACCCCAATCCGAACCCTAACCCTAACCCTAACCCTAACACCAACCCTAACCCGAACCCTAACCCTAACCCTAACACCAACCCCAACCCGAACCCTAACCCTAACCCTAACCCTAACCCTAACACCAACCCTAACCCTAACCCTAACCCTAACCCTAACCCTAAACCTAACCCTAACGCTAACCCTAACCCTAACCCTAACCCTAAGCCCTAACCCTAACCCTAACACCAACCCTAACCCTAACCATAACCCTAACCCTAACACCAACCCTAACCCTAACCCTAACCCTAAACCCTAACCCTAACCCTAACCCTAACCCTAAGACCAACCCCAAACCGAACCCTAACCCTAACCCTAACCCTAACACTAACCCTAACCCTAACCCTAAACCTAACACCAACCCCAACCCGAACCCTAACCCTAACCCTAACCCTAACCCTAACCCTAACACCAACCCTAACCCTAACCATAACCCTAACCCTAACACCAACCCTTACCCTAACCCTAAACCTAACCCTAAACCCTAACCCTAACCCTAGCCCTAACCCTAACCCTAACCCTAACCCTAACCCTAACCCCTAACCCTAACCCTAACCCTAACCCTAACACCAACCCTAACCCTAACCCTAACCCTAACCCTAACCCCTAACCCTAACCCTAACCCTAACCCTAACCTACCACTAACCCTAACACTAACCCTAACCCTAACCCTAACAACAACCCTAACCCTAACCCTAACACTAAACCCTAACCTTAACCCGAACACTAACGCTGACCCTAACCCCAACCCTAACCCTAACAAGGGCAAGGTGTACTGGTCAGCGACGGGCAAGTTCTAGGACTCGGACTAGAGGGAGCCATGTGCGTTGGTCTAGGGCACGAGCTAGGGCTAATGGGAGAAGTAGGCGTAGCGCTGGGGTGGGCATAGAGCAAGGGGTGGGTGTCGAGGTGAACCTCGGAGTAGGCCTAGGGCCAGGAGTGGGAGCTGTGGCAAGGGGTAGGAATGGGGGTGGGCCTATGGGTAGGGGGAGCTGTAGGGCCAGGGGTAGTTATAGGACCAGAGGTAGTGCTAGGCGTAGGCCTAGGGCGATGGGTCGTTCTCGGGGTAGGGTTAGATGCAGGGCTAGTGGTAGGCAGAGGCCAACGAGCAGTGTTAAGGTCAGGGCTCATGTTAGGCCTAGGACGAGTGGTAGTGGTAGGGGTTAGCCGAGGGCTAGGGGTAGGTGTCACGGCAGTGCTCCGGGTGGTCCTAGGACTCGGAACAGGTGTAGGGCTGTATTAGGGTGTGGTAAGGGTGGGTCCAGGGTGAATTCGTAGGACACGGGTTAGTGCTCTGGCTAATGGTAGGGCAAGGTGTACTGGTCGGTGACGGGCAAGTGGTAGGCCTCGGACTAGAGTGAGCACTGGGCGATGGTCTTGGGCCGGAGGTAGGGCTAGTTGGAGAGTTAGGCGTAGCGCTGTGGTAGGCAAATGGCAAGGGGTGGGTGTCGGGGTAAAACTCGGAGTAGGCCTAGGACAAGGAGTGGGAGATGTGGCTAAGGGTAGGGATGGAGGTGGGCCTATGGGTAGGGGGATCTGTAGGGCCCGGGGTAGGAGTAGGATCAGAGGTAGTGCTAGGAGTAGGCCTAGGGCGAGGGGTAGTGCTCGGGGTAACCTAACACTAACCCTAACCTTAACCCTAACCCTAACCCCTAACCCTAAACCTAACCCTAACTCTAACCCTAACACCAAACCTAACCCTAATCCTAACCCTAACCCTGACACCAACCCTAACCCTAACCCTAACCCTAACCCTAATCCTAACACTAACCCCTAACCCTAACCCTAACCCTAACCCTAACCCTAACCCTTTCACCAACCCTAAACCTAACACTAACCCTAAACCCTAACCCTAACCCTAACACTAACCCTAACCCTAACACCAACCCTAACCCTAACCCTAACCTTAACCCTAACACCAACCCTAACCCTAACCGTAACCCTAAACCCTAACCCTAACCCAAACCCTAACCCTAACAAGGGCAAGGTGTACTGGTCAGCGACGGGCAAGTTCTAGCCCTCGGACTAGAGGGAGCCATGGGCGTTGTTCTAGGGCCCGAGTTAGGGCTAGTGAGAGCTGTACGCGTATCGCTGGGGTAGGCATAAGGCAAGGGGTGGGTGTCGAGGTACACCTCGGAGTAGGCTTAGGGCCAGGAGTGGGAATTGTGGCTAGGGGTAGTGATGGGGGTGGACCTATGTGTAGGGGGATCTGTAGGGCCAGGGGTATTGGTAGGACCAGAGATAGTGCTAGGCGTAGGCCTAGGGCGAGGGGTCATGCTCGGGGTAGGGTTAGGTGAAGGGCTAGTGGTTGGCAGAGGCCAACGAGCAGTGTTAGGTTTAGGGCTCATGTTATGCCTAGGACGAGTGGTAGTGGTAGGGGTTAGACGAGGGCTAGGGGTAGGTGTCACGGCAGGGCTCCGGGTAGTCCTAGGACTCAGAACGGATGTAGGGTTGGATTAGTGTGCGGCTAAGGGTGGGTCCAGGGTGATTTCGTAGACACGGGTTAGTGCTCTGGCTAACAGTAGGGCAAGGTGTACTGGTCGGCGACGGGCAAGTGCTAGGCCTCGGACTAGAGAGAGCACTGGGCGTTGGTCTATGGCTAGAGGTAGGGCTAGTGGGAGCTGTAGGCGTAGCGCTGAGGAATCTAAGGGCAAGGGGTGGGTGTCGGGGTAAACTTCGGAGTAGGCCTAGGACCAGGAGTAAGAGCAGTGGCTAGGGGTAGGGATGGGGGTGGGCCTATGGGTAGGGGGAGCTGTAGGGCCAGGGGTAGGGGTAGGACCACAGGTAGTGCTAGGCGTAGGCTTAGGAAGAGGGGTAGTGCTCGGGGTAACCTAACCCTAACCATAACCCTAATCCTAACCCTAACCCTAACCCTACCCCTAACAAGGGCAAGGTGTACGGGTCTGCGACGGGCAAGTTCTAGGCCTCGGACTAGAGGCAGCCATGTGCCTTTGTCTAGGGCCCGAGCTATGTCTAGTGGGAGAGGTAGGCGAAGCGCTCGGGTAGGCATAGGGCAAGGGGTGGGTGTCGGGGTAAACCTCCAAGTAGGCCTTGGGCCAGGAATTGGAGCTGTGGCTAGGGGTAGGGATGGGGGTGGGCCTATGTATAGGGGGAACTGTAGGGCCAGGGTTAGGGGTAGGACCAGAGGTAGTGCTAGGTGTAGGCCTAGGTCGAGGGGTAGTGCTCGGGGTACGGTTATGCGAAGGGGTAGTGGTTGGCAAAGGCCCACGGGCAGTGTTAGGTATAGGGCTCATGTTAGGCCTAGGACTAGTGGTAGTGGTAGGGGTTGGCCGAGGGCTAGGGGTAGGTGTCACGGGAGGGCTCCGGGTAGTCCTAAGACTCGGAACGGTGTAGGGCTGGATTAGGGTGTGGCTAAGGGTGGGTCCAGGGTGATTTCGTAGGACATGGTTTAGTGCTCTGGCTAACGGTAGGGCAAGGTGTACTGGTAGGCGAGGGGCAAGTGCTAGGCCTCGGAATAGAGAGAGAACTGGGCGTTGGTCTAGGGCCCGAGCTAGGGCTAGTGGGAGCGGTAGGCATAGCGCTGGCATAGGCTTAGGGCAAGGGGTGGGTGTCGGGGTAAACCTCGGAGTAGGCCTAGGGCCAGGAGTTGGAGCTGTGGCTAGGGGTAGCGATGGGGGTGGGCCGATGGGTAGGGGGAGCTGTAGGGGCAGGGGTAGGGGTAGGACCAGAGGTAGTGGTAGGCGTAGGCCTAGGGCGAGGAATAGTGCTCGGGGTAGGGTTAGGTGAACAACTACTGTTTGGCATAGGCCCAGGGGCAGTGTTAGGCTTAGGGCTCATGTTAGGCCTAGGACTAGTGGTAGTGGAAGGGGTTGGCCGAGGGCTAGGCGTAGTGGTCACAGGAGGGCTCCGGGTAGTCCTATGACTCAGAACGGATGTAGGGCTGGATTATGGTGTGGCTAAGGGTGTGTCCAGGGTGATTTCGTAGGACACAGGTTAGTGCTCTGGCTAACGGTAGGGCAAGGTTTACTGGTCGGCGATGGCCAAGTGCTAGGCCTCGGACTAGAGTGAGCCATGGGCGTTGGTCTAGGGCCCGAGCTAGGGCTAGTGGGAGCGGTAGGCGTAGCGCTGGGGTAGGCAAAGGGCAAGGGGTGGGTGTCGGGTAAACCTCGGAGTAGGCCTAGGACAAGGAGTGGGAGCTGTGCCTAGGGGTAGCGATGGAGGTAAGCCTATGGGTAGGGGGAGCTGTAGGGCTAGGGGTAGGGGTAGGACCAGAGGTCGTGCTAGGCGTAGGCCTAGGGCGAGGAGTAGTGCTCGAAATATACTAACCCTAACCCTAACCCTAACCCTAACCCTAAACCTAACCCTAACCCTAACCCTAACCCTAACACCAACACTAACCCTAACCCTAACCCTAACCCTAACCCCTAAACCTAACCCTAAACCTAACCCTAACCCTAACCCTAACACCAACCCTAACCCTAACCCTAACCCTAACCATAACACCAACCCTAACCCTAACCCTAAACCCTAACCCTAACCCTAACACTAACCCTAACCCAAACAAGGGCAAGGTGTACTGGTCAGCGACGGGCAAGTTCTAGGCCTCGGACTAGAGGGAGCCATGGGCTTTGGTCTAGGGCCCGAGCTAGGGTTAGAGGGAGCGGTACGCGTAGCGCTGAGGTAGGCATAGGGCAAGGGGTGGGTGTCGAGGTACACCTCGGAGTAGGCTTAGGGCCAGGAGTTGGAGCTGTGGCTAGGGGTAGGGATGGGGGTGGACCTATGGGTAGGGGGATCTGTAGGGCCAGGTGTAGAGTTAGGACCAGAGGTAGTGCTAGGCGTAGGCCTAGGGCGAGAGGTAGTGCTCGGGCTAACCTAACCCTAACCCTAACCCTAACCCTAACCCTAACCCCTAACCCTAACCCTAAACCCTAACCCTAACCCTAACACTAACGCTAACCCTAACAAGGGCAAGGTGTACTGGTCAGCGACGGGCAAGTTCTAGGCCTCGGACTAGAGAGAGCCATGGGCGTTGGTCTAGGGCTCGAGGTAGGGCTAGTGGGAGCGGTAGGCGTAGCGCTGGGGTAGCCATAGGGCAAGGGGTGGGTGTCGAGGTAATCCTCGTAGTAGGCCTAGGGCCAGGAGTGGGAGTTGTTGCTAGGTGTAGGGATGGGGGTGGGCCTATGGATAAGGGGAGCTGTAGTGCCAGGGGTAGTGGTAGTCCCAGAGATAGTGCTAGGCGTAGTCCTAGGGCGAGGGGTCGTGCTCGGGGTAGGGTTAGGTGAAGGGCTAGTGGTTGGCAGAGGCCAACGAGCAGTGTTAGGGTTAGGGCTCATGTTAGGCCTAGGACGAGTGGTAGTGGTAGGGGTTAGCAGAGGGTTAAGGTTAGGTGTCACTAGAGGGCTCTGGGTAGTCCTAGGACTCGGAACAGGTGTAGGGCTGGATTAGGGTGCGGTAAGGGTGGGTCCAGGGTGATTTCGTAGGACACGGTTAGTGCTCTGGCTAACTGTAGGGCAAGGTTTACTGGTCGGCGACGGGCAAGTGCTAGGCCTCGGACTAGAGTGAACACTGGGCGTTGGTCTAGGGCCCGAGGTAGGGCTAGTGGGAGAGGTAGGCGTAGCGCTGGGGTAGGCAAAAAGCAAGGGGTGGGTGTCGGGGTAAACCTCGGAGTAGGCGTAGGACAAGGAGTGAGAGCTGTGGCTAGGAGTAGGGATGGAATTGGGCCTATGGGTAGGGAAAACTGTAGGGCCAGGGGTAGGGGTAGGACCAGTGGTAGTGCTAGGCGTAGGCCTAGGGCTAGGGGTAGTGCTAGGGGTATCCTATCCCTAACCCTAACCCTAACCCTAACCCTAACCCCTAACCCTAACCCTAACCCTAACCCTAACACTGACCCTAACACCAACCCCAACCCGAACCCTAACCCTAACCATAACACCAACCTTAACCCTAACCCTAACCCTAAACCTAACCCTAACACTAAACCTAACCCTAACCCTAACCCTAACCCTAACCCTAACCCTAACCCTAACCCCTTACCCTAACCCTAACCCTAACCCTAACACCAACCCTAACCCTAACCATAACCCTAACCCTAACACCAACCCTAACCCTAACCCTAACACTAAACCCTGACCTTAACCTAACCCTAACCCTAACCCTAAACCTAACCCTAGCCCTAACCCTAACCCTAACCCCTAACCCTAACCCTAACTCTAACCCTAACACCAACCCTAACCCTAACCATAACCCTAACTCTAACACCAACCCTAACCCTAACCCTAACCCTAACCCTAACCCTAAACTACCACTAACCCTAACCCTAACCCTAACCCTAACACCAACCATAACCCTTACTCTAACCCTAAACCCTAAACCTAACCCTAACCCTAACCCTAACCCTAACCCTAACCCTAACCCTAACAAAGGCAAGGTGTACTGGTCAGCGACGGGCAAGTTCTAGGCCTCGGACTAGAGGCAGCCATGTGCGTTGGTCTAGGGCACGAACTAGGGCTAATGGGAGAAGTAGGCGTAGCGCTGGGGTGGGCATAGGGCATGGGGTGGGTGTCGAGGTGAACTTCGGAGTAGGCCTAGGGCCAGGATTGGGAGCTGTGGCAAGGGGTAGGGATGGGGGTGGGCCTATGGGTAGGGGGAGCTGTAGGGCCAGGGGTAGTGATAGGACCAGAGGTAGTGCTAGGCGTAGGCCTAGGGCGATGGGTCGTGCTCGGGGTAGGGTTAGATGAAGGGCTAGTGGTTGGCAGAGGCCAACGAGCAGTGTTAGGGTTGGGCTCATGTTAGGCCTAGGACGAGTGGTAGTGGTAGAGGTTAGCCGAGGGCTAGGGGTAGGTGTCACGGCAGGGCTCCGGGTAGTCCTAGGACTCAGAACGGATGTAGGGCTGAATTAGGGTGTGGCTAAGGGTGGTTCCAGGGTGATTTCGTAGGACACAGGTTAGTGCTCTGGCGAACGGTAGGGCAAGGTTTACTGGTCGGCGACGGGCAAGTGCTAGGCCTTGGACTAGAGTGAGCACTGGGTGTTGGTCTAGGGCTCGAGGTAGGGCTAGTGGGAGAGTTAGTCATAGCGCTGGGGTAGGCAAAGGGCAAAAGGTGGGTGTCGGGGTAAACCTCGGAAAAGGCCTAGGACAAGGAGTGGGAGCTGTGGCTAGGGGTAGGGATGGAGGTGGGCCTATGGGTAGGGGAAGCTGTAGGGTCAGGGTTAGGGGTAGGATCAGATGTAGTGCTAGGCGTAGGCCTAGGGCGAGGGGTAGTGCTCAAGGTAACCTAACCTTAACCCTAACCCTAACCCTAACACCAACCCTAACCCTAACCCTAACCCTAAACCCTAACCCTAACCCTAACCCTAACCCTAAGCCTAACCCTAAAAAGGGCAAAGTGTACTGTTCAGCGACGGGCAAGTTCTAGGCCTCGGACTAGAGGCAGCCATGTGCGTTGGTCTAGGGCCAGAGCTAGGGCTAGTAAGAGCGGTAGGCGTAGCGCTGGGGTATCTAAGGGCAAGGGGTGGGTGTCGGGGTAAACCTCGGATTAGGCCTAGGACAAGGAGTGGGAGCTGTGGCTAGGGGAAGGGATGGAGGTGGGCCTATGGGTAGGAGGAGCTGTAGGGCCACTGGTAGGGTTAAAACCAGAGGTAGTGCTAGGCGTAGGCCTAAGTGGAGGGGTAGTACTCGGGGTAACCTAACCCTAACCCTAACCCTAATTCTAACTTTAACCCCTAACCATAACCCTAACCGTAACCCTAACCCTAACACCAAACCTAACCCTAATCCTAACCCTAACCCTAACACCAACCCTAACCCTAACCCTAAACCTAAACCCTAACCCTAACCCTAACAAGGGTAAGGTGTACTGGTCAGCGACGGGCAAGTTCTAGGCCTCGGACTAGAGGCAGCCATGTGCGTTGGTCTAGGGCCCGAGCTAGGGCTAGTAAGAGCGGTATGCGTAGCGCTGGGGTATCTAAGGGCAAGGGGTGGGTGTCGGGTTAAACCTCGGATTATGCCTAGGACAAGGATTGGGAGCTGTGGCTAGGGGAAGGGATGGAGGTGGGCCGATGGGTAGGGGGAGTTGTAGGGCCACTGGTAGGGTTAGGACCAGAGGTAGTGCTAGGCGTAGGCCTAAGGGGAGGGGTAGTACTCGGGGTAACCTAACCCTAACCCTAACCCTAACCCTAACCCTAACCCTAACCCCTAACCCTAACCCTAACCCTAACCCTAACCCTAACACCAACCCTAACCCTAACCCTAACCCTAACCCTAACACCAACCCTAACCCTAACTCTAAACCCTAACCCTAACCCTAACCCTAACCCTAACCCTAACAACAAGGGCAAGGTGTACTGGTCAGCGACGGGCATCTTCTAGGCCTCGGACTAGAGGCAGCCATGTGCGTTGGTCTAGGGCCCGAGCTAGGGCTAGTCGGAGCGGTAGGCGTAGCGCTGGGGTAGGCATAGGGCAAGGGGTGAGTGTCGAGGTAAACCTCGGAGTAGTCCTAGGGCCAGGAGTGGGAGCTGTCGCTAGGGGTAGGAATGGGGGTGGGCCTATGGGTAGCGGGAGCTGTAGGGCCAGGGGTAGTGGTAAAACTAGAGGTAGTGCTAGGCGTAGGCCTACGGCGAGGGGTCGTTCTCGGGGTAGGGTTAGGTGAAGGGCTAGTGGTTGGCAGAGGCCAAAGAGCAGTGTTAGGGTTAGGGCTCATGTTAGGCCAAGGACGAGTGGTAGTGGTAGGGGTTGGCCGAGGGCTAGAAGTAGGTGTCACAGGAGGGCTCCGGGTAGTCCTAGGACACAGAACGGATGTAGGGCTGGATTAGGGTGTGACTAAGGGTGGGTCCAGTGTGATTTCGTAGGACACGGGTTAGTGCTCTGGCTAAAGGTAGGGCAAGCTGTACTGGTCGGCGACGGGCAAGTGCTAGGCCTCAGACTAGAGTGAGCACTGGCCGTTGGTCTAGGGCCCGAGCTAGGGCTAGTGGGAGCAATAGGCGTAGCGCTGGGGTATCAAAAAGCAAGGGGTCGATGTCGGGGTAAACTTCGGAGTAGGCATAGGACCAGGAGTGGGAGCTGTTCCTAGGGGTAGGATTGGGGGTGGGCCTATGTGTAGGGGGAGCTGTAGGGACAGGGTTATGGGTAGGACCAAAGGTAGTGCTAGGCGTAGGCCTAGGGCGAGGGGTAGTGCTCGAGGTAACCTAACCCTAAACCTAACCCTAACCCTAACCCTAACCGCTAACCCTAACCCTAACCCTAACACTAACCCTAACACCAAACCTAACTCTAAACCTAACCCTAACCCTAACACCAACCCTAACCCTAACCCTAACCCTAAACCCTAACCCTAACCCTAACCCTAACCCTAACCCTACTCTAACAATAACAAGGGCAAGGTGTACTGGTAAGGGACGGGCAAGTGGTAGGCCTCGGACTAGAGAGAGAACTGGGCGTTGGTCTAGGTCCCGAGCTAGGGCTAGTGGGAGTTGTAGGCGTAGTCCTGGAGTAGGCATAGGGCAAGGGGTGAGTGTCGGGGTAAACCTCGGAGTAAGCCTAGGGCCAGAAGTTGGAGCTGTGGCTAGGGGTAGCGATGGGGGTGGGCCTAAAGGTAGGGGGAGCTGTAGGGCCAGGGATAGGGGTAGGACCAAAGGTAGTGCTAGGCGTAAGCTTAGGACGAGGGGTAGTGCTCGGGGTAGGGTTAGGTGAAGGGCTACTGGTTGGCAGAGGCCCATGGGCAGTGTTAGGGTTAGGGCTCATTTTAGGCCTAGCACTAGTGGTAGTGGTAGGGTTGGGCGAGGGCTAGGGGTAGGTGTCACGTTGGGGCTCCGGTTCGTCATATGTCTCGAAACAGGTGTAGGGCTGGATTAGGGTGTGGCTAAGGGTGGGTCCAGGGTGATTTTGGAGGACACGGTTTAGTGCTCTGGCTAACGGTAGGGCAAGGTATACTGGTCGGCGACGGGCAAGAGCTATGCCTCGGACAAGAGGGAGCACTGGGCGTTGGTCTAGGGCCCGAGCTAGTGCTAGTGGGAGCGGTAGGCGTAGCGATGTGGTAGGCAATGGGGAAGGGGTGGGTGTCGGGATAAACCTCAGAGTAGGCCTAGGGCCAGGATTGGGAGCTGTGTCTAGGGGTAGGGATGGGGGTGGGCCTATGGGTAGGGGTAGCTGTAGGGCCAGGGGTAGGTGTAGGACCAGAGGTAGTGCTAGGCGTAGGCCTAGGACGAGGGGTAGTGCTCGGGATAGGGTTAGGTGAACGGCTACTGTTTGGCACAGGCCCACGGGCAGTGTTAGGGTTAGGGCTCATGTTAGGCCTAGGACTAGTGGTAGTAGTAGGGGTTGGCCGAGGGCTAAGGGAAGGTGTCACGGGAGAGCTCCGGGTAGTCCTAGGACTCGGAGCATGTGTAGGGCTGGATTAGGGTGTGGTAAGGGTGGGTCCAGGGTGATTTCGTAGGACACGGGTTAGTGCTCTGGCTAACGGTAGGGCAAGGTGTACTGGTCGGCGACGGGCAAGTGCTAGGCCTCGAACTAGAGGGAGCACTGGGCGTTGGTGTAGGGCCCGAGCAAGGGCTAGTGAGAGCGGTAGGCGTAGCGCTGGGGTAGGCATAGGGCAAGGGGTGTGTGTCGGGGTAAACCTCGGAGTAGGCCTAGGGACAGGAGTTGGAGCTCTGCTAGGGGTATGGATGGGGGTGGACCTAAGTGTAGGGGGAGCTGTAGGGCCAGGGATAGGGGTAGGACGAGAGGTAGTGCTAGGCGTAAGCCTAGGGCGAGGGGTAGTGCTCGGGGTAGGGTTAGGTGAAGGGCTACTAGTTGGCAGAGGCCCACGGGCAGTGTAATGGTTAGGGCTCATGTTACGCCTGGCACTAGTGGTAGTGGTAGGGGTTGGCCGAGGGCTAGGGGAAGGTGTCACGGGAGGGCTCCGATTCATCCTAGTACTCGGAACAGGTGTAAGGCTGGATTAGGGTGTGGCCAAGGGTGGGTCCAGGGTGATTTCGGAGGACACCGGTTAGTGCTCTGGCTAACAGTAGGGCAAGGTGTACTGGTCACACGGGCAAGTGCTAGGCCTCGGACTAAAGGGAGCACTGGGCGTTGGTCTAGGGCCCGAGGTAGGGCTAGTGGAAGCGTTAGGCGTAGCGCTGGGGTAGGCATTGGGCAAGGGGTGGGTGTCTGGGTAAACCTCGGAGTAGGCGTAGGGCCAGGAGTTGGAGCTGTGGCTAGGGGTAGGGATGGTGGTGGGCCTATGAGTAGTGGGAGCTGTAAGGCCAGGGGTAGGGGTAGGAACAGAGGTAGTGCTAGGCATAAGCTTAGGGCAAGGGGTAGTGCTCGGGGTAGGGTTAGGTGAATGGCTAGTAGTTGGCAGAGGCCCACGGGCAGTGTTAGGGTTAGGACTCATGTTAGGCCTAGCACTAGTGGTAGTGGTAGGGGTGACCGAGGGCTAGGGGTAGGTGTCACGGGAGGGCTCCGGTTCGTCATATATCTCGAAACAGGTGTAGGGCTGTATTTGGGTGTGGCTAAGGGTGGGTCCAGGATGATTTCGTAGGACACGGGTTAGTGCTCTGGCTAATGGTAGGGCAAGGTGTACTGGTCGGCGACGGGCAAGTGCTAGGCCTCGAACTAGAGGGAGCACTGGGCGTTGGTCTAGGGCCTGAGCTAGGGCTAGTGGGAGCGGTAGGCGTAGCACTGGGGTAGGCATAGGGCAAGGGGTGGGTGTCGGGGTAAACCTCGGAGTAGGCCTAGGGCCAGGAGTTGGAGCTGTGGCTAGGGGTAGGGATGGGGGTGGGCCTAAAGGTAGGGAAAGCTGTAGGGCCAGGGATAGGGTTAGGACCAAAGGTAGTGCTAGGCGTAAGCTTAGGGCGAGGGGTAGTGCTTGGGGTAGGCTAGGTGAAGGGCTACTGGTTGGAAGAGGCCCACGGGCAGTGTTAGGGTTAGGGCTCATTTTAGGCCTAGCACTAGTGGTAGTGTTAGGGTTGAGCGAGGGCTAGGGGTATGTGTCACGGGGGGGCTCCGGTTTGTCATATGTCTCGAAACAGGTGTAGGGCTGGATTAGGGTGTGGCTAAGGGTGGGTCCAGGGTGATTTCGGAGGACACGGTTTAGTGCTCTGGCTAACGGTAGGGCAAGGTATACTGGTCGGCGACGGGCAAGAGCTATGCCTCGGACAAGAGGGAGCACTGGGCGTTGGTCTAGGGCCCGAGCTAGTTCTAGTGGGAGCGGTAGGCGTAGCGATGTGGTAGGCAATGGGGAAGGGGTGGGTGTCAGGATAAACCTCAGAGTAGGCCTAGGGACAGGATTGGGAGCTGTGTCTAGGGGTAGGGATGGGGGTGGGCCTATGGGTAGGGGTAGCTGTAGGGCCAGGGGTAGGTATAGGACCAGAGGTAGTGCTAGGCGTAGGCCTAGGACGAGGGGTAGTGCTCGGGGTAGGGTTAGGTGAAGGCCTAATGGTTGGCAGAGGCCCACGGGCAGTGTTAGGGTTAGGGCTCATGTTAGGCCTAGGACTAGTGGTAGTAGTAGGGGTTGGCCGAGGGCTAAGGGAAGGTGTCACGGGAGGGCTCCGGGTAGTCCTAGGACTCGGAGCATGTGTAGGGCTGGATTAGGGTGTGGTAAGGGTGGGTCCAGGGTGATTTCGTAGGACACGGGTTAGTGCTCTGGCTAACGGTAGGGCAAGGTGTACTGGTCGGCGACGGGCAAGTGCTAGTCCTCGAACTAGAGGGAGCACTGGGCGTTGGTCTAGGGCCTGAGCTAGGGCTAGTGGGAGCGGTAGGCGTAGCGCTGGGGAAAGCATAAGGCAAGGGGTGGGTGTCGGGGTAAACCTCTGAGTAGGCCTAGGGCCAGGAGTTGCAGCTCTGCTTAGGGGTAGGGATGGGGGTGGGCCTATGGGTAGGGGGAGCTTTAGGGCCAGGGGTAGGGGTAGGACCAGAGGGAGTGCTAGTCGTAAGCTTAGGGCGAGGGGTAGTGCTCGAGGTAGGGTTAGGTGAAGGCTAGTGGTTGGCAGAGGCCCACGGGCAGTGTTAGGGTTAGGGCTCATGTTAGGCCTAGGACTAGTGGTGGTGGTAGGGGTTGGCCGAGGGCTAGGTCTAGGTGTCACGGGAGGGCTCCAGGTAGTCCTAGGACTCGGAACAGGTGTAGGGCTGGATTAGGGTGTGGCTAAGGGTGGGTCCAGGGTGATTTCGGAGGACACGGGTTAGTGCTCTGGCTAACGGTAGGGCAAGGTGTACTGGTCGGCGACGGGCAAGTGATAGGCCTCGGACTAAAGGGAGTACTGGGCGTTGGTGTAGGGCCCAAGCTAGGGCTAGGGGGAGCGGTAGGCGTAGCGCTGAGGTAGGCATAGGGCAAGGGGTGGGTGTCGGTGTAAACCTCGGACTAGGCCTAGGGCCAGGATTTGGAGCTTTGGCTAGGGATAGGGATGGGGGTGGGCCTATGGGTAGGGGGAACTGTAGGGCCAGGGGTAGCGGTAGGACCAGAGGTAGTGCTAGGCGTAAGCTTAGGGCGAGGGGTAGTGCTCGGGGTAGGGTTAGGTGAAGGGCTAGTGGTTGGCAGAGGCCCACGGGCAGTGTTAGGGTTAGGGCTCATGTTAGGCCTAGCACTAGTGGTAGTAGTAGAGGTGGTCGAGGGCTATGGGTAGGTGTCACAAGGGGGCTCCGCTTCGTCATATGTCTCAAAACAGGTGTAGGGCTGGATTAGGGTGTGGCTAAGGGTGAGTCCAGGGTGATTTTGGAGGACACTGGTTAGTGCTCTGGCTAACAGTAGGGCAAGGTGTACTGGTCACACGAGCAAGTGCTAGGCCTCGGTTAAAAGGAGCACTGGGCATTGGTCTAGGGCCCGAGGTAGGGCTAGTGGGAGCGGTAGGCGTAGTGCTGGGGTAGGCATTGGGCAAGGGGTGGTTGTCGGGGTAAACCTCGGAGTAGGCCTAGGGCCAGCAGTTGGAGCTGTGGCTAGGGGTAGGGATGGGGGTGGGCCTATGGGTAGGGGGAGCTGTAGGGCCAGGGTTAGGGTTAGGACCAGAGGTAGTGCTAGGCGTAAGCTTAGGGCAATGGGTAGTGCTCGGGGTAGGGTTAGGTGAAGGGCTAGTGGTTGGCAGAGGACCACGGGAAGTGTTAGGGTAGGGCTCATGTTAGGACTACATTAGTGGTAGTCGTAGGGGTGGCCGAGGGTAGGGGTAGGTGTCACGAGAGGGCTCCAGTTCGTCATATATCTCGAAACAGGTGTAGGGCTGGATTAGGGTGTGGCTAAGGGTGGGTCCAGGGTGATTTCGGAGCACACGGGTCAGTGCTCTGTCTAACGGTAGGGCAAGGTGTACTGGTCAACGATGGCAAGTGCTAGGCCTCGAACTAGAGGGAGCACTGGGCCTTGGTCTAGGGCCCGAGCTAGGGCTAGTGGGAGCGGTAGGCGTAGCGCTGTGGTAGGCATGAGGAAGGGGTGGGTGTCGGGGTAAACCTCAAAGTAGGCCTAGGGCCAGGATTTGGAGCTGTGGCTAGGGGTAGGGATGGGGGTGGGCCTATGGGTAGGGGGAGCTGTGGGGCCAGGGGTAGGGTTAGGACCAGAGGTAGTGCTAGGCGTAGGCCTAGGGCGAGTGGTAGTGCTCGGGGTAGGGTTAGGTGAAGGGCTAGTGGTTGGCATAGGCCCACGGGCAGTGTTAGAGTTAGGGCTCATGTTAGGCCTAGGACTAGTGGTAGTGGTAGGGGTTGTCCCAGGGGTAAGGGTAGGTGTCACGGGAGGGCTCCAGGTAGTCCTAGGACTCGGAGCAGGTGTAGGGCTGGATTAGGGTGTGGCTAAGGGTGGGTCCAGGGTGATTTCATAGGACACGGGTTAGTGCTTTGTCTAACGGTAGGGCAAGGTGTACTGGTCGGCGCCGGGCAAGTGCTAGGCCTCGGACTAAAGGGAGCACTGTGCGTTGGTCTAGGGCCCGACCTAGGGCTAGTGGGAGCAATAGGCGTAGCGCTGGGGTAGGCATAAGGCAAGGGGTGGGTGTCGGGGTAAACCTCAGAGTAGGCCCTGGGCCAGGAGTGGGAGCTGTGTCTAGGGGTAAGGATGGGGGTGGGTCTATGGGTAAGGGTAGCTGTAGGGCCAGGGGTAAGGGTAAAACAAGAGGTAGTGCTAGGCGTAGGCCTAGGGCGAGGGGTAGTGCTGGGGGTAGGGTTAGGTGAAGGGCTAGTGGATGGCAGAGGCCCACGGGCAGTGTTGGGTTTAAAGCTCATGTTACGCCTAGCACTAGTGGTAGTGATAGGGGTTGTCCGAGGGCTAGGGGAAGGTGTCAAGGGAGGGCTCCGGTTCGTCCTAGGACTCGGAACAGGTGTAGGACTGGATTAGGGTGTGGCTAAGGGTGGCTCCAGGGTGATTTCGTAGGACACGTGTTAGTGCTCTGGCTAACGGTAGGGCAAGGTGTACTGGTCGGCGATGGGCAAGTGCTAGGTCTCGGGCTAGAGAGAGCACTGGGCGTTGGTTCAGGGCCCGAGCTAGGGCTAGTGGGAGCTGTAGGCGAAGCGCTGGGGTAGGCATAATGCAAGGGGTGGGTGTCGGTGTAAACCTCGGACTAGGCCTAGGGCCAGGAGTTCGAGCTGTGGCTAGGGGTAGGGATGGGAGTGGGCCTATGGGTAGAGGGAGCTATAGTGCCAGGAGTAGGGCTAGGAACCGGAGCTAGTGCTAGGCGTAGGCCTAGGGCAAGGGGTAGTGCTCGGGGTAGGGTTAGGTGAAGGCCTAGTGGTTGGCAGAGGCCCACGGGCAGTGTTATGGTTAGGGCTCATGTTAGGCCTAAACGTATTGGTAGTGGTAGGTGTTGTCCCAGGGTAGGGGTAGGTGTCACGGGAAAGCTCCAAGTAGTCCTAGGACTCGGAGCAGGTGTAGGGCTGGATTAGGGTGTGGCTAAGGGTGGGTCCAGGGTGATTTCGTAGGACACGGGTTAGTGCTCTGCCTAACGGTAGGGCAAGGTGTAATGGTAGGCGACAGGCAAGTGCTAGGCCTGGAACTAGATGGAGCACTGGGCCTTGGTCTAGGGCCCGAGCTAGGGCTAGTGGGAGCGGTAGGCGTAGCGCTGTGGTAGGCAATGGGGAAGGGGTGGGTGTCGGTGTAAACCTCAGAGTAGGCCTAGGGCCAGCAGTGGGAGCTGTGTCTAGGGGTAGGGATGGGGGTGGGCCTATGGGTAGGGGTAGCTGTAGGGCCAAGGGTAGGGGTCGGAACAGAGGTAGTGCTAGGCGTAAACCTAGGGCAAGGGGTAGTGCTCAGGGTAGGGTTAGGTGAAGGCCTAGTGTTTGGCAGACGCCCACGGGCAGTGTTAGGGTTAGGGCTCATGTTAGGCCTAGGACTAGTGGTAGTGGTAGGGGTTGGCCCAGGGCTAGGGGTAGGTGTCACGGGAGGGCTCCGGGAAGTCCTAGGACTCGGAACAGGTGTAGGGCTGGATTAGGGTGTGGCTAATTGTGGGTCCAGGGTGATTTCGTAGGACACGGGTTAGTGCTCTGCCTAACGGTAGGGCAAGGTGTACTGGTCGATGACGGGCAAGTGCTAGGCCTCGGACTAAAGGGAGCAATGGGCGTTGGTCTATGGCCCGAGCTAAAGCTAGTGGGAGCAATAGGCGTATCGCTGGGGTAGGCATAGGGCAAGGGGTGGGTGCCGGGGTAAACCTCAAAGTCGGCCTAGGGCCAGGAGTTGGAGCTGTGGCAAGGGGTAGGGATGGGGGTGGGCCTATGGGTAGGGGGAGCTGTAGGGCCAGGGGTAGGGGTAGGACCAGAGGTAGTGCTAGGCGTAAGCTTAGGGCGAGGGGTAGTGCTCGGGGAAGGGTTAGGTGAAGTGCTAGTTGTTGGCAGAGGCCCACGGGCAGTGTTAGTGTTAGGGCTCATGTTAGACCTAGCACTAGTGGTAGTGGTAGGGGAGGCCGAGGGCTAGGGGTAGGTGTCACGGGGGGGCTCCTGTTCTTCATAGTCTCGAAACAGGTGTAGGGCTGGATTAGGGTGTGGCTAAGGGTGGGTCAGGGTGATTTCGGAAAACACGGGTTAGTGCTCTGGCTAACGGTAGGGCAAGGTGTACTGGTCGGAGACGGGCAAGTTCTAGGCCTCGGAGTAGAGGGAGCACTGGGCGTTGGTCTAGGGTTGGAGCTAGGGCTAGTGGGAGCGGTAGGCGTAGCGCTGGGGTAGGCATAGGGCAAGGGGTGGGTGTCGGGGTAAACCTCGGAGTAGGCCTAGGGCCAGGAGTTGGAGCTGTGGCTAAGAATAGGGATGGGGGTTGGCCAATGGGTAGGGGGAGCTGTAGGGCCAGGGGTAGGGGTAGGACCAGAGGTAGTACTAGGCGTAGGCCTAGGGCGAGAGGTAGTGCTCGGGGTAGGGTTAGGTGAAGGGCTAGTGGTTGGCAGAGGCCCACGGGCAGTGTTAGGGTTAGGGCTCATGTTAGGCCTAGCACTAGTGGTAGTGGTAGGGGTTGGCCGAGGGCTAGGGGTAGGTGTCATGGGAGGGCTCCGGTTTGTCCTAGGACTCGGAATAGGTGTAGGGCTGGATTAGGGTGTGGCTAAGGGTGGGTCCAGGGTGATTTCGTAGGACACGGGTTAGTGCTCTGGCTAACGGTAGGGCAAGGTGTACTGGTCGGCGACGGGCAAGTGCTAGGCCTCGGACTAGAGGGAGCACTGGGCCTTGGTCTAGGGCCCGAGCTAGGGCTAGTGGGAGCGGTAGGCGTAGCGCTGGGGTAGGCATAGTGCAAGGGGTGGGTGTCAAGGTAAACTTCGGAGTAGCCCTACGGCCAAGTGTTGGAGCTGTGGCTAGGGGTAGGGATGGGGGTGGGTCTATGGGTAGAGGGAGCTGTAGGGCCAGCGGTTGGCGTAGTATTAGAGGTAGTGCTAGGCGTAGGCCTAGGGCGAGGGGTCGTGCTCCGGGTAGGCTTAGGTGAAGGGCTAGTGGTTTGCATAGGCCCACGGGTATTGTTAGGGTTAGGACTAATGTTAGGCCTAGGACTAGTGGTAGTGTTAGGTGTTGGCCGAGTGCTAGGGGTAGGTGTCACGGGAGGGCTCTGGTTAGTCCTAGGACTCGGAACAGGTGTCGGGCTGGATTAGGGTGTGGCTAAATGTGGGTCCAGGGTGATTTCGTAGGACATGGGTTAGTGCTCTGGGTAACGGTAGGGCAAGGTGTACTGGTAGGCGACGGGCAAGTGCTAGGCCTAGGACTAGAGTGAGTACTGGGAGTTGATCTAGCGCCTTAGGTAGGGCTAGTGGTAGCGGTAGGCGTAGCGCTGGGGTAAGCATAGGGCAAGGGTAGGTGTAAGGGTAGGACTAGGAGTAGGCCTACAGTTAGGGGTATGGCTATAGCTAGGTGTAGGGCTAGTGGTAGTCCAAGGGGTAGGGATAGTTTTACGCCTATGACTAAAGATAAGGCTAGGGGCAGGAGTACGGCTACGGGTAGATGTAGAGGTAGAGCTAGGGATAGACCGAAGACTAGATGGAGTGCTAGGTGTAGGCCTAAAACAATTTGTGGGGGTAGGGGTAGTGGAAGGTATAGGGGTAGGCCAAGGATTAGCGTTGGTTATACGCATGGGACTAGGGATAGATCTAGTGCCAGGGGTAGCACTAGGGGTAGGTGTATGGGTAAGGCTACGGTTATTCCTAGGACTAGGAATAAATTTACGGCTGGATTAGGGGTATGACTAGGGGTGGGTCCAGGTTTATTCCTAGTGCAAGTGTTAGGGCTATGGCTAACGGTATGGCAAGGTGTAGTGGTAGGAGTAGGGCGAGTGCTAGGTCTAGGACTAGAGTTCGTAGTGGAAGTAGGCCTAGGGCCTGAATTAGAACTAGGGGTAGCGGTAGGCGTAGGGTATGGGTAGTCATTGATCAAGGGGTATGTATAAGGATAGGACTAGGTGTAAACCTAATGCTAGGGATAGAGCTATGGCTAGGTGTAGGGCTACTGGTAGGCCTATGGGTAGGGGTAGGTGTAGGGCTAGTAATAGGCCTAAGACTAGAGGTAGTGCTTGGCGTAGGTCAGGGCAAGGGGTAGTGCTACGGGTATGGTTAGGTGAAGAGCTAGTGGTTGGCGTAGGCCCACATGTATGGTTATGCGTAGGGCAAGTGGTAGGCCTAGGACTAGTGGTAGTGTTAGGTGCCAGGGGTCCTACGGTGGGTTGGGCGGCTGCAGGAGGTCCAGGGGCTCAGCGGCTGCAAAAGGAGTGGTGGGCAAAAGCGTACAGCACCCGGTATTCCCAGGCGGTCTTCTATCCAAGTACTAACCAGGCCAACCCTGCTTAGCTTCCGAGATCAGACGAGAGCGGGCGCGTTCAGGGTGGTTTGGCCGTAGACGCTGGGGCCGGGCTCCCAGCGCCCCAAGAGCAGCCGCCAGGCCTGCGAGTTTAGCGCCTGCCAGGTTGTTGGGCCGCGCCGGCAGCGAGCCTCTCCCTGCTGGCTGGCTCCAGCAGCGCCGTGCCTCTTGCCTGCTCCCTGCCAACTAAGGACGCCGCGGGCTTGGGCAACGGGTTACTCCTTGCCCACAGCGAGGCCCCTTCGCGCCACCCGTGGCTCCACGGGGCCTCTGCCACTTCGCTGGTGGAGACAGAAGCCAGAGAGACAGGGGTTGTCAGTGGGGGGGGGGAGGAAGGTGGGAGGCACAGCTGGGTCACGGACTGGGACAGACGCACGGAGGCTGTGTTGAAGTGGCAGCTCATCCACAAGAGTGCGGTCGCGCCCGGGGCTGGGCTCCGTTAAGGAGGCAGTGCCCGGGGGACCCCGGGGCAGGCCTCCAGGGTCTGCGGAGTGCCGGTGGCATCCGAGTTTTGCCCGGGGTCCCGCACGCGCGAGGAGAGGCTCAGGCCCAGGCACCCTCCTCCTGTGGGTTGTGTGCATGCCTGCCTGCCTGCTTTTCCCCTGTGGTGGTCTCTCCTGGAGCCCCGGGGCGGGGGCAACGCCCGCGCGCTCAGGTGTGGCGCTCCCTCTCTCCCCTGGTTTGTCCTGGCTCTTTTGTGGTAGTGCGCCTGTGGCCGCCAAGGCCGGCCGGCGGGAACCGAGGGCGCAGGACTCTTGTGGGAGAAGGATGGGCGCTGGGGGAGGGGCCGCGGTGCCTGCAGGCTGAGACAGAGGCCTCCGGTGGGGTGGGGCAGCTGGGCGTTTCCTCGACCCGCGGTCCGGGGACACCCGGAGCCTCTATCCCGGGGCCCGGGTGCAGGCAGAGGAATGGTCACCCCTGTGCTTGGCTGCGAGGTGCCACGGACCGGCACTGCCTTGGCTGGAGAAAACCGCCCAAGGCCGGTTGGAGGCCGGCGCAGGCAGGCAGCCCTGGGCTCGGGCTCTGGGGACCGGCATAGGGGGTGCGGCGAAGGGCTGCCGGTTGACGTCTTGCGCTTGCCGGAGGGAAGAAGACTAAGAAGGGGCTGTGGGGGGCAGACCGGCCTGACGCGCCTGGCCTGAGGCCGGGGCTGCGAGGCTGTAGAGCCAAGAGGCGGCCCCGACCCTACCCCCCAATACCCCCCCCACCCCGCAGACAACCGCTGGCCAGGGGTCCTGGGGCGGCGGGGTGCGAGGCTGCAGAGGGTCCGGAGGTGGGGCGGCCGCAAAAGGAGTGGCGCGCAAAAGCCTACAGCACCCGGTATTCCCAGGCGGTCTTCCATCCATGTACTAACCAGGCCCGACCCTGCTTAGCTTCTGAGATCAGACGAGAGCGGGCGCGTTCAGGGTGGTATGGCCGTAGACGCTGGGGCCAATTTCCCGGGTCCCCAAGAGCAGCCACCCGGCCTGCGTGGTGAGCGCCTGCCAGGTTGTTGGGTCGCGCCGGCAGCGAGCCTCTCCCTGCTGGCTGGCTCCAGCAGCGCCGCGCCTCCTGTCTGCTCCCCACCTACTCAGGACGCCGCGGGCGTGGGCAGCGGGTTACTCCTTGCCGCAGCGAGGCCCCTTCGCGCCCTCCGTGGCTCCACGGTGCCTCTGCCTCTTCGCTGGCGGGGACAGAAGCCAGAGAGACAGGGGTTGGCAGTGGGCGGGGATGAAGGTGGGAGTCACATTCTGGGTCATGGACTGGGACAGACGCACGGAGGCTGTGTTGAAGTGGCAGCTCCTCCACAAGAGTGTGGTCGCGCCAGGGGCTGGGCTCCGTTAAGGAGGCAGTGCCCTGGAAATCCGGGGCAGGCCTCCAGGGTCTGCGGAGTGCCGGTGGGGTCCGAGTTTTGCCCGGGGTCCCGCACGCGCGAGGAGAGGCTCAGGCCCAGGCACCCTCCTCCTGTGGGTTGTGTGCCTGCCTGCCTGCCTGCTTTTCCCCTGTGGTGGTCTCCCCTGGAGTCCTGGGGCGCGGGCCGCGTGCGCGCAGGAGTGGCGCTCCCTCCCTTTGCTGGTTTGTCTGGGCTCCTTTGTGGCTATGCCCCTGGGGCCGCCACAGCTGGCCGGCGGGAACCGAGGGCGCAGGGCTCTCGTGGGAGAAGGATGGGCGCTGGGGGAGGGGCCGCGGTCCCTGCAGGCTGAGACGGAGGCCTCCGGTGTGGTGGGGCGGCTGGGCGTCAGCTTGGCCCGTTTCCGGGGACACCCGGAGCCTCTGTCCCGGGGCCCGGGTGACGGCATAGGGTTGGTCACCCCTGTGCTCGACTCTGAGGTACCACGGACCGGCACTGCCTGGGCTGGAGAAAGCTGCCCAAGGCCGGTTGGAGGCCGGCACCGGAACGCAGCCCTGGGCTCGGGCTCTGGGGTTCAGCGTAGGGGCTGCGGCGAAGGGCTGCCGGTTGACGGCTTGCTCTTGCGGGTGGGAAGAAGACTAACAAGGGGCTGTGGGGGGCAGACCGTGCCGAGGCGCCTGGCCTGAGGCCGGGGCTGCGAGGCTGTAGGGCCAAGCGGCGGCCCCGACCCAACACCCCAAACCCCCCCCCACCCCGCCGACCCCCGCTGGCCAGGATTCCTGCGGCGGCGGGGTGGGCGGCTGCAGAGGATCCGGGGGCGTGGGGCCGCAAAAGGAGTGGCGGGCAAAAGCCTGCACTACCCGGTATTCTCAGGTGGTCTCACATCCAAGTACTAACCAGGCCCGTACCTGCTTATCTTCCGATAACAGACGAGAGCGAGCGCGTTCAGGGTGGTATGGCCGTAGACGCTTTGGCCGAGCTCCCGGCGCCCCAAGAGAAGCCGCCCGGCCTTCGTGGTGAGCGCGTGCCAGGTTGTTGGGCCGCGCTGGCAGCGAGCCTCTCCGGGCTGGCCGGCTCCAGCAGCGCCATGCCTCCCGCCTGCTCCCCGCCTACTCAGGACGCCGCGGGCGTGGGCAGCGAGTTACTCCTTGCCCGCAGCGAGGCCAGTTTGCGCTACCCGTGGCTCCACGGGGCCTCTGCCACTTCGCTGGCGGGGACAGAAGCCAGAGAGACAGGGGTTGGCAGTGGGGGGGGAGGAAGGTGGGACGCACAGGCTGGGTCACGGACTGGGACAGACGCACGGAGGCTGTGTTGAAGTGGCAGCTCATCCACAAAGGTGCGGTCGCGCCCGGGGCTGGGCTCCGTTAAGGAGGCAGTGCCCGGGGGACCCCGGGGCAGGCCTCCAGGGTCTGCGTAGTGCCGGTAGGGTCTGAGTTTTGCCCGGGGTCCCGCACGCGCGAGGAGAGGCTCAGGCCCAGGCACCCTCCACCTGTGGGTTGTGTGCCTGCCTGCCTGCCTGCTTTTCCCCTGTGGTGGTCTCTCCTGGAGCCTAGGGGCGCGGGCCGCGCGCGCGCAGCAGTGGCGCTCCCTCCCTCCACTGTTTTGTCCGGGCTCTTTTGTGGCTGTGCGCCTGGGGCCGTCGAGGCCGGCCAGCGAGAACTGAGGGCGCAGGGCTCTTGTGGGAGAAGGATTGGTGCAGGGGGAAAGGTAGTGGTGCCTGCCTGCGGAAAAAGAGGCCTCCGGTGGGGTGGGGCGGCTGGACGTCCCCTCGGCCCGCGGTCCGTGGACACCCGGAGCCTCTCTCCGGGGCCCGGATGCAGACAGAGGGATGGTCACCCCTGGGCTCGGCTGCGAGGTGCCATGGACCGGCACTGCCTTGGATGGAAAAAGCCGCCCAAGGCCGGTTGGAGGCCAGCGCAGGCAGGCAGCCCTGGGCTCGTGCTCTGGGGTCCGGCGTAGTGGGCGAGGCGAAAGGTTGCCGTTTGACGGCTTGCGCTTGCCAAAGGAAAGAAGACTAATAAGGGGCTGTGGGGGGCAGACCGGACCGAGGCGCCTGGCCTGAGGTCGGGGCTGCGAGGCTGTAGGGCCAAGCGGCGGCCCCGACCCCACCCCCCAATACCCCCCCCACCTTGCAGACCCCCGCTGGCCAGGGGTCCTGCGGAGGCCGGGTGGGTGGCTGCTGAGGGTCCGGAGGTGTGGCTGCAGCAAAAGGAGTGGCGCGCAAAACCTACAGCACCCGGTATTCCCAGGCGGTCTTTTATCCAAGTACTAACCAGGCCCGACTCTGCTTATCTTCTGAGATCAGACAAGAGGGGGCGCGTTCAGGGTGGTATGGACCTAGACGCTAAAGCCGAGCTCCGGCGCCCCAAGAGCAGCCGCCCGGCCTGCGTGGTGAGCGCCTGCCACGTTGTGGAGTCGTGCCAGCAGCGAGCCTCTCCCTGCTGGCCGGCTCCAGCAGCGCCTCGCCTCCCGTCTGCTCCCCGCCTACTCAGGACGCCGCGGGCGTGGGCACCGGGTTACTCCTTGCCCGCAGCGAGGCCCCTTCGCGCCACCCGTGTCTCCACGGAGCGTCTGCCACTTCGCTGGTGGAGACAGAAGCCAGAGAGACAGGGGTTGGCAGTGGGGGAGGGAGGAAGGTGGGACGCACAGGCTGGGTCACGGACTGGGACAGACGCACGGAGGCTGTGTTGAAGTGGCAGCTCCTCCACAAGAGTGCGGTCGCGCCCGGGGCTGTGCTCCGTTAAGGAGGCAGTGCCCGGGGGACCCCAGGGCAGGCCTCCAGGGTCTGCGGAGTGCCGGTGGGGTCCGAGTTTTGCCCGGGGTCCCGCACGCGCGAGGAGAGGCTCAGGCCCAAGCACCCTCCTCCTGTGGGTTGTGTGCCTGCCTGCCTGCCTGCTTTTCCCCTGTGGTGGTCTCTCCTGGAGCCCAGGGGCGCGGGCCGCGCGCGCGCATATGAGGCGCTCCCTCCCTCCGCTGGTTTGTCCAGGCTCTTTTGTGGCACTGCGCCTGTGGCCGCCGAGGCCGGCCGGCGGGAACCGAGGGCGCAGGGCTCTCGTGGGAGAAGGATTGGTGCAGGGGGAAAGGTAGTGGTGCCTGCCTGCGGAGAAGGAGGCCTCCGGTGGGGTGGGGCGGCTGGACGTCCCCTCGGCCCGCGGTCCGGGGACACCCGGAGCCTCTCTCCAGGGCCCGGGTGCAGGCAGAGCGTTGGTCACCCCTGTGCTCGGCTCTGAGGTGCCACGGACCGGAACTTCCTTGGCGGGTGAAAGCCGCCCAAGGCCAGTTGGAGGCCAGCACCGGCACGCAGCCCTGGGCTCGGGCTCTGGGGTCTAAGTAGGGGGCGCGGCGAAGGGTTGCTGGTTGACGGCATGCGCTTGCGGGAGGGAAGAAGACTAACAAGGGGCTGTGGGGTGCAGACCAGGCCGAGGTGCCTAGCCTGAGGCCGGGGCTGCGGGGCTGTAGGGCCAAGCGGCGGCCCCGACCCCACCCCCCAATACCCCACCCACCCCGCGGACCCCCGCTGGCCAGGGATCCTGAGGCGGCGGGGTGGGCAGCTGCAGAGGGTCCGGGGGCGTGGCGGCCACAAAAGGAGTGGCGGGCAAAACCTATAGCACCCGGTATTCCCAGGTGGTCTCACATCCAAGTACTAACCAGGCCCGACCCTGCTTAGCTTCTGAGATCAGACGAGAGCTGGCGCGTTCAGGGTGGTATGGCCGTAGACGCTGGGGCCGAGCTCCCGGCGCCCCAAGAGCAGCCGCCCGGCCTGCGTGGTGAGCGCGTGCCAGGTTGTTGGGCCGCGCTGGCAGCGAGCCTCTCCCTGCTGGTCGGCTCCAGCAGCTCCTCGCCTCCCGCCTGCTCCCCGCCTACTCAGGACGCCGCGGGCGTGGGCAGCGAGTTACTCCTTGCCCGCAGCGAGGCCCGTTCGCGCTACCCGTGGCTCCACGGGGCCTCTGCCACATCGCTGGCGGGGACAGAAGCCAGAGAGACAGGGGTTGGCAGTGGGGGGGGAGGAAGGTGGGACGCAAAGGCTGGGTCACGGACTGGGACAGACGCACGGAGGCTGTGTTGAAGTGGCAGCTCATCCACAAAGGTGCGGTCGCGCCCGCGGCTGGGCTCCGTTAAGGAGGCAGTGCCCGGGAGACCCCGGGGCAGGCCTCCAGGGTCTGCGGAGTGCCGGTGGCATCCGAGTTTTGCCCGGGGTCCCGCACGCGCGAGGAGAGTCTCAGGCCCAGGCACCCTCCTCCTGTGGGTTGTGTGCCTGCCTGCCTGCCTGCTTTTCACCTGGGGTGGTCTCTCCTGGAGCCCCGGGGCGCGGGCCGCGCGCGCATGTGTGGCGCTCCCTCCCTCTGCTGGTTTGTCCGGGCTCTTTTGTGGCTGTGCCCCTGGGGCCGCCGCAGCTGGCCTGCAGGAACCGAGGACGCAGGGCTCTCGTGGGAGAAGGATGGGCGCTGGGGGAGGGGCCACGGTGCCTGCAGGCTGAGACGGAGGCCTCCGGTGGGGTAGGGCGGCTGGGCGTCACCTCGGCCCGCGGTCCAGGGACACACGGAGCCTCTCTCCGGGGCCCTGGTGCAGGCAGAGCGTTGGTCACCCCTGTGCTCGGCTCTGAGGTGCCACGGACCGGCACTGCCTTGGCTGGAGAAAGCCGCCCAAGGTCGGTTGGAGGCCAGCACCGGCACGCAGCCCTGGGCTCGGGCTCTGGGGTCCGGCGTAGGGGGCGCGGCGAAGGGCTGCCGGTTGATGGCTTGGGCTTGCGGGAGGGAAGAAGACTAAGAAGGGGCTGTGGGGGGTATACCGGGCCGAGGCGCCTGGCCTGAGGCAGCGGCTGCGAGGCTGTAGGGCCAAGCGGTGGCGCCGACCCCACCCCCCAATACCCCATCCATCCAGCAGATCCCCGCTGGCCAGGGGTCCTGTGGCGGCGGGGTGGGCGGCTGCAGAGCGTCCAGGGGCGTGGCGGCCGCAAAAGGATTGGCGCGCAAAAGCCTACAGCACCCGGTGTTCCCAGGCGGTCTTCCATCCAAGTACTAACCAGGCCCGACCCTGCTTAGCTTCTGAGATCAGAGGAGAGCGGGCGCGTTCAGGGTGGTATGGCCATAGACCCTGGGGCCGAGCTCCCGGCGCCCCAAGAGAAGCAGCCCGGCCTGCGTGGTGAGCGCCTGCCAGGTTGTTGGGTCGTGCCGGCAGCGAGCCTCTCCCTGCTGGCTGGCTCCAGCAGTGCCATGCCTCCCATCTGCTCCCCGCCTACTCAGGACGCCGTGGGCGTGGGCAGCGAGTTACTCCTTGCCCGCAGCGAGGCCTCTTCGCGCTAGCCTTGGCTCCACGGGGCCTCTGCCACTTCGCTGGCGGGGACAGAAGCCAGAGAGACAGGGGTTGGCAGTGGGGGGGGAGGAAGGTGGGACGCACAGGCTGGGTCACGGACTGGGACAGACGCACGGAGGCTGTGTTGAAGTGGCAGCTCCTCCACAAGAGTGCGGTCGCGCCCGGGGCTGGGCTCCGTTAAAAAGGCAGTGCCCGGGGGACCCCGGGGCAGGCCTCCAGGGTCTGCGGAGTGCCGGTGGGGTCCGAGTGTAGCCCGAAGTTTCGCACGCGCGAGGAGATTCTCCGGCCCAGGCACCCTCCTCCTGTGGGTTGTGTGCCTGCCTGCCTGCCTGCTTTTCCCCTGTGGTGGTCTCTCCTGGAGCCCCGGGGCGCGGGCCGCGCACGCGCAGGTGTGGCGCTCCCTCCCTTTGCTGGTTTGTCCGGGCTTCTTTGTGGCTATGCCCCTGGGGCCGCCGCAGCTGGCCGGCGGGAACCGAGGGCGCAGGGCTCTTGTGGGAGAAGGATGAGCGCTGGGGGAGGGGCCGCGGTGCCTGCAGGCTGAGACCCAGGCCTCCGGTGGGGTGGGGCGGCTGGGCGTCACCTTGGCCCGCGGTCCGGGGACACCCGGAGCCTCTCTCCGGGGCCCGGGTGCAGGCAGAGCGTTGGTCACCCCTGTGCTCGGCTCTGAGGTGCCACGGACCGGAACTTTCTTGGCTGGTGAAAGCCGCCCAAGGCCAGTTGGAGGCCTGCACCGGCACGCAGCTCTGGGCTCGGGCTCTGGCGTCCAAGTAGGGGGCGCGGCGAAGGGCTGCTGGTTGACGGCATGTGCTTGCGAGAGGGAAGAAGACTAACAAGGGGCTGTGGGGTGCAGATCGGGCGGAGGTGCCTGGCCTGAGGCCGGGGCTGCGAGGCTGTAGGGCCAAGCAGCGGCCCCGACCCCACCCCCCAATACCCCACCCACCCCGCGGACCCCCGCTGGCCAGGGATCCTGAGGCGGCGGGGTGGGCAGCTGCAGAGGGTCCGGGGGCGTGGTGGCCACAAAAGGAGTGGCAGGCAAAAGCCTGCACTACCCGGTATTCCCAGGTGGACTCACATCCAAGTACTAACCAGGCCCGACCCTGCTTAGCTTCTGAGATCAGACGAGAGCGGGCGCGTTCAGGGTGGTATGGCCGTAGACGCTGGGGCCGAGCTCCGGGCGCCCCAAGAGCAGCCGCCCGGCCTGCGTGGTGAGCGCGTGCCAGGTTGTTGGGCCGCGCTGGCAGCGAGCCTCTCCCTGCTGGCCGGCTCCAGGAGCTCCTCGCCTCCCGCCTGATCCCCGCCTACTCAGGACGCCGCGGGCGTGGGCAGCGAGTTACTCCTTGCCCACAGCGAGGCCTCTTCGCGCTACCCGTGGCTCCACGGGGCCTCTGCCACTTCGCTGGCGGGGACAGAAGCCAGAGAGACAGGGGTTGGCAGTGGGGGGGGAGGAAGGTGGGACGCACAGGCTGGGTCACGGACTGGGACAGACGCACGGAGGCTGTGTTGAAGTGGCAGCTCATCCACAAAGGGGCGGTCGCGCCCGGGGCTGGGCTCCGTTAAGGAGGCAGTGCCCGGGGGACCCCGGGGCAGGCCTCCAGGGTCTGCGTAGTGCCGGTAGGGTCTGAGTTTTGCCCGGGGTCCCGCACGCGCGAGGAGAGGCTCAGGCCCAGGCACCCTCCACCTGTGGGTTGTGTGCCTGCCTGCCTGCCTGCTTTTCCCCTGTGGTGGTCTCTCCTGGAGCCTAGGGGCGCGGGCCGCGCGCGCGCAGCAGTGGCGCTCCCTCCCTCCACTGTTTTGTCCGGGCTCTTTTGTGGCTGTGCGCCTGGGGCCGTCGAGGCCGGCCAGCGAGAACTGAGGGCGCAGGGCTCTTGTGGGAGAAGGATTGGCGCAGGGGGAAAGGTAGTGGTGCCTGCCTGCGGAAAAAGAGGCCTCCGGTGGGGTGGGGCGGCTGGACGTCCCCTCGGCCCGCGGTCCGTGGACACCCGGAGCCTCTCTCCGGGGCCCGAATGCAGACAGAGGGATGGTCACCCCTGGGCTCGGCTGCGAGGTGCCATGGACCGGCACTGCCTTGGATGGAAAAAGCCGCCCAAGGCCGGTTGGAGGCCAGCGCAGGCAGGCAGCCCTGGGCTCGTGCGCTGGGGTCCGGCGTAGTGGGCGAGGTGAAAGGTTGCCGTTTGACGGCTTGCGCTTGCCAAAGGAAAGAAGACTAATAAGGGGCTGTGGGGGGCAGACCGGACCGAGGCGCCTGGCCTGAGGTCGGGGCTGCGAGGCTGTAGGGCCAAGCGGCGGCCCCGACCCCACCCCCCAATACCCCCCCCACCTTGCAGACCCCCGCTGGCCAGGGGTCCTGCGGAGGCCGGGTGGGTGGCTGCTGAGGGTCCGGAGGTGTGGCTGCAGCAAAAGGAGTGGCGCGCAAAACCTACAGCACCCGGTATTCCCAGGCGGTCTTTTATCCAAGTACTAACCAGGCCCGACTCTGCTTATCTTCTGAGATCAGACAAGAGGGGGCGCGTTCAGGGTGGTATGGACCTAGACGCTAAAGCCGAGCTCCGGCGCCCCAAGAGCAGCCGCCCGGCCTGCGTGGTGAGCGCCTGCCACGTTGTGGAGTCGTGCCAGCAGCGAGCCTCTCCCTGCTGGCCGGCTCCAGCAGCGCCTCGCCTCCCGTCTGCTCCCCGCCTACTCAGGACGCCGCGGGCGTGGGCACCGGGTTACTCCTTGCCCGCAGCGAGGCCCCTTCGCGCCACCCGTGTCTCCACGGAGCGTCTGCCACTTCGCTGGTGGAGACAGAAGCCAGAGAGACAGGGGTTGGCAGTGGGGGAGGGAGGAAGGTGGGACGCACAGGCTGGGTCACGGACTGGGACAGACGCACGGAGGCTGTGTTGAAGTGGCAGCTCCTCCACAAGAGTGCGGTCGCGCCCGGGGCTGTGCTCCGTTAAGGAGGCAGTGCCCGGGGGACCCCAGGGCAGGCCTCCAGGGTCTGCGGAGTGCCGGTGGGGTCCGAGTTTTGCCCGGGGTCCCGCACGCGCGAGGAGAGGCTCAGGCCCAAGCACCCTCCTCCTGTGGGTTGTGTGCCTGCCTGCCTGCCTGCTTTTCCCCTGTGGTGGTCTCTCCTGGAGCCCAGGGGCGCGGGCCGCGCGCGCGCATATGAGGCGCTCCCTCCCTCCGCTGGTTTGTCCAGGCTCTTTTGTGGCACTGCGCCTGTGGCCGCCGAGGCCGGCCAGCGGGAACCGAGGGCGCAGGGCTCTCGTGGGAGAAGGATTGGTGCAGGGGGAAAGGTAGTGGTGCCTGCCTGCGGAAAAGGAGGCCTCCGGTGGGGTGGGGCGGCTGGACGTCCCCTCGGCCCGCGGTCCGGGGACACCCGGAGCCTCTCTCCAGGGCCCGGGTGCAGGCAGAGCGTTGGTCACCCCTGTGCTCGGCTCTGAGGTGCCACGGACCGGAACTTCCTTGGCGGGTGAAAGCCGCCCAAGGCCAGTTGGAGGCCAGCACCGGCACGCAGCCCTGGGCTCGGGCTCTGGGGTCTAAGTAGGGGGCGCGGCGAAGGGTTGCTGGTTGACGGCATGCGCTTGCGGGAGGGAAGAAGACTAACAAGGGGCTGTGGGGTGCAGACCAGGCCGAGGTGCCTAGCCTGAGGCCGGGGCTGCGAGGCTGTAGGGCCAAGCGGCGGCCCCGACCCCACCCCCCAATACCCCACCCACCCCGCGGACCCCCGCTGGCCAGGGATCCTGTGGCGGCGGGGTGGGCGGCTGCAGAGCGTCCAGGGGCGTGGCGGCCGCAAAAGGATTGGCGCGCAAAAGCCTACAGCACCCGGTGTTCCCAGGCGGTCTTCCATCCAAGTACTAACCAGGCCCGACCCTGCTTAGCTTCTGAGATCAGACGAGAGCGGGCGCGTTCAGGGTGGTATGGCCATAGACCCTGGGGCCGAGCTCCCGGCGCCCCAAGAGAAGCAGCCCGGCCTGCGTGGTGAGCGCCTGCCAGGTTGTTGGGTCGTGCCGGCAGCGAGCCTCTCCCTGCTGGCTGGCTCCAGCAGTGCCATGCCTCCCATCTGCTCCCCGCCTACTCAGGACGCCGCGGGCGTGGGCAGCGAGTTACTCCTTGCCCGCAGCGAGGCCTCTTCGCGCTAGCCTTGGCTCCACGGGGCCTCTGCCACTTCGCTGGCGGGGACAGAAGCCAGAGAGACAGGGGTTGGCAGTGGGGGGGGAGGAAGGTGGGACGCACAGGCTGGGTCACGGACTGGGACAGACGCACGGAGGCTGTGTTGAACTGGCAGCTCCTCCACAAGAGTGCGGTCGCGCCCGGGGCTGGGCTCCGTTAAAAAGGCAGTGCCCGGGGGACCCCGGGGCAGGCCTCCAGGGTCTGCGGAGTGCCGGTGGGGTCCGAGTGTAGCCCGAAGTTTCGCACGCGCGAGGAGATTCTCCGGCCCAGGCACCCTCCTCCTGTGGGTTGTGTGCCTGCCTGCCTGCCTGCTTTTCCCCTGTGGTGGTCTCTCCTGGAGCCCCGGGGCGCGGGCCGCGCACGCGCAGGTGTGGCGCTCCCTCCCTTTGCTGGTTTGTCCGGGCTTCTTTGTGGCTATGCCCCTGGGGCCGCCGCAGCTGGCCGGCGGGAACCGAGGGCGCAGGGCTCTTGTGGGAGAAGGATGAGCGCTGGGGGAGGGGCCGCGGTGCCTGCAGGCTGAGACCCAGGCCTCCGGTGGGGTGGGGCGGCTGGGCGTCACCTTGGCCCGCGGTCCGGGGACACCCGGAGCCTCTCTCCGGGGCCCGGGTGCAGGCAGAGCGTTGGTCACCCCTGTGCTCGGCTCTGAGGTGCCACGGACCGGAACTTTCTTGGCTGGTGAAAGCCGCCCAAGGCCAGTTGGAGGCCTGCACCGGCACGCAGCTCTGGGCTCGGGCTCTGGCGTCCAAGTAGGGGGCGCGGCGAAGGGCTGCTGGTTGACGGCATGTGCTTGCGAGAGGGAAGAAGACTAACAAGGGGCTGTGGGGTGCAGATCGGGCGGAGGTGCCTGGCCTGAGGCCGGGGCTGCGAGGCTGTAGGGCCAAGCAGCGGCCCCGACCCCACCCCCCAATACCCCACCCACCCCGCGGACCCCCGCTGGCCAGGGATCCTGAGGCGGCGGGGTGGGCAGCTGCAGAGGGTCCGGGGGCGTGGTGGCCACAAAAGGAGTGGCGGGCAAAAGCCTGCACTACCCGGTATTCCCAGGTGGTCTCACATCCAAGTACTAACCAGGCCCGACCCTGCTTAGCTTCTGAGATCAGACGAGAGCGGGCGCGTTCAGGGTGGTATGGCCGTAGACGCTGGGGCCGAGCTCCGGGCGCCCCAAGAGCAGCCGCCCGGCCTGCGTGGTGAGCGCGTGCCAGGTTGTTGGGCCGCGCTGACAGCGAGCCTCTCCCTGCTGGCCGGCTCCAGGAGCTCCTCGCCTCCCGCCTGATCCCCGCCTACTCAGGACACCGCGGGCGTGGGCAGCGAGTTACTCCTTGCCCACAGCGAGGCCTCTTCGCGCTACCCGTGGCTCCACGGGGCCTCTGCCACTTCGCTGGCGGGGACAGAAGCCAGAGAGACAGGGGTTGGCAGTGGGGGGGGAGGAAGGTGGGACGCACAGGCTGGGTCACGGACTGGGACAGACGCACGGAGGCTGTGTTGAAGTGGCAGCTCATCCACAAAGGGGCGGTCGCGCCCGGGGCTGGGCTCCGTTAAGGAGGCAGTGCCCGGGGGACCCCGGGGCAGGCCTCCAGGGTCTGCGTAGTGCCGGTAGGGTCTGAGTTTTGCCCGGGGTCCCGCACGCGCGAGGAGAGGCTCAGGCCCAGGCACCCTCCACCTGTGGGTTGTGTGCCTGCCTGCCTGCCTGCTTTTCCCCTGTGGTGGTCTCTCCTGGAGCCTAGGGGCGCGGGCCGCGCGCGCGCAGCAGTGGCGCTCCCTCCCTCCACTGTTTTGTCCGGGCTCTTTTGTGGCTGTGCGCCTGGGGCCGTCGAGGCCGGCCAGCGAGAACTGAGGGCGCAGGGCTCTTGTGGGAGAAGGATTGGTGCAGGGGGAAAGGTAGTGGTGCCTGCCTGCGGAAAAAGAGGCCTCCGGTGGGGTGGGGCGGCTGGACGTCCCCTCGGCCCGCGGTCCGTGGACACCCGGAGCCTCTCTCCGGGGCCCGGATGCAGACAGAGGGATGGTCACCCCTGGGCTCGGCTGCGAGGTGCCATGGACCGGCACTGCCTTGGATGGAAAAAGCCGCCCAAGGCCGGTTGGAGGCCAGCGCAGGCAGGCAGCCCTGGGCTCGTGCTCTGGGGTCCGGCGTAGTGGGCGAGGCGAAAGGTTGCCGTTTGACGGCTTGCGCTTGCCAAAGGAAAGAAGACTAATAAGGGGCTGTGGGGGGCAGACCGGACCGAGGCGCCTGGCCTGAGGTCGGGGCTGCGAGGCTGTAGGGCCAAGCGGCGGCCCCGACCCCACCCCCCAATACCCCCCCCACCTTGCAGACCCCCGCTAGCCAGGGGTCCTGCGGAGGCCGGGTGGGTGGCTGCTGAGGGTCCGGAGGTGTGGCTGCAGCAAAAGGAGTGGCGCGCAAAACCTACAGCACCCGGTATTCCCAGGCGGTCTTTTATCCAAGTACTAACCAGGCCCGACTCTGCTTATCTTCTGAGATCAGACAAGAGGGGGCGCGTTCAGGGTGGTATGGACCTAGACGCTAAAGCCGAGCTCCGGCGCCCCAAGAGCAGCCGCCCGGCCTGCGTGGTGAGCGCCTGCCACGTTGTGGAGTCGTGCCAGCAGCGAGCCTCTCCCTGCTGGCCGGCTCCAGCAGCGCCTCGCCTCCCGTCTGCTCCCCGCCTACTCAGGACGCCGCGGGCGTGGGCACCGGGTTACTCCTTGCCCGCAGCGAGGCCCCTTCGCGCCACCCGTGTCTCCACGGAGCGTCTGCCACTTCGCTGGTGGAGACAGAAGCCAGAGAGACAGGGGTTGGCAGTGGGGGAGGGAGGAAGGTGGGACGCACAGGCTGGGTCACGGACTGGGACAGACGCACGGAGGCTGTGTTGAAGTGGCAGCTCCTCCACAAGAGTGCGGTCGCGCCCGGGGCTGTGCTCCGTTAAGGAGGCAGTGCCCGGGGGACCCCAGGGCAGGCCTCCAGGGTCTGCGGAGTGCCGGTGGGGTCCGAGTTTTGCCCGGGGTCCCGCACGCGCGAGGAGAGGCTCAGGCCCAAGCACCCTCCTCCTGTGGGTTGTGTGCCTGCCTGCCTGCCTGCTTTTCCCCTGTGGTGGTCTCTCCTGGAGCCCAGGGGCGCGGGCCGCGCGCGCGCATATGAGGCGCTCCCTCCCTCCGCTGGTTTGTCCAGGCTCTTTTGTGGCACTGCGCCTGTGGCCGCCGAGGCCGGCCGGCGGGAACCGAGGGCGCAGGGCTCTCGTGGGAGAAGGATTGGTGCAGGGGGAAAGGTAGTGGTGCCTGCCTGCGGAAAAGGAGGCCTCCGGTGGGGTGGGGCGGCTGGACGTCCCCTCGGCCCGCGGTCCGGGGACACCCGGAGCCTCTCTCCAGGGCCCGGGTGCAGGCAGAGCGTTGGTCACCCCTGTGCTCGGCTCTGAGGTGCCACGGACCGGAACTTCCTTGGCGGGTGAAAGCCGCCCAAGGCCAGTTGGAGGCCAGCACCGGCACGCAGCCCTGGGCTCGGGCTCTGGGGTCTAAGTAGGGGGCGCGGCGAAGGGTTGCTGGTTGACGGCATGCGCTTGCGGGAGGGAAGAAGACTAACAAGGGGCTGTGGGGTGCAGACCAGGCCGAGGTGCCTAGCCTGAGGCCGGGGCTGCGAGGCTGTAGGGCCAAGCGGCGGCCCCGACCCCACCCCCCAATACCCCACCCACCCCGCGGACCCCCGCTGGCCAGGGATCCTGAGGCGGCGGGGTGGGCAGCTGCAGAGGGTCCGGGGGCGTGGCGGCCACAAAAGGAGTGGCGGGCAAAACCTACAGCACCCGGTATTCCCAGGTGGTCTCACATCCAAGTACTAACCAGGCCCGACACTGCTTAGCTTCTGAGATCAGACGAGAGCTGGCGCGTTCAGGGTGGTATGGCCGTAGACGCTGGGGCCGAGCTCCCGGCGCCCCAAGAGCAGCCGCCCGGCCTGCGTGGTGAGCGCGTGCCAGGTTGTTGGGCCGCGCTGGCAGCGAGCCTCTCCCTGCTGGTCGGCTCCAGCAGCTCCTCGCCTCCCGCCTGCTCCCCGCCTACTCAGGACGCCGCGGGCGTGGGCAGCGAGTTACTCCTTGCCCGCAGCGAGGCCCGTTCGCGCTACCCGTGGCTCCACGGGGCCTCTGCCACATCGCTGGCGGGGACAGAAGCCAGAGAGACAGGGGTTGGCAGTGGGGGGGGAGGAAGGTGGGACGCACAGGCTGGGTCACGGACTGGGACAGACGCACGGAGGCTGTGTTGAAGTGGCAGCTCATCCACAAAGGTGCGGTCGCGCCCGCGGCTGGGCTCCGTTAAGGAGGCAGTGCCCGGGAGACCCCGGGGCAGGCCTCCAGGGTCTGCGGAGTGCCGGTGGCATCCGAGTTTTGCCCGGGGTCCCGCACGCGCGAGGAGAGTCTCAGGCCCAGGCACCCTCCTCCTGTGGGTTGTGTGCCTGCCTGCCTGCCTGCTTTTCACCTGTGGTGGTCTCTCCTGGAGCCCCGGGGCGCGGGCCGCGCGCGCATGTGTGGCGCTCCCTCCCTCTGCTGGTTTGTCCGGGCTCTTTTGTGGCTGTGCCCCTGGGGCCGCCGCAGCTGGCCTGCAGGAACCGAGGACGCAGGGCTCTCGTGGGAGAAGGATGGGCGCTGGGGGAGGGGCCACGGTGCCTGCAGGCTGAGACGGAGGCCTCCGGTGGGGTAGGGCGGCTGGGCGTCACCTCGGCCCGCGGTCCAGGGACACACGGAGCCTCTCTCCGGGGCCCTGGTGCAGGCAGAGCGTTGGTCACCCCTGTGCTCGGCTCTGAGGTGCCACTGACCGGCACTGCCTTGGCTGGAGAAAGCCGCCCAAGGTCGGTTGGAGGCCAGCACCGGCACGCAGCCCTGGGCTCGGGCTCTGGGGTCCGGCGTAGGGGGCGCGGCGAAGGGCTGCCGGTTGATGGCTTGGGCTTGCGGGAGGGAAGAAGACTAAGAAGGGGCTGTGGGGGGTATACCGGGCCGAGGCGCCTGGCCTGAGGCAGCGGCTGCGAGGCTGTAGGGCCAAGCGGTGGCGCCGACCCCACCCCCCAATACCCCATCCATCCAGCAGATCCCCGCTGGCCAGGGGTCCTGTGGCGGCGGGGTGGGCGGCTGCAGAGCGTCCAGGGGCGTGGCGGCCGCAAAAGGATTGGCGCGCAAAAGCCTACAGCACCCGGTGTTCCCAGGCGGTCTTCCATCCAAGTACTAACCAGGCCCGACCCTGCTTAGCTTCTGAGATCAGACGAGAGCGGGCGCGTTCAGGGTGGTATGGCCATAGACCCTGGGGCCGAGCTCCCGGCGCCCCAAGAGAAGCAGCCCGGCCTGCGTGGTGAGCGCCTGCCAGGTTGTTGGGTCGTGCCGGCAGCGAGCCTCTCCCTGCTGGCTGGCTCCAGCAGTGCCATGCCTCCCATCTGCTCCCCGCCTACTCAGGACGCCGCGGGCGTGGGCAGCGAGTTACTCCTTGCCCGCAGCGAGGCCTCTTCGCGCTAGCCTTGGCTCCACGGGGCCTCTGCCACTTCGCTGGCGGGGACAGAAGCCAGAGAGACAGGGGTTGGCAGTGGGGGGGGAGGAAGGTGGGACGCACAGGCTGGGTCACGGACTGGGACAGACGCACGGAGGCTGTGTTGAAGTGGCAGCTCCTCCACAAGAGTGCGGTCGCGCCCGGGGCTGGGCTCCGTTAAAAAGGCAGTGCCCGGGGGACCCCGGGGCAGGCCTCCAGGGTCTGCGGAGTGCCGGTGGGGTCCGAGTGTAGCCCGAAGTTTCGCACGCGCGAGGAGATTCTCCGGCCCAGGCACCCTCCTCCTGTGGGTTGTGTGCCTGCCTGCCTGCCTGCTTTTCCCCTGTGGTGGTCTCTCCTGGAGCCCCGGGGCGCGGGCCGCGCACGCGCAGGTGTGGCGCTCCCTCCCTTTGCTGGTTTGTCCGGGCTTCTTTGTGGCTATGCCCCTGGGGCCGCCGCAGCTGGCCGGCGGGAACCGAGGGCGCAGGGCTCTTGTGGGAGAAGGATGAGCGCTGGGGGAGGGGCCGCGGTGCCTGCAGGCTGAGACCCAGGCCTCCGGTGGGGTGGGGCGGCTGGGCGTCACCTTGGCCCGCGGTCCGGGGACACCCGGAGCCTCTCTCCGGGGCCCGGGTGCAGGCAGAGCGTTGGTCACCCCTGTGCTCGGCTCTGAGGTGCCACGGACCGGAACTTTCTTGGCTGGTGAAAGCCGCCCAAGGCCAGTTGGAGGCCTGCACCGGCACGCAGCTCTGGGCTCGGGCTCTGGCGTCCAAGTAGGGGGCGCGGCGAAGGGCTGCTGGTTGACGGCATGTGCTTGCGAGAGGGAAGAAGACTAACAAGGGGCTGTGGGGTGCAGATCGGGCGGAGGTGCCTGGCCTGAGGCCGGGGCTGCGAGGCTGTAGGGCCAAGCAGCGGCCCCGACCCCACCCCCCAATACCCCACCCACCCCGCGGACCCCCGCTGGCCAGGGATCCTGAGGCGGCGGGGTGGGCAGCTGCAGAGGGTCCGGGGGCGTGGTGGCCACAAAAGGAGTGGCGGGCAAAAGCCTGCACTACCCGGTATTCCCAGGTGGTCTCACATCCAAGTACTAACCAGGCCCGACCCTGCTTAGCTTCTGAGATCAGACGAGAGCGGGCGCGTTCAGGGTGGTATGGCCGTAGACGCTGGGGCCGAGCTCCGGGCGCCCCAAGAGCAGCCGCCCGGCCTGCGTGGTGAGCGCGTGCCAGGTTGTTGGGCCGCGCTGACAGCGAGCCTCTCCCTGCTGGCCGGCTCCAGGAGCTCCTCGCCTCCCGCCTGATCCCCGCCTACTCAGGACGCCGCGGGCGTGGGCAGCGAGTTACTCCTTGCCCACAGCGAGGCCTCTTCGCGCTACCCGTGGCTCCACGGGGCCTCTGCCACTTCGCTGGCGGGGACAGAAGCCAGAGAGACAGGGGTTGGCAGTGGGGGGGGAGGAAGGTGGGACGCACAGGCTGGGTCACGGACTGGGACAGACGCACGGAGGCTGTGTTGAAGTGGCAGCTCATCCACAAAGGGGCGGTCGCGCCCGGGGCTGGGCTCCGTTAAGGAGGCAGTGCCCGGGGGACCCCGGGGCAGGCCTCCAGGGTCTGCGTAGTGCCGGTAGGGTCTGAGTTTTGCCCGGGGTCCCGCACGCGCGAGGAGAGGCTCAGGCCCAGGCACCCTCCACCTGTGGGTTGTGTGCCTGCCTGCCTGCCTGCTTTTCCCCTGTGGTGGTCTCTCCTGGAGCCTAGGGGCGCGGGCCGCGCGCGCGCAGCAGTGGCGCTCCCTCCCTCCACTGTTTTGTCCGGGCTCTTTTGTGGCTGTGCGCCTGGGGCCGTCGAGGCCGGCCAGCGAGAACTGAGGGCGCAGGGCTCTTGTGGGAGAAGGATTGGTGCAGGGGGAAAGGTAGTGGTGCCTGCCTGCGGAAAAAGAGGCCTCCGGTGGGGTGGGGCGGCTGGACGTCCCCTCGGCCCGCGGTCCGTGGACACCCGGAGCCTCTCTCCGGGGCCCGGATGCAGACAGAGGGATGGTCACCCCTGGGCTCGGCTGCGAGGTGCCATGGACCGGCACTGCCTTGGATGGAAAAAGCCGCCCAAGGCCGGTTGGAGGCCAGCGCAGGCAGGCAGCCCTGGGCTCGTGCTCTGGGGTCCGGCGTAGTGGGCGCGGCGAAGGGCTGCCGGTTGATGGCTTGGGCTTGCGGGAGGGAAGAAGACTAAGAAGGGGCTGTGGGGGGTATACCGGGCCGAGGCGCCTGGCCTGAGGCAGCGGCTGCGAGGCTGTAGGGCCAAGCGGTGGCGCCGACCCCACCCCCCAATACCCCATCCATCCAGCAGATCCCCGCTGGCCAGGGGTCCTGTGGCGGCGGGGTGGGCGGCTGCAGAGCGTCCAGGGGCGTGGCGGCCGCAAAAGGATTGGCGCGCAAAAGCCTACAGCACCCGGTGTTCCCAGGCGGTCTTCCATCCAAGTACTAACCAGGCCCGACCCTGCTTAGCTTCTGAGATCAGAGGAGAGCGGGCGCGTTCAGGGTGGTATGGCCATAGACCCTGGGGCCGAGCTCCCGGCGCCCCAAGAGAAGCAGCCCGGCCTGCGTGGTGAGCGCCTGCCAGGTTGTTGGGTCGTGCCGGCAGCGAGCCTCTCCCTGCTGGCTGGCTCCAGCAGTGCCATGCCTCCCATCTGCTCCCCGCCTACTCAGGACGCCGCGGGCGTGGGCAGCGAGTTACTCCTTGCCCGCAGCGAGGCCTCTTCGCGCTAGCCTTGGCTCCACGGGGCCTCTGCCACTTCGCTGGCGGGGACAGAAGCCAGAGAGACAGGGGTTGGCAGTGGGGGGGGAGGAAGGTGGGACGCACAGGCTGGGTCACGGACTGGGACAGACGCACGGAGGCTGTGTTGAAGTGGCAGCTCCTCCACAAGAGTGCGGTCGCGCCCGGGGCTGGGCTCCGTTAAAAAGGCAGTGCCCGGGGGACCCCGGGGCAGGCCTCCAGGGTCTGCGGAGTGCCGGTGGGGTCCGAGTGTAGCCCGAAGTTTCGCACGCGCGAGGAGATTCTCCGGCCCAGGCACCCTCCTCCTGTGGGTTGTGTGCCTGCCTGCCTGCCTGCTTTTCCCCTGTGGTGGTCTCTCCTGGAGCCCCGGGGCGCGGGCCGCGCACGCGCAGGTGTGGCGCTCCCTCCCTTTGCTGGTTTGTCCGGGCTTCTTTGTGGCTATGCCCCTGGGGCCGCCGCAGCTGGCCGGCGGGAACCGAGGGCGCAGGGCTCTTGTGGGAGAAGGATGAGCGCTGGGGGAGGGGCCGCGGTGCCTGCAGGCTGAGACCCAGGCCTCCGGTGGGGTGGGGCGGCTGGGCGTCACCTTGGCCCGCGGTCCGGGGACACCCGGAGCCTCTCTCCGGGGCCCGGGTGCAGGCAGAGCGTTGGTCACCCCTGTGCTCGGCTCTGAGGTGCCACGGACCGGAACTTTCTTGGCTGGTGAAAGCCGCCCAAGGCCAGTTGGAGGCCTGCACCGGCACGCAGCTCTGGGCTCGGGCTCTGGCGTCCAAGTAGGGGGCGCGGCGAAGGGCTGCTGGTTGACGGCATGCGCTTGCGGGAGGGAAGAAGACTAACAAGGGGCTGTGGGGTGCAGATCGGGCGGAGGTGCCTGGCCTGAGGCCGGGGCTGCGAGGCTGTAGGGCCAAGCAGCGGCCCCGACCCCACCCCCCAATACCCCACCCACCCCGCGGACCCCCGCTGGCCAGGGATCCTGAGGCGGCGGGGTGGGCAGCTGCAGAGGGTCCGGGGGCGTGGTGGCCACAAAAGGAGTGGCGGGCAAAAGCCTGCACTACCCGGTATTCCCAGGTGGTCTCACATCCAAGTACTAACCAGGCCCGACCCTGCTTAGCTTCTGAGATCAGACGAGAGCGGGCGCGTTCAGGGTGGTATGGCCGTAGACGCTGGGGCCGAGCTCCGGGCGCCCCAAGAGCAGCCGCCCGGCCTGCGTGGTGAGCGCGTGCCAGGTTGTTGGGCCGCGCTGACAGCGAGCCTCTCCCTGCTGGCCGGCTCCAGGAGCTCCTCGCCTCCCGCCTGATCCCCGCCTACTCAGGACGCCGCGGGCGTGGGCAGCGAGTTACTCCTTGCCCACAGCGAGGCCTCTTCGCGCTACCCGTGGCTCCACGGGGCCTCTGCCACTTCGCTGGCGGGGACAGAAGCCAGAGAGACAGGGGTTGGCAGTGGGGGGGGAGGAAGGTGGGACGCACAGGCTGGGTCACGGACTGGGACAGACGCACGGAGGCTGTGTTGAAGTGGCAGCTCATCCACAAAGGGGCGGTCGCGCCCGGGGCTGGGCTCCGTTAAGGAGGCAGTGCCCGGGGGACCCCGGGGCAGGCCTCCAGGGTCTGCGTAGTGCCGGTAGGGTCTGAGTTTTGCCCGGGGTCCCGCACGCGCGAGGAGAGGCTCAGGCCCAGGCACCCTCCACCTGTGGGTTGTGTGCCTGCCTGCCTGCCTGCTTTTCCCCTGTGGTGGTCTCTCCTGGAGCCTAGGGGCGCGGGCCGCGCGCGCGCAGCAGTGGCGCTCCCTCCCTCCACTGTTTTGTCCGGGCTCTTTTGTGGCTGTGCGCCTGGGGCCGTCGAGGCCGGCCAGCGAGAACTGAGGGCGCAGGGCTCTTGTGGGAGAAGGATTGGTGCAGGGGGAAAGGTAGTGGTGCCTGCCTGCGGAAAAAGAGGCCTCCGGTGGGGTGGGGCGGCTGGACGTCCCCTCGGCCCGCGGTCCGTGGACACCCGGAGCCTCTCTCCGGGGCCCGGATGCAGACAGAGGGATGGTCACCCCTGGGCTCGGCTGCGAGGTGCCATGGACCGGCACTGCCTTGGATGGAAAAAGCCGCCCAAGGCCGGTTGGAGGCCAGCGCAGGCAGGCAGCCCTGGGCTCGTGCTCTGGGGTCCGGCGTAGTGGGCGAGGCGAAAGGTTGCCGTTTGACGGCTTGCGCTTGCCAAAGGAAAGAAGACTAATAAGGGGCTGTGGGGGGCAGACCGGACCGAGGCGCCTGGCCTGAGGTCGGGGCTGCGAGGCTGTAGGGCCAAGCGGCGGCCCCGACCCCACCCCCCAATACCCCCCCCACCTTGCAGACCCCCGCTGGCCAGGGGTCCTGCGGAGGCCGGGTGGGTGGCTGCTGAGGGTCCGGAGGTGTGGCTGCAGCAAAAGGAGTGGCGCGCAAAACCTACAGCACCCGGTATTCCCAGGCGGTCTTTTATCCAAGTACTAACCAGGCCCGACTCTGCTTATCTTCTGAGATCAGACAAGAGGGGGCGCGTTCAGGGTGGTATGGACCTAGACGCTAAAGCCGAGCTCCGGCGCCCCAAGAGCAGCCGCCCGGCCTGCGTGGTGAGCGCCTGCCACGTTGTGGAGTCGTGCCAGCAGCGAGCCTCTCCCTGCTGGCCGGCTCCAGCAGCGCCTCGCCTCCCGTCTGCTCCCCGCCTACTCAGGACGCCGCGGGCGTGGGCACCGGGTTACTCCTTGCCCGCAGCGAGGCCCCTTCGCGCCACCCGTGTCTCCACGGAGCGTCTGCCACTTCGCTGGTGGAGACAGAAGCCAGAGAGACAGGGGTTGGCAGTGGGGGAGGGAGGAAGGTGGGACGCACAGGCTGGGTCACGGACTGGGACAGACGCACGGAGGCTGTGTTGAAGTGGCAGCTCCTCCACAAGAGTGCGGTCGCGCCCGGGGCTGTGCTCCGTTAAGGAGGCAGTGCCCGGGGGACCCCAGGGCAGGCCTCCAGGGTCTGCGGAGTGCCGGTGGGGTCCGAGTTTTGCCCGGGGTCCCGCACGCGCGAGGAGAGGCTCAGGCCCAAGCACCCTCCTCCTGTGGGTTGTGTGCCTGCCTGCCTGCCTGCTTTTCCCCTGTGGTGGTCTCTCCTGGAGCCCAGGGGCGCGGGCCGCGCGCGCGCATATGAGGCGCTCCCTCCCTCCGCTGGTTTGTCCAGGCTCTTTTGTGGCACTGCGCCTGTGGCCGCCGAGGCCGGCCGGCGGGAACCGAGGGCGCAGGGCTCTCGTGGGAGAAGGATTGGTGCAGGGGGAAAGGTAGTGGTGCCTGCCTGCGGAAAAGGAGGCCTCCGGTGGGGTGGGGCGGCTGGACGTCCCCTCGGCCCGCGGTCCGGGGACACCCGGAGCCTCTCTCCAGGGCCCGGGTGCAGGCAGAGCGTTGGTCACCCCTGTGCTCGGCTCTGAGGTGCCACGGACCGGAACTTCCTTGGCGGGTGAAAGCCGCCCAAGGCCAGTTGGAGGCCAGCACCGGCACGCAGCCCTGGGCTCGGGCTCTGGGGTCTAAGTAGGGGGCGCGGCGAAGGGTTGCTGGTTGACGGCATGCGCTTGCGGGAGGGAAGAAGACTAACAAGGGGCTGTGGGGTGCAGACCAGGCCGAGGTGCCTAGCCTGAGGCCGGGGCTGCGAGGCTGTAGGGCCAAGCGGCGGCCCCGACCCCACCCCCCAATACCCCACCCACCCCGCGGACCCCCGCTGGCCAGGGATCCTGAGGCGGCGGGGTGGGCAGCTGCAGAGGGTCCGGGGGCGTGGCGGCCACAAAAGGAGTGGCGGGCAAAACCTACAGCACCCGGTATTCCCAGGTGGTCTCACATCCAAGTACTAACCAGGCCCGACCCTGCTTAGCTTCTGAGATCAGACGAGAGCTGGCGCGTTCAGGGTGGTATGGCCGTAGACGCTGGGGCCGAGCTCCCGGCGCCCAAAGAGCAGCCGCCCGGCCTGCGTGGTGAGCGCGTGCCAGGTTGTTGGGCCGCGCTGGCAGCGAGCCTCTCCCTGCTGGTCGGCTCCAGCAGCTCCTCGCCTCCCGCCTGCTCCCCGCCTACTCAGGACGCCGCGGGCGTGGGCAGCGAGTTACTCCTTGCCCGCAGCGAGGCCCGTTCGCGCTACCCGTGGCTCCACGGGGCCTCTGCCACATCGCTGGCGGGGACAGAAGCCAGAGAGACAGGGGTTGGCAGTGGGGGGGGAGGAAGGTGGGACGCACAGGCTGGGTCACGGACTGGGACAGACGCACGGAGGCTGTGTTGAAGTGGCAGCTCATCCACAAAGGTGCGGTCGCGCCCGCGGCTGGGATCCGTTAAGGAGGCAGTGCCCGGGAGACCCCGGGGCAGGCCTCCAGGGTCTGCGGAGTGCCGGTGGCATCCGAGTTTTGCCCGGGGTCCCGCACGCGCGAGGAGAGTCTCAGGCCCAGGCACCCTCCTCCTGTGGGTTGTGTGCCTGCCTGCCTGCCTGCTTTTCACCTGTGGTGGTCTCTCCTGGAGCCCCGGGGCGCGGGCCGCGCGCGCATGTGTGGCGCTCCCTCCCTCTGCTGGTTTGTCCGGGCTCTTTTGTGGCTGTGCCCCTGGGGCCGCCGCAGCTGGCCTGCAGGAACCGAGGACGCAGGGCTCTCGTGGGAGAAGGATGGGCGCTGGGGGAAAGGCCACGGTGCCTGCGTGCTGAGACGGAGGCCTCCGGTGGTGTAGGGCGGCTGGGCGTCACCTCGGCCCGCGGTCCAGGGACACACGGAGCCTCTCTCCGGGGCCCTGGTGCAGGCAGAGCGTTGGTCACCCCTGTGCTCGGCTCTGAGGTGCCACTGACCGGCACTGCCTTGGCTGGAGAAAGCCGCCCAAGGTCGGTTGGAGGCCAGCACCGGCACGCAGCCCTGGGCTCGGGCTCTGGGGTCCGGCGTAGGGGGCGCGGCGAAGGGCTGCCGGTTGATGGCTTGGGCTTGCGGGAGGGAAGAAGACTAAGAAGGGGCTGTGGGGGGTATACCGGGCCGAGGCGCCTGGCCTGAGGCAGCGGCTGCGAGGCTGTAGGGCCAAGCGGTGGCGCCGACCCCACCCCCCAATACCCCATCCATCCAGCAGATCCCCGCTGGCCAGGGGTCCTGTGGCGGCGGGGTGGGCGGCTGCAGAGCGTCCAGGGGCGTGGCGGCCGCAAAAGGATTGGCGCGCAAAAGCCTACAGCACCCGGTGTTCCCAGGCGGTCTTCCATCCAAGTACTAACCAGGCCCGACCCTGCTTAGCTTCTGAGATCAGACGAGAGCGGGCGCGTTCAGGGTGGTATGGCCATAGACCCTGGGGCCGAGCTCCCGGCGCCCCAAAAGAAGCAGCCCGGCCTGCGTGGTGAGCGCCTGCCAGGTTGTTGGGTCGTGCCGGCAGCGAGCCTCTCCCTGCTGGCTGGCTCCAGCAGTGCCATGCCTCCCATCTGCTCCCCGCCTACTCAGGACGCCGCGGGCGTGGGCAGCGAGTTACTCCTTGCCCGCAGCGAGGCCTCTTCGCGCTAGCCTTGGCTCCACGGGGCCTCTGCCACTTCGCTGGCGGGGACAGAAGCCAGAGAGACAGGGGTTGGCAGTGGGGGGGGAGGAAGGTGGGACGCACAGGCTGGGTCACGGACTGAGACAGACGCACGGAGGCTGTGTTGAAGTGGCAGCTCCTCCACAAGAGTGCGGTCGCGCCCGGGGCTGGGCTCCGTTAAAAAGGCAGTGCCCGGGGGACCCCGGGGCAGGCCTCCAGGGTCTGCGGAGTGCCGGTGGGGTCCGAGTGTAGCCCGAAGTTTCGCACGCGCGAGGAGATTCTCCGGCCCAGGCACCCTCCTCCTGTGGGTTGTGTGCCTGCCTGCCTGCCTGCTTTTCCCCTGTGGTGGTCTCTCCTGGAGCCCCGGGGCGCGGGCCGCGCACGCGCAGGTGTGGCGCTCCCTCCCTTTGCTGGTTTGTCCGGGCTTCTTTGTGGCTATGCCCCTGGGGCCGCCGCAGCTGGCCGGCGGGAACCGAGGGCGCAGGGCTCTTGTGGGAGAAGGATGAGCGCTGGGGGAGGGGCCGCGGTGCCTGCAGGCTGAGACCCAGGCCTCCGGTGGGGTGGGGCGGCTGGGCGTCACCTTGGCCCGCGGTCCGGGGACACCCGGAGCCTCTCTCCGGGGCCCGGGTGCAGGCAGAGCGTTGGTCACCCCTGTGCTCGGCTCTGAGGTGCCACGGACCGGAACTTTCTTGGCTGGTGAAAGCCGCCCAAGGCCAGTTGGAGGCCTGCACCGGCACGCAGCTCTGGGCTCGGGCTCTGGCGTCCAAGTAGGGGGCGCGGCGAAGGGCTGCTGGTTGACGGCATGTGCTTGCGAGAGGGAAGAAGACTAACAAGGGGCTGTGGGGTGCAGATCGGGCGGAGGTGCCTGGCCTGAGGCCGGGGCTGCGAGGCTGTAGGGCCAAGCAGCGGCCCCGACCCCACCCCCCAATACCCCACCCACCCCGCGGACCCCCGCTGGCCAGGGATCCTGAGGCGGCGGGGTGGGCAGCTGCAGAGGGTCCGGGGGCGTGGTGGCCACAAAAGGAGTGGCGGGCAAAAGCCTGCACTACCCGGTATTCCCAGGTGGTCTCACATCCAAGTACTAACCAGGCCCGACCCTGCTTAGCTTCTGAGATCAGACGAGAGCGGGCGCGTTCAGGGTGGTATGGCCGTAGACGCTGGGGCCGAGCTCCGGGCGCCCCAAGAGCAGCCGCCCGGCCTGCGTGGTGAGCGCGTGCCAGGTTGTTGGGCCGCGCTGACAGCGAGCCTCTCCCTGCTGGCCGGCTCCAGGAGCTCCTCGCCTCCCGCCTGATCCCCGCCTACTCAGGACGCCGCGGGCGTGGGCAGCGAGTTACTCCTTGCCCACAGCGAGGCCTCTTCGCGCTACCCGTGGCTCCACGGGGCCTCTGCCACTTCGCTGGCGGGGACAGAAGCCAGAGAGACAGGGGTTGGCAGTGGGGGGGGAGGAAGGTGGGACGCACAGGCTGGGTCACGGACTGGGACAGACGCACGGAGGCTGTGTTGAAGTGGCAGCTCATCCACAAAGGGGCGGTCGCGCCCGGGGCTGGGCTCCGTTAAGGAGGCAGTGCCCGGGGGACCCCGGGGCAGGCCTCCAGGGTCTGCGTAGTGCCGGTAGGGTCTGAGTTTTGCCCGGGGTCCCGCACGCGCGAGGAGAGGCTCAGGCCCAGGCACCCTCCACCTGTGGGTTGTGTGCCTGCCTGCCTGCCTGCTTTTCCCCTGTGGTGGTCTCTCCTGGAGCCTAGGGGCGCGGGCCGCGCGCGCGCAGCAGTGGCGCTCCCTCCCTCCACTGTTTTGTCCGGGCTCTTTTGTGGCTGTGCGCCTGGGGCCGTCGAGGCCGGCCAGCGAGAACTGAGGGCGCAGGGCTCTTGTGGGAGAAGGATTGGTGCAGGGGGAAAGGTAGTGGTGCCTGCCTGCGGAAAAAGAGGCCTCCGGTGGGGTGGGGCGGCTGGACGTCCCCTCGGCCCGCGGTCCGTGGACACCCGGAGCCTCTCTCCGGGGCCCGGATGCAGACAGAGGGATGGTCACCCCTGGGCTCGGCTGCGAGGTGCCATGGACCGGCACTGCCTTGGATGGAAAAAGCCGCCCAAGGCCGGTTGGAGGCCAGCGCAGGCAGGCAGCCCTGGGCTCGTGCTCTGGGGTCCGGCGTAGTGGGCGAGGCGAAAGGTTGCCGTTTGACGGCTTGCGCTTGCCAAAGGAAAGAAGACTAATAAGGGGCTGTGGGGGGCAGACCGGACCGAGGCGCCTGGCCTGAGGTCGGGGCTGCGAGGCTGTAGGGCCAAGCGGCGGCCCCGACCCCACCCCCCAATACCCCCCCCACCTTGCAGACCCCCGCTGGCCAGGGGTCCTGCGGAGGCCGGGTGGGTGGCTGCTGAGGGTCCGGAGGTGTGGCTGCAGCAAAAGGAGTGGCGCGCAAAACCTACAGCACCCGGTATTCCCAGGCGGTCTTTTATCCAAGTACTAACCAGGCCCGACTCTGCTTATCTTCTGAGATCAGACAAGAGGGGGCGCGTTCAGGGTGGTATGGACCTAGACGCTAAAGCCGAGCTCCGGCGCCCCAAGAGCAGCCGCCCGGCCTGCGTGGTGAGCGCCTGCCACGTTGTGGAGTCGTGCCAGCAGCGAGCCTCTCCCTGCTGGCCGGCTCCAGCAGCGCCTCGCCTCCCGTCTGCTCCCCGCCTACTCAGGACGCCGCGGGCGTGGGCACCGGGTTACTCCTTGCCCGCAGCGAGGCCCCTTCGCGCCACCCGTGTCTCCACGGAGCGTCTGCCACTTCGCTGGTGGAGACAGAAGCCAGAGAGACAGGGGTTGGCAGTGGGGGAGGGAGGAAGGTGGGACGCACAGGCTGGGTCACGGACTGGGACAGACGCACGGAGGCTGTGTTGAAGTGGCAGCTCCTCCACAAGAGTGCGGTCGCGCCCGGGGCTGTGCTCCGTTAAGGAGGCAGTGCCCGGGGGACCCCAGGGCAGGCCTCCAGGGTCTGCGGAGTGCCGGTGGGGTACGAGTTTTGCCCGGGGTCCCGCACGCGCGAGGAGAGGCTCAGGCCCAAGCACCCTCCTCCTGTGGGTTGTGTGCCTGCCTGCCTGCCTGCTTTTCCCCTGTGGTGGTCTCTCCTGGAGCCCAGGGGCGCGGGCCGCGCGCGCGCATATGAGGCGCTCCCTCCCTCCGCTGGTTTGTCCAGGCTCTTTTGTGGCACTGCGCCTGTGGCCGCCGAGGCCGGCCGGCGGGAACCGAGGGCGCAGGGCTCTCGTGGGAGAAGGATTGGTGCAGGGGGAAAGGTAGTGGTGCCTGCCTGCGGAAAAGGAGGCCTCCGGTGGGGTGGGGCGGCTGGACGTCCCCTCGGCCCGCGGTCCGGGGACACCCGGAGCCTCTCTCCAGGGCCCGGGTGCAGGCAGAGCGTTGGTCACCCCTGTGCTCGGCTCTGAGGTGCCACGGACCGGAACTTCCTTGGCGGGTGAAAGCCGCCCAAGGCCAGTTGGAGGCCAGCACCGGCACGCAGCCCTGGGCTCGGGCTCTGGGGTCTAAGTAGGGGGCGCGGCGAAGGGTTGCTGGTTGACGGCATGCGCTTGCGGGAGGGAAGAAGACTAACAAGGGGCTGTGGGGTGCAGACCAGGCCGAGGTGCCTAGCCTGAGGCCGGGGCTGCGAGGCTGTAGGGCCAAGCGGCGGCCCCGACCCCACCCCCCAATACCCCACCCACCCCGCGGACCCCCGCTGGCCAGGGATCCTGAGGCGGCGGGGTGGGCAGCTGCAGAGGGTCCGGGGGCGTGGCGGCCACAAAAGGAGTGGCGGGCAAAACCTACAGCACCCGGTATTCCCAGGTGGTCTCACATCCAAGTACTAACCAGGCCCGACCCTGCTTAGCTTCTGAGATCAGACGAGAGCTGGCGCGTTCAGGGTGGTATGGCCGTAGACGCTGGGGCCGAGCTCCCGGCGCCCCAAGAGCAGCCGCCCGGCCTGCGTGGTGAGCGCGTGCCAGGTTGTTGGGCCGCGCTGGCAGCGAGCCTCTCCCTGCTGGTCGGCTCCAGCAGCTCCTCGCCTCCCGCCTGCTCCCCGCCTACTCAGGACGCCGCGGGCGTGGGCAGCGAGTTACTCCTTGCCCGCAGCGAGGCCCGTTCGCGCTACCCGTGGCTCCACGGGGCCTCTGCCACATCGCTGGCGGGGACAGAAGCCAGAGAGACAGGGGTTGGCAGTGGGGGGGGAGGAAGGTGGGACGCACAGGCTGGGTCACGGACTGGGACAGACGCACGGAGGCTGTGTTGAAGTGGCAGCTCATCCACAAAGGTGCGGTCGCGCCCGCGGCTGGGATCCGTTAAGGAGGCAGTGCCCGGGAGACCCCGGGGCAGGCCTCCAGGGTCTGCGGAGTGCCGGTGGCATCCGAGTTTTGCCCGGGGTCCCGCACGCGCGAGGAGAGTCTCAGGCCCAGGCACCCTCCTCCTGTGGGTTGTGTGCCTGCCTGCCTGCCTGCTTTTCACCTGTGGTGGTCTCTCCTGGAGCCCCGGGGCGCGGGCCGCGCGCGCATGTGTGGCGCTCCCTCCCTCTGCTGGTTTGTCCGGGCTCTTTTGTGGCTGTGCCCCTGGGGCCGCCGCAGCTGGCCTGCAGGAACCGAGGACGCAGGGCTCTCGTGGGAGAAGGATGGGCGCTGGGGGAAAGGCCACGGTGCCTGCGTGCTGAGACGGAGGCCTCCGGTGGTGTAGGGCGGCTGGGCGTCACCTCGGCCCGCGGTCCAGGGACACACGGAGCCTCTCTCCGGGGCCCTGGTGCAGGCAGAGCGTTGGTCACCCCTGTGCTCGGCTCTGAGGTGCCACTGACCGGCACTGCCTTGGCTGGAGAAAGCCGCCCAAGGTCGGTTGGAGGCCAGCACCGGCACGCAGCCCTGGGCTCGGGCTCTGGGGTCCGGCGTAGGGGGCGCGGCGAAGGGCTGCCGGTTGATGGCTTGGGCTTGCGGGAGGGAAGAAGACTAAGAAGGGGCTGTGGGGGGTATACCGGGCCGAGGCGCCTGGCCTGAGGCAGCGGCTGCGAGGCTGTAGGGCCAAGCGGTGGCGCCGACCCCACCCCCCAATACCCCATCCATCCAGCAGATCCCCGCTGGCCAGGGGTCCTGTGGCGGCGGGGTGGGCGGCTGCAGAGCGTCCAGGGGCGTGGCGGCCGCAAAAGGATTGGCGCGCAAAAGCCTACAGCACCCGGTGTTCCCAGGCGGTCTTCCATCCAAGTACTAACCAGGCCCGACCCTGCTTAGCTTCTGAGATCAGACGAGAGCGGGCGCGTTCAGGGTGGTATGGCCATAGACCCTGGGGCCGAGCTCCCGGCGCCCCAAAAGAAGCAGCCCGGCCTGCGTGGTGAGCGCCTGCCAGGTTGTTGGGTCGTGCCGGCAGCGAGCCTCTCCCTGCTGGCTGGCTCCAGCAGTGCCATGCCTCCCATCTGCTCCCCGCCTACTCAGGACGCCGCGGGCGTGGGCAGCGAGTTACTCCTTGCCCGCAGCGAGGCCTCTTCGCGCTAGCCTTGGCTCCACGGGGCCTCTGCCACTTCGCTGGCGGGGACAGAAGCCAGAGAGACAGGGGTTGGCAGTGGGGGGGGAGGAAGGTGGGACGCACAGGCTGGGTCACGGACTGAGACAGACGCACGGAGGCTGTGTTGAAGTGGCAGCTCCTCCACAAGAGTGCGGTCGCGCCCGGGGCTGGGCTCCGTTAAAAAGGCAGTGCCCGGGGGACCCCGGGGCAGGCCTCCAGGGTCTGCGGAGTGCCGGTGGGGTCCGAGTGTAGCCCGAAGTTTCGCACGCGCGAGGAGATTCTCCGGCCCAGGCACCCTTCTCCTGTGGGTTGTGTGCCTGCCTGCCTGCCTGCCTGCTTTTCCCCTGTGGTGGTCTCTCCTGGAGCCCCGGGGCGCGGGCCGCGCACGCGCAGGTGTGGCGCTCCCTCCCTTTGCTGGTTTGTCCGGGCTTCTTTGTGGCTATGCCCCTGGGGCCGCCGCAGCTGGCCGGCGGGAACCGAGGGCGCAGGGCTCTTGTGGGAGAAGGATGAGCGCTGGGGGAGGGGCCGCGGTGCCTGCAGGCTGAGACCCAGGCCTCCGGTGGGGTGGGGCGGCTGGGCGTCACCTTGGCCCGCGGTCCGGGGACACCCGGAGCCTCTCTCCGGGGCCCGGGTGCAGGCAGAGCGTTGGTCACCCCTGTGCTCGGCTCTGAGGTGCCACGGACCGGAACTTTCTTGGCTGGTGAAAGCCGCCCAAGGCCAGTTGGAGGCCTGCACCGGCACGCAGCTCTGGGCTCGGGCTCTGGCGTCCAAGTAGGGGGCGCGGCGAAGGGCTGCTGGTTGACGGCATGTGCTTGCGAGAGGGAAGAAGACTAACAAGGGGCTGTGGGGTGCAGATCGGGCGGAGGTGCCTGGCCTGAGGCCGGGGCTGCGAGGCTGTAGGGCCAAGCAGCGGCCCCGACCCCACCCCCCAATACCCCACCCACCCCGCGGACCCCCGCTGGCCAGGGATCCTGAGGCGGCGGGGTGGGCAGCTGCAGAGGGTCCGGGGGCGTGGTGGCCACAAAAGGAGTGGCAGGCAAAAGCCTGCACTACCCGGTATTCCCAGGTGGACTCACATCCAAGTACTAACCAGGCCCGACCCTGCTTAGCTTCTGAGATCAGACGAGAGCGGGCGCGTTCAGGGTGGTATGGCCGTAGACGCTGGGGCCGAGCTCCGGGCGCCCCAAGAGCAGCCGCCCGGCCTGCGTGGTGAGCGCGTGCCAGGTTGTTGGGCCGCGCTGGCAGCGAGCCTCTCCCTGCTGGCCGGCTCCAGGAGCTCCTCGCCTCCCGCCTGATCCCCGCCTACTCAGGACGCCGCGGGCGTGGGCAGCGAGTTACTCCTTGCCCACAGCGAGGCCTCTTCGCGCTACCCGTGGCTCCACGGGGCCTCTGCCACTTCGCTGGCGGGGACAGAAGCCAGAGAGACAGGGGTTGGCAGTGGGGGGGGAGAAAGGTGGGACGCACAGGCTGGGTCACGGACTGGGACAGACGCACGGAGGCTGTGTTGAAGTGGCAGCTCATCCACAAAGGGGCGGTCGCGCCCGGGGCTGGGCTCCGTTAAGGAGGCAGTGCCCGGGGGACCCCGGGGCAGGCCTCCAGGGTCTGCGTAGTGCCGGTAGGGTCTGAGTTTTGCCCGGGGTCCCGCACGCGCGAGGAGAGGCTCAGGCCCAGGCACCCTCCACCTGTGGGTTGTGTGCCTGCCTGCCTGCCTGCTTTTCCCCTGTGGTGGTCTCTCCTGGAGCCTAGGGGCGCGGGCCGCGCGCGCGCAGCAGTGGCGCTCCCTCCCTCCACTGTTTTGTCCGGGCTCTTTTGTGGCTGTGCGCCTGGGGCCGTCGAGGCCGGCCAGCGAGAACTGAGGGCGCAGGGCTCTTGTGGGAGAAGGATTGGTGCAGGGGGAAAGGTAGTGGTGCCTGCCTGCGGAAAAAGAGGCCTCCGGTGGGGTGGGGCGGCTGGACGTCCCCTCGGCCCGCGGTCCGTGGACACCCGGAGCCTCTCTCCGGGGCCCGGATGCAGACAGAGGGATGGTCACCCCTGGGCTCGGCTGCGAGGTGCCATGGACCGGCACTGCCTTGGATGGAAAAAGCCGCCCAAGGCCGGTTGGAGGCCAGCGCAGGCAGGCAGCCCTGGGCTCGTGCTCTGGGGTCCGGCGTAGTGGGCGAGGTGAAAGGTTGCCGTTTGACGGCTTGCGCTTGCCAAAGGAAAGAAGACTAATAAGGGGCTGTGGGGGGCAGACCGGACCGAGGCGCCTGGCCTGAGGTCGGGGCTGCGAGGCTGTAGGGCCAAGCGGCGGCCCCGACCCCACCCCCCAATACCCCCCCCACCTTGCAGACCCCCGCAGGCCAGGGGTCCTGCGGAGGCCGGGTGGGTGGCTGCTGAGGGTCCGGAGGTGTGGCTGCAGCAAAAGGAGTGGCGCGCAAAACCTACAGCACCCGGTATTCCCAGGCGGTCTTTTATCCAAGTACTAACCAGGCCCGACTCTGCTTATCTTCTGAGATCAGACAAGAGGGGGCGCGTTCAGGGTGGTATGGACCTAGACGCTAAAGCCGAGCTCCGGCGCCCCAAGAGCAGCCGCCCGGCCTGCGTGGTGAGCGCCTGCCACGTTGTGGAGTCGTGCCAGCAGTGAGCCTCTCCCTGCTGGCCGGCTCCAGCAGCGCCTCGCCTCCCGTCTGCTCCCCGCCTACTCAGGACGCCGCGGGCGTGGGCACCGGGTTACTCCTTGCCCGCAGCGAGGCCCCTTCGCGCCACCCGTGTCTCCACGGAGCGTCTGCCACTTCGCTGGTGGAGACAGAAGCCAGAGAGACAGGGGTTGGCAGTGGGGGAGGGAGGAAGGTGGGACGCACAGGCTGGGTCACGGACTGGGACAGACGCACGGAGGCTGTGTTGAAGTGGCAGCTCCTCCACAAGAGTGCGGTCGCGCCCGGGGCTGTGCTCCGTTAAGGAGGCAGTGCCCGGGGGACCCCAGGGCAGGCCTCCAGGGTCTGCGGAGTGCCGGTGGGGTCCGAGTTTTGCCCGGGGTCCCGCACGCGCGAGGAGAGGCTCAGGCCCAAGCACCCTCCTCCTGTGGGTTGTGTGCCTGCCTACCTGCCTGCTTTTCCCCTGTGGTGGTCTCTCCTGGAGCCCAGGGGCGCGGGCCGCGCGCGCGCATATGAGGCGCTCCCTCCCTCCGCTGGTTTGTCCAGGCTCTTTTGTGGCACTGCGCCTGTGGCCGCCGAGGCCGGCCGGCGGGAACCGAGGGCGCAGGGCTCTCGTGGGAGAAGGATTGGTGCAGGGGGAAAGGTAGTGGTGCCTGCCTGCGGAAAAGGAGGCCTCCGGTGGGGTGGGGCGGCTGGACGTCCCCTCGGCCCGCGGTCCGGGGACACCCGGAGCCTCTCTCCAGGGCCCGGGTGCAGGCAGAGCGTTGGTCACCCCTGTGCTCGGCTCTGAGGTGCCACGGACCGGAACTTCCTTGGCGGGTGAAAGCCGCCCAAGGCCAGTTGGAGGCCAGCACCGGCACGCAGCCCTGGGCTCGGGCTCTGGGGTCTAAGTAGGGGGCGCGGCGAAGGGTTGCTGGTTGACGGCATGCGCTTGCGGGAGGGAAGAAGACTAACAAGGGGCTGTGGGGTGCAGACCAGGCCGAGGTGCCTAGCCTGAGGCCGGGGCTGCGAGGCTGTAGGGCCAAGCGGCGGCCCCGACCCCACCCCCCAATACCCCACCCACCCCGCGGACCCCCGCTGGCCAGGGATCCTGAGGCGGCGGGGTGGGCAGCTGCAGAGGGTCCGGGGGCGTGGCGGCCACAAAAGGAGTGGCGGGCAAAACCTACAGCACCCGGAATTCCCAGGTGGTCTCACATCCAAGTACTAACCAGGCCCGACCCTGCTTAGCTTCTGAGATCAGACGAGAGCGGGCGCGTTCAGGGTGGTATGGCCGTAGACGCTGGGGCCGAGCTCCCGGCGCCCCAAGAGCAGCCGCCCGGCCTGCGTGGTGAGCGCGTGCCAGGTTGTTGGGCCGCGCTGGCAGCGAGCCTCTCCCTGCTGGTCGGCTCCAGCAGCTCCTCGCCTCCCGCCTGCTCCCCGCCTACTCAGGACGCCGCGGGCGTGGGCAGCGAGTTACTCCTTGCCCGCAGCGAGGCCCGTTCGCGCTACCCGTGGCTCCACGGGGCCTCTGCCACATCGCTGGCGGGGACAGAAGCCAGAGAGACAGGGGTTGGCAGTGGGGGGGGAGGAAGGTGGGACGCACAGGCTGGGTCACGGACTGGGACAGACGCACGGAGGCTGTGTTGAAGTGGCAGCTCATCCACAAAGGTGCGGTCGCGCCCGCGGCTGGGCTCCATTAAGGAGGCAGTGCCCGGGAGACCCCGGGGCAGGCCTCCAGGGTCTGCGGAGTGCCGGTGGCATCCGAATTTTGCCCGGGGTCCCGCACGCGCGAGGAGAGTCTCAGGCCCAGGCACCCTCCTCCTGTGGGTTGTGTGCCTGCCTGCCTGCCTGCTTTTCACCTGTGGTGGTCTCTCCTGGAGCCCCGGGGCGCGGGCCGAGCGCGCATGTGTGGCGCTCCCTCCCTCTGCTGGTTTGTCCGGGCTCTTTTGTGGCTGTGCCCCTGGGGCCGCCGCAGCTGGCCTGCAGGAACCGAGGACGCAGGGCTCTCGTGGGAGAAGGATGGGCGCTGGGGGAGGGGCCACGGTGCCTGCAGGCTGAGACGGAGGCCTCCGGTGGGGTAGGGCGGCTGGGCGTCACCTCGGCCGCGGTCCAGGGACACACGGAGCCTCTCTCCGGTGCCCTGGTGCAGGCAGAGCGTTGGTCACCCCTGTGCTCGGCTCTGAGGTGCCACGGACCGGCACTGCCTTGGCTGGAGAAAGCCGCCCAAGGTCGGTTGGAGGCCAGCACCGGCACGCAGCCCTGGGCTCGGGCTCTGGGGTCCGGCGTAGGGGGCGCGGCGAAGGGCTGCCGGTTGATGGCTTGGGCTTGCGGGAGGGAAGAAGACTAAGAAGGGGCTGTGGGGGGTATACCGGGCCGAGGCGCCTGGCCTGAGGCAGCGGCTGCGAGGCTGTAGGGCCAAGCGGTGGCGCCGACCCCACCCCCCAATACCCCATCCATCCAGCAGATCCCCGCTGGCCAGGGGTCCTGTGCCGGCGGGGTGGGCGGCTGCAGAGCGTCCAGGGGCGTGGCGGCCGCAAAAGGATTGGCGCGCAAAAGCCTACAGCACCCGGTGTTCCCAGGCGGTCTTCCATCCAAGTACTAACCAGGCCCGACCCTGCTTAGCTTCTGAGATCAGACGAGAGCGGGCGCGTTCAGGGTGGTATGGCCATAGACCCTGGGGCCGAGCTCCCGGCGCCCCAAGAGAAGCAGCCCGGCCTGCGTGGTGAGCGCCTGCCAGGTTGTTGGGTCGTGCCGGCAGCGAGCCTCTCCCTGCTGGCTGGCTCCAGCAGTGCCATGCCTCCCATCTGCTCCCCGCCTACTCAGGACGCCGCGGGCGTGGGCAGCGAGTTACTCCTTGCCCGCAGCGAGGCCTCTTCGCGCTAGCCTTGGCTCCACGGGGCCTCTGCCACTTCGCTGGCGGGGACAGAAGCCAGAGAGACAGGGGTTGGCAGTGGGGGGGGAGAAAGGTGGGACGCACAGGCTGGGTCACGGACTGGGACAGACGCACGGAGGCTGTGTTGAAGTGGCAGCTCCTCCACAAGAGTGCGGTCGCGCCCGGGGCTGGGCTCCGTTAAAAAGGCAGTGCCCGGGGGACCCCGGGGCAGGCCTCCAGGGTCTGCGGAGTGCCGGTGGGGTCCGAGTGTAGCCCGAAGTTTCGCACGCGCGAGGAGAGTCTCCGGCCCAGGCACCCTCCTCCTGTGGGTTGTGTGCCTGCCTGCATGCCTGCTTTTCCCCTGTGGTGGTCTCTCCTGGAGCCCCGGGGCGCGGGCCGCGCACGCGCAGGTGTGGCGCTCCCTCCCTTTGCTGGTTTGTCCGGGCTTCTTTGTGGCTATGCCCCTGGGGCCGCCGCAGCTGTCCGGCGGGAACCCAGGGCGCAGGGCTCTTGTGGGAGAAGGATGAGCGCTGGGGGAGGGGCCGCGGTGCCTGCAGGCTGAGACCCAGGCCTCCGGTGGGGTGGGGCGGCTGGGCGTCACCTCGGCCCGCGGTCCGGGGACACCCGGAGCCTCTCTCCGGGGCCCGGGTGCAGGCAGAGCGTTGGTCACCCCTGTGCTCGGCTCTGAGGTGCCACGGACCGGAACTTTCTTGGCTGGTGAAAGCCGCCCAAGGCCAGTTGGAGGCCTGCACCGGCACGCAGCTCTGGGCTCGGGCTCTGGCGTCCAAGTAGGGGGCGCGGCGAAGGGCTGCTGGTTGACGGCATGTGCTTGCGAGAGGGAAGAAGACTAACAAGGGGCTGTGGGGTGCAGATCGGGCGGAGGTGCCTGGCCTGAGGCCGGGGCTGCGAGGCTGTAGGGCCAAGCAGCGGCCCCGACCCCACCCCCCAATACCCCACCCACCCCGCGGACCCCCGCTGGCCAGGGATCCTGAGGCGGCGGGGTGGGCAGCTGCAGAGGGTCCGGGGGCGTGGTGGCCACAAAAGGAGTGGCAGGCAAAAGCCTGCACTACCCGGTATTCCCAGGTGGTCTCACATCCAAGTACTAACCAGGCCCGACCCTGCTTAGCTTCTGAGATCAGACGAGAGCGGGCGCGTTCAGGGTGGTATGGCCGTAGACGCTGGGGCCGAGCTCCCGGCGCCCCAAGAGCAGCCGCCCGGCCTGCGTGGTGAGCGCCTGCCAGGTTCTTGGGTCGCGCCGGCATGGAGCCTCTCCCCGCTGGCCGGCTCCATCAGCGCAGCGCCTCCAGCCTACTCCCCGCCTACTCAGGACGCCTCCAGCGTTGGAAGCGGGTTACTCCTTGCCCGCAGCGAGGCCCCTTCGAGCCACCAGTGGCTTCAGGGTGCCTCTGCCTCTTCGCTGGCGGGGACAGAAGCCAGAGAGACAGGGGTTGGCAGTGGGTGGGGAGGAAGGTGGGAAGCACAGGCTGGGTCACGGACTGGGACAGACGCACGGAGGCTGTGTTGAAGTGGCAGCTCCTCCAGAAGAGTGCGGTCGCGCCGGGGCCTGGGCTCCGTTAAGGAGGCAGTGCCCGGGGGACCCCGGGATAGGCCTTCAGGGTCTGCGGAGTGCCGGTGGGGTCCGAGTTTAGCCGGGGTCCCGCACGCGTGAAAAGAAGCTCAGGCCCAGGCACCCTCCTCCTGTGGGTTGTGTGCCTGCCTGCCTGCCTGCTTTTTCCCTGTGGTCGTCTCTCCTGGATCCCCGGGGCGCGGGCCGCGCGCGCGCAGTTGTGGTGCTCCCTCCCTCCGCTGGTTTGTCCGGGCTCTTTTGTGGCTGTGCGGCTGGGGCCGCAGAGGCCGGCAGGCAAGAACCGAGGGCGCAGGGCTCTAGTGGGAGAAGGAAGGGCGCTGGGGGAGGGGCCACGGTGCCTGCCGGCGGAGACGGAGGCCTCCGCTGGGGTGGGGCGGCTGGGCGTCCCCCGGGCCGGGGACACCCGGAGCCTCTGTCCCGGGGCCCGGGTGAAGGCAGAGGGATGGTCACCCCTGTGCTCCGCTTTGAGGTGCCAAGGACCAGCACTGCCTCGGCTGGAGAAAGCCGCCCAAGGCCGGTTGGAGGCTGGCGCCGGCAGGCAGCCCTGGGCTCCGGCTCTGGGGTCAGGCTTAGGGGGCGTTGCGAAGGGCTGCCGGTTGATCGCTTGCGCTTACGGGAGGGAAGAGGACTAAGAAGGGGCTGTGGGTGGCAGACAGGGCCGAGGCGCCTGGCCTGAGGCCGGGGCTGCGAGGCTGTAGGGCCAAGCGGCGGCCCCGACCCCACCCCCCAATACCCCACCCACCCCGCGGACCCCCGCTGGCCAGGGATCCTGAGGCGGCGGGGTGGGCAGCTGCAGAGGGTCCGGGGGCGTGGCGGCCGCAAAAGGAGTGGCGGGCAAAAGCCTGCACTACCCGGTATTCCCAGGTGGTCTCACATCCAAGTACTAACCAGGCCCGACCCTGCTTAGCTTCTGAGATCAGACGAGAGCGGGCGCGTGCAGGGTGGTATGGCCATAGACGCTGGGGCCGAGCTCCCGGCGCCCCAAGAGCAGCCGCCCGGCCTGCGTGGTGAGCGCGTGCCAGGTTGTTGGGCCGCGCTGCCAGCGAGCCTCTCCCTGCTGGCCGCCTCCAGCAGCTCCTCGCCTCCCGCCTGCTCCCCGCCTACTCAGGACGCCGCGGGCGTGGGCAGCGAGTTACTCCTTGCCCACAGCGAGGCCTCTTCGAGCTACCCGTAGCTCCACGGGGCCTCTGCCACTTCGCTGGCGGGGACAGAAGCCAGAGAGACAGGGGTTGGCAATGGGGGGGGAGGAAGGTGGGACGCACAGGCTGGGTCACGGACTGGGACAGACGCACGGAGGCTGTGTTGAAGTGGCAGCTCCTCCAGAAGAGTGCGGTCGCGCCCGGGCCTGGGCTCCGTTAAGGAGGCAGTGCCCGGGGGACCCCGGGGCAGGCCTCCAGGGTCTGCGGAGTGCCGGTGGGGTCCGAGTTTAGCCCGAAGTTTCGCACGCGCGAGGAGAGTCTCAGGCCCAGGCACCCTCCTCCTGTGGGTTGTGTGCCTGCCTGCCTGCCTGCTTTTCCCCTGTGGTGGTCTCTCCTGGAGCCCCGGGGCGCGGGCCGCGCACGCGCAGGTGTGGCGCTCCCTCCCTTTGCTGGTTTGTCGGGGCTTCTTTGTGGCTATGCCCCTGGGGCCACCGCAGCTGGCCGGCGGGAACAGAGGGCGCAGGGCTCTTGTGGGAGAAGGATGAGCGCTGGGGGAGGGGCCGCGGTGCCTGCAGGCTGAGACCGAGGCCTCCGGTGGGGTGGGGCGGCTGGGCGTCATCTCGGCCCGCGGTCCGGGGACACCCGGAGCCTCTCTCCCGGGCCCGGGTGCAGGCAGAGCGTTGGTCACCCCTGTGCTCGGCTCTGAGGTGCCACGGACCGGAACTTCCTTGGCTGGTGAAAGCCGCCCAAGGCCAGTTGAGGCCAGCACCGGCACGCAGCCCTGGCTCGGGCTCTGGGGTCCAAGTAGGGGGCGCGGCGAAGGGCTGCTGGTTGACGGCATGCGCTTGCGGGAGGGAAGAAGACTAACAAGGGGCTGTGGGGTGCAGACCGGGCCGAGGTGCCTGGCCTGAGGCCGGGGCTGCGAGGCTGTAGGGCCAAGCAGCGGTCCCGACCCCACACCCCAATACCCCACCCACCCCGCGGACCCCCGCTGGCCAGGGATCCTGAGGCGGCTGGGTGGGCAGCTGCAGAGGGTCCGGGGGCGTGGCGGCCGCAAAAGGAGTGGCGGGCAAAAGCCTGCACTACCCGGTATTCCCAGGTGGTCTCACATCCAAGTACTAACCAGGCCCGACCCTGCTTAGCTTCTGAGATCAGACGATAGCGGGCGCGTGCAGGGTAGTATGGCCGTAGACGCTGGGGCCGAGCTCCGGGCGCCCCAAGAGCAGCCGCCCGGCCTGCGTGGTGAGCGCGTGCCAGGTTGTTGGTTCGTGCCGGCAGCGAGCCTCTCCCTGCTGGCTGGCTCCAGCAGCTCCTCGCCTCCCGCCTGCTCCCCGCCTACTCAGGACGCCGCGGGCGAGGGCAGCGAGTTACTCCTTGCCCGCAGCGAGGCCTCTTCGCGCTACCCTTGGCTCCACGGGGCCTCTGCCACATCGCTGGCGGGGACAGAAGCCAGAGAGACAGGGGTTGGCAGTGGGGGGTGAGGAAGGTGGGACGCACAGGCTGGGTCACGGACTGGGACAGACGCACGGAGGCTGTGTTGAAGTGGCAGCTCATCCACAAAGGTGCGGTCGCGCCCGGGGCTGGGCTCCGTTAAGGAGGCAGTGCCCGGGGGACCCCGGGGCAGGCCTCCAGGGTCTGCGGAGTGCCGGTGGCATCCGAGTTTTGCCCGGGGTCCCGCACGCGCGAGGAGAGGCTCAGGCCCAGGCACCCTCCTCCTGTGGGTTGTGTGCCTGCCTGCCTGCCTGCTTTTCCCCTGTGGTGGTCTCTCCTGGAGCCCCGCGGCGCGGGCCGCGCACGCGCAGGTGTGGCGCTCCCTTCCTCCCCTGGTTTGTCTGGGCTCCTTTGTGGCTATGCCCCTGGGGCCGCCGCAGCTGGTCGGCGGGAACCGAGGGCGCTGGGCTCTTTTGGGAGAAGGATGGGCGCTGATTGAGGGGCCGCGGTGCCTGCCTGCGGAGAAGGAGGCCTCCAGGGTTGGGGCGGCTGGGCGTCCCCTTGGCTTGCGGTCTGGGGACACCCGGAGCCTCTATCCCGGGGCCCGGGTGCAGGCATTGGGTTGGTCACCCCTGTGCTCGCCTCTGAGGTGCCACGGACCGGCCATGCCTTGGCTGGAGAAACCCGCCCAAGGCCGGTTGGAAGCCGGCGCAGGCACGCAGCCCTGGCCTCGGGCTCTGGGGTCCAGCGTAGGGGCCGCTGCGAAGGGCTGCCGGTTGACGGCTTGCGCTTGCGGGTGGGAAGAAGACTAACAAGGGGCTGTGGGGGGCAGACCGGGCCGAGGCGCCTGGCCTGAGGACGGGGCTGCGAGGCTGTAGGGCCAAGCAGCGGCCCCGACCCCACCCCCCAATACCCCACCCACCTCGCCGACCCCCGCTGGCCAGGGGTCCTGCGGCGGCGGCGGGGTGGGCTGCTGCAGAGGGTCCGGGGGCGTGGCGGCCGCAAAAGGAGTGGCGGGCAAAAGCCTGCACTACCGGTATTCCCAGGTGGTCTCACATCCAAGTACTAACCAGGCCCGACCCTGCTTAGCTTCTGAGATCAGACGAGAGCGGGCGCGTTCAGGGTGGTATGGCCGTAGACGCTGGGGCCGAGCTCCCGGCGCCCCAAGAGCAGCCGCCCGGCCTGCGTGGTGAGCGCGTGCCAGGTTGTTGGGCCGCGCTGGCAGCGAGCCTCTCCCTGCTGGCCGGCTCCAGCAGCTCCTGGCCTCCCGCCTGCTCCCCGCCTACTCAGGACGCCGCGGGCGTGGGCAGCGAGTTACTCCTTGCCCGCAGCGAGGCCCGTTCGCGCTACCTGTGGCTCCATGGGGCCTCTGCCACTTCGCTGGCGAGGACAGAAGCCAGAGAGACAGGGGTTGGCAGTGGGGGGGGAGGAAGGTGGGACGCACAGGCTGGGTCACGGACTGGGACAGACGCACGGAGGCTGTGTTGAAGTGGCAGCTCATCCACAAAGGTGTGGTCGCGCCCTGGGCTGGGCTCCGTTAAGGAGGCAGTGCCCGGGGGACCCCGGGGCAGGCCTCCAGGGTCTGCGGAGTGCCGGTGGCATCCGAGTTTTGCCCGGGGTCCCGCTCGCGCGAGGAGAGGCTCAGGCCCAGGCACCCTCCTCCTGTGGGTTGTGTGCCTGCCTGCCTGCCTGCTTTTCCCCTGTGGTGGTCTCTCCTGGAGCCCAGGGGCGCGGGCCGCGCGCGCGCAGCTGTGGTGCTCCCTCCCTCCGCTGTTTTGTCTGGGCTCTTTTGTGGCTGTGCGCCTGGGGCCGTCGAGGCCGGCCAGCGGGAACTGAGGGCGCAGGGCTCTCGTGGGAGAAGGATTGGTGCAGGGGGAAAGGTAGTGGTGCCTGCCTGCGGAGAAGGAGGCCTCCGGTGGGGTGGGGCGGCTGGACGTCCCCTCGGCCCGCGGTCCGGGGACACCAGGAGCCTCTCTCCGGGGCCCGGATGCAGACAGAGGGATGGTCACCCCTGTGCTCGGCTGCGAGGTGCCATGGACCGGCACTGCATTTTCTGGAAAAAGCCGCCCAAGGCCGGTTGGAGGCCAGCGCAGGCAGGCAGCCCTGGGCTCGATCTGGGGTCCTGCGTAGGGGGCGCGGCGAAGGGCTGCCGTTTGACAGCTTGCGCTTGCCGGAGGAAAGAAGACTAATAAGGGGCTGTGGGGGGTAGACCGGGCCGAGGCGCCTGGCCTGAGGCCGCGGCTGCGAGGCTGTAGGGCCAAGCGGCGGCCCCGACCCCACCCCCCAATACCCCCTCCATCCAGCAGATCCCCGCTGGCCAGGGGTCCTGTGGCGGCGGGGTGGGCGGCTGCAGAGGGTCCAGGGGCGTGGCGGCCGCAAAAGGAGTGGCGGGCAAAAGCCTACAGCACCCGGTGTTCCCAGGCGGTCTTCCATCCAAGTACTAACCAGGCCCGACCCTGCTTAGCTTCTGAGATCAGACGAGAGCGGGCGCGTTCAGGGTGGTATGGCCATAGACCCTGGGGCCGAGCTCCCGGCGCCCCAAGAGCAGCCGCCCGGCCTGCGTGGTGAGCGCCTGCCAGGTTCTTGGGTCGCGCTGGCATGGAGCCTCTCCCCGCTGGCCGGCTCCAGCAGCGCCGCGCCTCCAGCCTGCTCCCCGCCTACTCAGGACGCCTCCAGCGTTGGAAGCGGGTTACTCCTTGCCCGCAGCGAGGCCCCTTCGAGCCACCAGTGGCTTCAGGGTGCCTCTGCCTCTTCGCTGGCGGGGACAGAAGCCAGAGAGACAGGGGTTGGCAGTGGGTGGGGAGGAAGGTGGGAAGCACAGGCTGGGTCACGGACTGGGACAGACGCACGGAGGCTGTGTTGAAGTGGCAGCTCCTCCAGAAGAGTGCGGTCGCGCCGGGGCCTGGGCTCCGTTAAGGAGGCAGTGCCCGGGGGACCCAGGGATAGGCCTTCAGGGTCTGCGGAGTGCCGGTGGGGTCCGAGTTTAGCCGGGGTCCCGCACGCGCGAAAAGAAGCTCAGGCCCAGGCACCCTCCTCCTGTGGGTTGTGTGCCTGCCTGCCTGCCTGCTTTTTCCCTGTGGTCGTCTCTCCTGGAGCCCCGGGGCGCGGGCCGCGCGCGCGCAGGTGTGGTGCTCCCTCCCTCCGCTGGTTTGTCCGGGCTCTTTTGTGGCTGTGCGGCTGGGGCCGCAGAGGCCGGCAGGCAAGAACCGAGGGCGCAGGGCTCTAGTGGGAGAAGGAAGGGCGCTGGGGGAGGGGCCACGGTGCCTGCCGGCGGAGACGGAGGCCTCCGCTGGGGTGGGGCGGCTGGGCGTCCCCCGGGCCCGGGGACACCCCGAGCCTCTGTCCCAGGGCCCGGGTGAAGGCAGAGGGATGGTCACCCCTGTGCTCGGCTTTGAGGTGCCAAGGACCAGCACTGCCTCGGCTGGAGAAAGCCGCCCAAGGCCGGTTGGAGGCTGGCGCCGGCAGGCAGCCCTGGGCTCCGGCTCTGAGGTCAGGCTTAGGGGGCGTTGCGAAGGGCTGCCGGTTGATCGCTTGCGCTTACGGGAGGGAAGAGGACTAAGAAGGGGCTGTGGGTGGCAGACAGGGCCGAGGCGCCTGGCCTGAGGCCGGGGCTGCGAGGCTGTAGGGCCAAGCGGCTGCCCCAACCCCACCTTCCACTATCCCCCCCACCCCGCCGACCCCCGCTGGCCAAGGGTCCTTAGGCAAGGTGGGCGGCTGCAGAGGGTCCGGGGTTTGGCTGCCGCAAAAGGAGTGGCGGGCAAAAGCCTACAGCACCCGGTATTCCCAGGCGGTCTCCCATCCAAGTACTAACCAGGCCCGAACCTGCTTAGCTTCCGAGATCAGAGGAGATCGGGCGCGTTCAGGGTGGTATGGCCGTAGACGCTGGGGCCGGGCTCACGGCACCCCAAGAGCAGCCGCCCGGCCTGCGTGGTGAGCGCGCGCCAGGTTGTTGGGCCGCGGCGGCGGCGGTGAGCCTCTCCCCCCTGGCCGGCTCCAGCAGCCCTGCGCCTCCCGCCTGCTCCCCGCCTCCTCTGGACGTCGCGGGCTTGGCCAACGGGTTACTCCTTGCCCGCAGCGAGGCCCCTTCGCGCCACCCGTGGCTCCACGGGGCCTCTGCCACTTCCCTGGCGGTGACAGAAGCTAGAGAGACAGGGGTTGGGAGTGGGGGGGGGAGGAAGGAGGGACGCACAGGCTGGGTCACTGACTGGGACAGACGCAGGGAGGCTGTGTTGAAGTGGCAGCTCCTCCACCGGAGTGCAGTCGCGCCCGGGTCTGAGCTCCCTTAAGAAGGCAGTGCCATGGGGAACTCGGGGCAGGCCTCCAGGGTCTGTGGAGTGCTGGTGGGGTTAGAGCCCCGCCCGGGGTCCCGCAGGCAGGAGGAGAGGCTCAGGCCCAGGCACCCTCCTGCTGTGGGTTGTGTGCCTGCCTGCCTGCCAGCTTTTCCCCTGTGGTCGTCTCTCCTGGAGCCCCGGGGCGGGGGCAACGCCCGCGCGCGCGCAGGTGTGTCGCTTTTTCCCTCTTTTGTGGCTCTTTTGTGCGCTCTTTTGTGGCTGTGCGCTGGGGGCCGCCGCGGAAGGCCGGCGGGAACCCAGGGCGCAGGGCTCTAGTGGGAGAAGGAAGGGCGCTGGGGGAGGGGCCGCGGTGCCTGCAGGCGGAGACTGAGGCCTCAGGTGGGGTGGGGCGGCTGGGCGTCCCCTAGGCTTGCTGTCCTGGGACAACCAGGCCCTCTGTCTCCGGGCCTAGGTGCAGGCAATGGGATGGTCACCCCTGTGCCAAGGAGCCCGAGGTGCCAAGGACCGGCACTGCCTTGGCTGAAGAAAGCCGCCCGAGGCCGTTTGGAAGCCGGCGCCGGCAGGCAGCCCTGGGCTTGGGCTTTGGGGGCGGCATAGTGGGCGCGACGAAGGGCTGCCGGTTGACCGCTTGCGCTTGCGGGGAAAAAAGAGGATATAGAAGGGGCTCTGGGGGGCAGACCGGGCCGCGGCGCCTGGTGTGAGGCCGGGACTGCCAGGCTGTAGGTCCAGGCGGCGGCCCCGACCCCACCCTCCCACTAAACACCACCCCACCACGACCAGCCTCGCTGGCCAGGGGTCCCGAGGCGGGGTTGGCGGCTGCAGAGCGTCCAGGGGAGTAGCGGCCGCAAAAGGAGTGGCGGGCAAAAGCCTAGAGCACCCGATATTCCCAGGCGATCTCCCATCCAAGTACTAACCAGGCCGGACCCTGCTTGGCTTCGAGATCAGCGGAGATCGGGCGCGTTCAGGGTGGTATGGCCTTAGACGCTGGGACCTGGCTCCCCGCACCTAAGAGCAGCCCTCCGGCCTGCATGGTGAGCGAGCGCCAGGTTGTTGGGCAGCGCCTGCAGTGAGCCTCTCCCCTCTCCCAGCTGGCCGGCTCCAGCAGCTGGCCAGCATCGCCCTGCCTCCCGCCTGCTCCCCGCCTCCTCAGGACGTAGTGGGCTAGGGCAGCGGGTTACTCCTTACCCACAGCGAGGCCCCTTTGCGCCATCCGTGGCTCCATGGGGCCTCTGCCACTACCCTGGCAGTGATGGAAGCCAGACTGACAGGGGTTGGGAGTTGGGGGGGCGGAAGGAGGGATGCACAGGCTGGGTCACAGACTGGGACAGACACATGGAGGCTTAGCTGTGCTGTGCTGAGCTCAGCTAGCTGAGCTGTGGTGAGCTGAGCTGAGCTGAGCTGAGCTGAGCTGAGCTGAGCTGAGCTGAGCTGTGCTGAGCTGAGCTGAGCTGAGTTGAGCTGAGCTGGGCTGTGCTGAGCTGACCTGAGCTGAGCTGTGCTGTGCCTAGCTGTGCTGTGCTGTGCTGAGCTGAGCTGAGCTGAGCTGTGCTGTGCTGTGCTGTGCTGAGCTGAGCTGAGCTGAGCTGAGCTGAGCTGTGCTGTGCTGTGCTGTGCTGAGCTGAGCTGAGCTGAGCTGTAGTGAGCTGAGCTGAGCTGAGCTGAGCTGAGCTGTGCTGTGCTGTGCTGAGCTGTGCTGACCTGAGCTGAGCTGAGCTGAGCTGAGCTGAGCTGAGCTGAGCTGAGCTGTGCTGTGCTGAGCTGAGCTGAGCTGAGCTGTGCTGAGCTGAGCTGAGCTGAGCTGAGCTTAGCTGGGCTGTGCTGAGCTGACCTGAGCTGAGCTGTGCTGTGCCTAGCTGTGCTGTGCTGTGCTGAGCTGAGCTGAGCTGAGCTGTGCTGTGCTGTGCTGTGCTGAGCTGAGCTGAGCTGAGCTGAGCTGAGCTGTGCTGTGCTGTGCTGTGCTGAGCTGAGCTGAGCTGAGCTGTAGTGAGCTGAGCTGAGCTGAGCTGAGCTGAGCTGTGCTGTGCTGTGCTGAGCTGTGCTGACCTGAGCTGAGCTGAGCTGAGCTGAGCTGAGCTGAGCTGAGCTGTGCTGTGCTGTACTGAGCTGAGCTGTGCTGTGCTGAGCTGAGCTGAGGTGAGCTGAGCTGAGCTGAGCTGAGGTGAGCTGTGCTGTGCTGAGCTGAGCTGAGCTGTGCTGTGCTGAGCTGTGCTGGGCTGAGCTGTGCTGTGCTGAGATGAGCTGAGCTGTGCTGTGCTGAGCTGACCTGAGCTGAGCTGTGCTGTGCCTAGCTGTGCTGTGCTGTGCTGAGCTGAGCTGAGCTGAGCTGTGCTGTGCTGTGCTGTGCTGAGCTGAGCTGAGCTGAGCTGTGCTGAGCTGACCTGAGCTGAGCTGTGCTGTGCCTAGCTGTGCTGTGCTGTGCTGAGCTGAGCTGAGCTAAGCTGTGCTGTGCTGTGCTGTGCTGAGCTGAGCTGAGCTGAGCTGAGCTGAGCTGTGCTGAGCTGAGCTGAGCTGTGCTGTGCTGTGCTGAGCTGTGCTGACCTGAGCTGAGCTGAGCTGAGCTGAGCTGTGCTGTGCTGAGCTGACCTGAGCTGAGCTGTGCTGAGCTGAGCTGTGCTGTGCTGAGCTGACCTGAGGTGAGCTGTGCTGTTTTGAGCTGAGCTGAGCTGAGCTGTGCTGTGCTGAGCTGAGCTGAGGTGAGCTGAGCTGAGCTGAGCTGAGGTGAGCTGTGCTGTGCTGAGCTGAGCTGAGCTGAGCTGAGCTGTCCTGCTCAGCACAGCTCAGCACAGCACAGCTCAGCTCATCTCAGCACAGCACAGCTCAGCCCAGCACAGCTCAGCACAGCACAGCACAGCTCAGCTCAGCTCAGCTCAGCTCACCACAGCTCAGCTCAGCACAGCACAGCACAGCTCAGCTCAGCTCAGCTCAGCTCACCACAGCTCAGCTCAGCTCAGCACAGCTCAGCACAGCACAGCACAGGACAGCTCCGCTCAGCTCAGCTCAGCACAGCACAGCACAGCTCATCTCAGCACAGCTCAGCACAGCTCATCTCAGCACAGCACAGCTCAGCTCAGCACAGCACAGCTCAGTTCAGCACAGCTCAGCTCAGCTCAGCACAGCACAGCTCAGCTCAGCTCAGCTCAGCTCAGCTCAGCTCAGCACAGCACAGCTCAGCACAGCTCAGCTCAGCTCAGCTCAGCTCAGCACAGCACAGCTCAGCACAGCTCAGCACAGCACAGGACAGCTCAGCTCAGGTCAGCACAGCTCAGCTCAGCACAGCACAGCTCAGCTCAGCTCAGCTCAGCTCAGCTCAGCACAGCTCAGCACAGCACAGCACAGCTCAGCACAGCTCAGCACAGCACAGCTCAGCTCAGCTCAGCTCAGCACAGCACAGCTCAGCTCAGCTCACCTCAGCTCAGCACAGCACAGCTCAGCTCAGCTCAGCTCAGCACAGCACAGCTTAGCACAGCTCAGCACAGCTCAGCACAGCACAGCTTAGCACAGCTCAGCACAGCTCAGCACAGCTCAGCACAGCACAGGACATCTCAGCACAGCACAGCACAGCTCATCTCAGCTCAGCTCAGCACAGCTCAGCTCAGCTCAGCTCACCACAGCTCAGCTCAGCTCAGCTCAGCTCAGCTCAGGTCAGCACAGCTCAGCACAGCACAGCACAGCTCAGCACAGCTCAGCTCAGCACAGCTCAGCTCAGCTCAGCTCAGCACAGCTCAGCACAGCTCAGCTCAGCTCAGCTCAGCTCAGCTCAGCACAGCTCAGCTCAGCTCCGCTCAGCTCAGCTCAGCTCAGCTCAGGTCAGCACAGCTCAGCACAGCACAGCACAGCTCAGCACAGCTCAGCTCAGCACAGCTCAGCTCAGCTCAGCACAGCTCAGCACAGCTCAGCTCAGCTCAGCTCAGCTCAGCTCAGCTCAGCACAGCTCAGCTCAGCTCAGCTCAGCTCAGCTCAGCACAGCACAGCTCAGCACAGCTCAGCTCAGCACAGCTCAGCTCAGCTCAGCTCAGCACAGCTCAGCACAGCTCAGCTCAGCTCAGCTCAGCTCAGCTCAGCACAGCTCAGCTCAGCTCCGCTCAGCTCAGCTCAGCTCAGCTCAGGTCAGCACAGCTCAGCACAGCACAGCTCAGCTCAGCACAGCTCAGCTCAGCTCAGCTCAGCACAGCTCAGCACAGCTCAGCTCAGCTCAGCTCAGCTCAGCTCAGCACAGCTCAGCTCAGCTCCGCTCAGCTCAGCTCAGCTCAGCTCAGGTCAGCACAGCTCAGCACAGCACAGCACAGCTCAGCACAGCTCAGCTCAGCACAGCTCAGCTCAGCTCAGCTCAGCACAGCTCAGCACAGCTCAGCTCAGCTCAGCTCAGCTCAGCTCAGCACAGCTCAGCTCAGCTCAGCTCAGCTCAGCTCAGCACAGCACAGCTCAGCTCAGCTCTGCTCAGCTCAGGTAAGCACAGCTCAGCACAGCACAGCACACCACAGTACAGCACAGGGGACAGTGCAGTTTTACCCTCTACCATTGGAGACGTGACAGGCACATTTTGGGCAACACGTTCCACCCCTTCTGCCTTGTATTAGTTGGTTCGGGCCGCCATCACAAATACCATAGACCAAGTGGTTTAAAGGACAGAAATGTGTCGCCTCACACTACTGCAAGCTGAAAGTTCGAGTGCTAGGTTTTGGCACGGTTGGTTTCTGCTGAGGGCTCTGTCCTCGGCTTACAGATAACCGTGTTCTCCGAGTGTCCTCACACGGCCTTTTCTCTGTGCGTCCAGTTAGGTTTTTAAAACGACCCCGGGATTCCCCACTCACTGGGAGTCACGGTTTGCTCCCTGCCAGGGCTTCTCCCCTCTCCTCCCCTCCACCCCGCCCCCACCCCTTCATACAGAGCTGCCATCTATGGGGTTCCTTCACGGCTGTCCGCCATCCTGCCTCTTTTTCACGGTGAGGAGGCGGCATGTGAAATGGCTTGTCCGTACCCAGTGGGTACCTAGGGTGAGACCGGTAGGAAGAAGCGGGCGGGCAGAGGGAAGACAGGTCCTTCCTTCCTTCCCCGGAATCTGAACGCTAAAAACCCACACTCGGAGCAGAGCGTTCCTGCAGGGGTGTGCTTGTTGGGCCGTAACCCTGGTGGGGGGGCGCCGGGGTGGGCGGGCGTGGGTGGGGAAATGACTCCAACCATCAAAGCCGGACCTCCCCGGGACGCTCATCGTTCCCGGCTGGTGTCTGGCGTGCCACCTCTAATAAGACTCCGAGGTCGGCTGTTTAGCGATTCCCCCCCTTGGACTCGCGCGCACCCCTTCTCCCTCCCAGACCCCTCCCCCGCCGCCAACGCCAGCCCTTGGTCACAACCTCCTCGCGTCGTTTCGACCAGATAGACCCCCCCCCACACTCACACACACCCTGTCCTTGTCCCCCCCTCCCTCTCCCTCTCCCTCTCCGTCTGGGACCCGCGGCCCGCCCTCGGTCCCCCAAGAGCCGCCGCCCGGCCTGCCTGGTGAGCAGCGCGCCAGGCTGCTGGGCCAGTGAGGTCAGGAGCATCTCCCCGCTGGCAGGCTCCGCCAGCGCCCCGCCTCCCGCCTGCTCCCCGCCTCCTCAGGATGCCACTAGCAGCCCTAAGTGACACATTAGATGAAATGGACATCATTGACATATATAGAGCACTTCATCCTAAAACATCAGACTATACATTCTTTTCGAGTGTACATGGAACATTCTCAAGGATAGACCATATATTGGGACATAAAATCAGCCTCAGCAAATGTAAGAAGATAAAAATCATACCAAGCATATTCTCTGATCACTAGGCTTTGAAATTGGATATCAACTGGGAAAAGAAAGCAGGAAAAAACACAAACACATGGAGATTAAACAACATACTTTTTATTATTAATTAGATTTATTGGGGTGACAATTGTTAGTAAATTTACATAGATTTCAGGTGTACAATTCTGTATTATATCGTCTATAAATCCCATTGTGTGTTCACCACCCAGAGTCAGTTCTCTTACCATCACCATATATTTGATCCCCCTTACCCTCATCACCCACCCCCCACCCGCTTACCCTCTGGTAACCACTAAATTACTATCTGTGTCTATGAGTTTTTGTTTCTCATTTACAACATACTTTTAAAGAACGACTGGGTCAAAAAGAAATTAGAGGAGAGATCAAAGGATACATAGAAACAAATGACAATGAAAATACATCCTACCAAAATTTTTGGGATGCAGCGAAAACAGTTTTAAGAGGGAAATTTATATCATTACAGGCCTATCTCAAGAAACAAGAAAAATCACAAATAGATAACTTCATGTTACAACTTAAAGAACTAGAAAAAGGAGAACAAGTGAAACCCAAGGTTAGCAGAAGAAAGGAAATAAGAAAAATCAGAGCAAAACAAAATGAAATAGAGAACAAAAAGACAATAGAAAAAATTAATGTGACAAAGCGCTGTATCTTTGAAAAGATTAACAAAATCGACAAACCCTTGACTAGACTCACTGAGATACAAAGAGAGAAGACACTAATTAACAAAATCAGAAATGAAATGGGGGGGAGGGGCGGCCCAGTGGCTCAGGCGGTTAGAGCTCCATGCTCCTAACTCCAAAGGCTGCGGGTTCTATTCCCACATGGGCCAGTGGGCTCTCAACCACAAGATTGCCAGTTCAATTCCTCGAGTCCCGGGCAGAGGAGTCCCGTGCTTTGCCCCCTGCAACTAAGATTGAACACGGCACCTTGAGCTGAGCTGCCGCTGAGCTCCCGGATGGCTCAGTTGGCTGGAGCGTGTCCTCTCAACCACAAGGTTGCCGGTTGGAATCCCGGAAGGGATGGTGGGCTGTGCCCCCTGCAACTAGCAACAGCAACTGGACCTGGAGCTGAGCTGCGCCCTCCACAACTAAGACTGAAAGGAAAACAACTTGAAGCTGAATGGCACCCTCCACAAATAAAGATTGAAAGGACAACAACTCGACTTGGAAAAAAGTCCTGCAAGTACACACTGTTCGCCAATCAAGTCCTGTTCCCCTTCCCCAATAAAATATTTTTTTTTAAAATTGGTCTTTTTTTTTAAAAAAAAAGAAATGAAATAGGAGAAGTTATCATGGACACCACAGAAATACAAAGCATCATCCAAGAATACTATGAAGGACTATATGCCACCAAATTCAATAACCTAGAAGAACTGGACAAGTTCTTAGAAAAATATAGCCTTCCAAGGCTGAACCATGAAGAACTGGAAAATCTAAACAGACCGATCACCAGTAACGAAATTGAATCAGTCATCTAAAACCTTCCAGGACCAGATGGCTTCACTAGTGAATTCTACCAAATCTTCAAACAGGATCTAATACCAATCCTACTCAAACTCTTCAAAAAGATTGAAGAAGAGACAGTACTCCCTATCTCATTTTATGAGGCCAACATTACCTGATGCCAAAACCTGGAAGGACAGCACAAAAAAAGAAAACTGCAAACCAATATCTCTGATGAATACTGATGCAAAAATCCTAAACAAAATTCTAACAAGTTGAATACAACAATGCATTTAAAAGATTATTCATCACGACCAAGTGGGGTTCATCCCCGGGGCACAAGGATGGTTCAACATCTGCAAATCCATCAACGTGATACATCACATAAACAAAATAAAGGACACAAATCATACGATTATATCAATTGATGCAGAAAAAGCATTTGACAAGATACAACATTCATTTATGATTAAAACACTTAATAAAATAGGTATAGAAGAAAAATACCTTAACGTAATAAAGGCCATCTATGACAAGCCCTCAGCTAATCTCATAATTAATGGTGAAAAACTGAAGCCCTTTGCTCTACGTTCAGGAACACGACAGGGCTGTCTCCTATCACCTCTGCTTTTCAACATAGTGTTGGAAGTCCTTGCCAGAGCCATCAGGCAAGAGAAAGAAATAAAAGGCATCCAAATTGGGAATGAAGAAGTTAAATTGTCACTCTTTGCAGATGACATGATGCTATATATAGAAAACCCTAAAGACTCCACCAAAAAGCCATTAGAAACAATCAACGAATACAGTAAAGTTGCTGGCTACAAACAACGTACAAAAGTCCATTGCATTCCTATATACTAACAATGAAATCTCAGAAAAAGAAATACAAAAACAATTCTGTTTGCAATTGCAGCAAAAAGAATAAAATACCTAGGAATAAACTTAACCAAGGATGTGAAGGATTTATATGCTGAAAATTATAAGACATTTATGAAAGAAATTGAAGAAGACACAAAGAAATGGAAAGACATTTCGTGCTCATGGATTGGAAGAATCAACATAGTTAAAATGACCATATTCCCTAAAGCAATATACAGATTTAATGCAATCCCCATCAAAATCCCAATGGCATTTTTTAAAGAAATAGAACAAAAAATCATCAGATTTGTTTGGATCCCCAAAAGACCCCAAATAGCCAAAGCAATCTTAAGAAAATAGAACAATGCTGGAGGTATCGCACTCCCTGACTTTAGCTTGTACTACAGGGCTACAATAATCAAAACAGCATGGCATTGGCAGAAAAACAGACACATAGACCAATGGAATAGAATTGAGAACCCAGAAATAAAACCACATAAATATGGACAGGTAATTTTTGACAAAGAAGCTAAAAACATACAATGGAGGAAAGACAGCCTCTTCAATAAATGGTGCTGGGAGAATTGGATAGCCACGTGCAAAAGAATGAAACTGGACTGCTATCTGTCACCATGTACCAAAATTAATTCAAAATGGATCAAAGACTTAAGCATAAGACCTGACACAATGAACTGCATAGAAGAAAAAATAGGTACTAAACTTATGGACCTTGGGTTCAAACAGCAGTTTATGAATTTGACTCCAAAGGCAAGGGAAGTAAAAGCTAAAATAAACGAATGGGACTATACCAAACTAAAGAGCCTCTGCACAGCAAAAGAAACCATTGGCAAAATAAAGAGGCAACCAACCAAATGGGAGAAGACTTTTGCAAACAACACCTCTGATAAGGGACTAATACCCAAAATACGTAAGGAACTCATACAACTCAACAACAAAAAAACAAACAATCCAATTAAAAAACGGGCAGAGGACCTGAATAGACATTTCTCCAAAAAGGACATACAGATGGCTAATAGACATATGAAAAAATACTCAACATCACTAATTATCACAGAAATGAAAATGAAAATCACAATGAGATGTCACGTCATGGCTTTTTTGCCTCGCCTCGCCTCGCCTCACCAACAGAGGGCTATGAAAAGATTTTTTAGTAGGAGTGGAATAGAGCAAAACTTATAGTGTAAAAACTTAATTTCTGATATTGTGGAAGGCAAAGTAAAGGAAAAAAGGGTCTGAAGGAATTTTTGTCTTATGTCTTAAATGCTCATTCTGAGGTGGGGCGTGTCATGCACAAGCCCCTTCTCCACAGATAGAGCTTGCAATAAATATTTTTGTTTCTTTGTTCTTAAATGTGTACAATCAGATATTTGAATATAAGTGAAAGAATATGAGTGAGCCTGAAAATAATGAGAGAGATATCAGAACTTGGGAACAAATCACAGGGAAATGAAATCTGCATCCTTTCGCATGGTTTTTTCTCCATGAACCCTGGGAGGCACTCACACAAGAGCTGGAGAATCCTAAGAAATGCTTCTCCTGGTGAAAAACTTGATGGGGAAGAGCGCCGCTGTAGAAGGAGCATTGAACTCCACTGGAACACTTTCTCTCTATCTCCTCTTTTGAATAGGAGCCTTGATCTGTGGGGCAGGGGAACCAAACACTTTGCTCTTAGAATACTAGTGAAAAGAGATTGCAGCTGGAGAAGAGAACAAGACAATCTATCCTTAGTTGAGGGGCAGGGAAGTACTTGAATTACTAAGAGGATCAGCATGCTGCCTTGAAGGATATGATATCTGGATAAGATTTAACAAAAAAATCAGCAGGTCAAAAATTTAAGGAAAAATAGTATCTTTCAGTCTTAAAGTATCTCCATTAAATATTATTTATCAAGGGGGAAAAAGGAACTTCTCAATGAAAAAACATGGTAGACATTACGTTAATAAAATGACCAAGTTTAACATAACCAGTAATAATACAGATTTACATCATGCCCTCCCTGAAATTGGGCAGTGAGAAGGGCGTGTCACCTCTCTGATAGTCATCTCAAAAACCCATAACTGTATTGTACTTATAAGGATATATCAGACAAAATCAAAATTGAGGAGCTTCCTATAAAATAGCTGAGAATTACGCTTAACATGTGTCAAAGTTATGAAAGTCAAGGAAAATCTGAGGAACTATTACAGATTAGAGGAGAACTATGGCAATCAAAGATTGGATTGGACTGGATCTTGAAACAGAAAGACAACACTTTAGGGGAAACTGGTGAAATCCAAATAAAGTCTCGAGTTTAGAAAACAGTATTGTACCAATGTTTATTTATTTATTTTTTATTTATTTTTTTAATGTATTTATTGGGGTGACAATTGTTAATGAAATTACATAATTTCAGGTGTACAATTCCGTATTACACCATCAACAAATCCCATTGTGTGTTCACCACCCAGAGTCAGCTCTCCTTCCATCACCATATATTTGATCCCCCTTACCCTCATCTCCCTCCCCCCACCCCCCTTACCCTCTGGTAACCACTAAAATATGTCTGTGTCTATGAGTTCTTGTTTCTCATTTGTTTGTCTTGTTTTTGGTTTATATACCACATATCAGTGAAATCATAGGGTTCTCTGCTTTTTCTGTCTGACTTATTTCGCTTAGCATTATGTTCTCAAGATCCATCCATGTTATCAGAAATGTTCCTATGTCATCTTTCCTTAACACTGAATAGTATTCCATTGTGTATATATACCACAACTTCTTTATCCATTCATCTATCGAAGGACATTTTGGTTGTTTCCATGTCTTGGCCACTGTAAACAAAGCTGCAATGAACATTGGAGTACATGTGTCTCTATAGAAAAATGCTTTTATATTTTTGGGGTAGATACCCAGGAGAGCGATTGCTGGGTCATATGGTAATTCTATTCGTAATTTCTTGAGGAACCTCCACACTGCCTTCCATAGCGGCTGCACCAGTCTGCATTCCCACCAACAGTGTATGAGGGTTCCTTTTTCTCCACAGCCTCTCCAACACTTGTTGCTATTTGTCTTGTTGATGATAGCCATTCTGACTGGGGTGAGGTGATATCTCATTGTGGTTTTTATTTGCATTTCTCTGATGATTAGTGATGTATAGCATTTTTTCATATGTCTATTTGCCATTTCTAAGTCCTCTTTAGAGAAATGTCTCTTTAGGTCCTCTGCCCATTTTTCAATTGGGTTGTTCGTTTTTTTGTTGTTGAGTTTCATGAGTTCCTTGTATATTTTGGATATTAGACCCTTATCGGAGGAACTATTTGCAAAAATCTTCTCGCATTCAGTCGGTAGCCTCTTTATTTTGTCGATGGTTTCTTTTGCTGTGCAGAAACTTTTAAGTTTCATATAGTCCCATTTGTTTATTTTATCTTTTACTTCCATTGCCTTTGGAGTCAAATTCATAAAATGCTCTTTGAACCCAAGGTCCATAAGTTTAGTACCTATGTTTTCTTCTATGCAGTTTATTGTGTCAGGTCTTATGCTTAAGTCTTTGATCCATTTTGAATTAATTTTGGTACATGGTGACAGATAAGAGTCCAGTTACATTTTTTTGCACGTGGCTATCCAATTCTCCCAGCACCATTTATTGAAGAGGCTGTCTTTTCTCCATTGTATGTTTTTAGCTTCTTTGTCAAAAATTACCTGTCCATATTTATGTGGTTTTATTTCTGGGTTCTCAATTCTATTCCATTGGTCTATGTGTCTGTTTTTCCGCCAATACCATGCTGTTTTGATTATTGTAGCCCTGTAGTACAAGCTAAAGTCAGGCAGTGTGATACCTCCAGCACTGTTCTTTTTTCTTCAGATTGCTTTGGCTATTCGGGGTCTTTTGTGGTTCCAAACAAATCTGATGATTTTTTGTTCTATTTCTTTAAAAAATGCCATTGGGATTTTGATGGGGATTGCATTAAATCTGTATATTGCTTTGGGTAATATGGCCATTTTAACTATGTTGATTCTTCCGAGCCATGAGCACGGAATGTCCTTCCATTTCTTTGTGTCATCTTCAATTTCTTTCAAAAATGTCTTATAGTTTTCAGCATATAAATCCTTCACATCCTTGGTTAGATTTATTCCTAGGTATTTTATTCTTTTTGCTGCAATTGCAAAGGGAATTGTTTTTTGTATTTCTCTTTCTGAGATTTCATTGTTAGTATATAGGAATGCAATGGACTTTTGTACGTTGATTTTGTAGCCAGCAACTTTACTGTATTCATTGATTGTTTCTGACAGCTTTTTGGTGGAGTCTTTAGGGTTTTCTATATATAGCATCATATCATCTGCAAAGAGTGATATTTTAACTTCTTCATTCCCAATTTGGATGCCTTTTATTTCTTTCTCTTGCCTGATGGCTCTGGCAAGGACTTCCAACACTATGTTGAAAAGCAGAGGTGATAGGGGACAGCCCTGTCGTGTTCCTGAACGTAGAGCAAAGGGCTTCAGTTTTTCACCATTGATTATGAGATTAGCTGAGGGCTTGTCATAGATGGCCTTTATTATGTTGAGGTATTTTCCTTCTATACCTATTTTATTAAGTGTTTTAATCATAAATGGATGTTGTATCTTGTCAAATGCTTTTTCTGCATCAATTGATATAATCATATGATTTTTGTCTTTTATTTTGTTTATGTGATGTATCACATTGATGGATTTGCGGATGTTGAACCATCCTTGTGCCCCAGGGATGAACCCCACTTGGTCATGATGAATAATTTTTTTAATGCATTGTTGTATTCGATTTGCTAAAATTTTGTTTAGGATTTTTGCATCAGTATTCATCAGAGATATAGGTCTGTAGTTTTCTTTTTTTGTGTTGTCCTTACCAGGTTTTGGTATCAGGGTAATGTTGGCCTCATAAAATGAGTTAGGGAGTACTGACTCTTCTTCAATTTTTTGGAAGAGTTTGAGCAGGATTGGTATTAGATCCTGTTTGAAGGTTTGGTAGAATTCACTAGTGAAGCCATCTGGTCCCGGACTTTTGCTTTTGGGAAGGTTTTGGATGACTGATTCAATGTCTTTACTGGTGATCGGTCTGTTTAGGTTTTCCAGTTCTTCATGGTTCAGCCTTGGAAGGCTATATGTTTCTAAGAACTTGTCCATTTCTTCTAGGTTATTAAATTTGGTGGCATATAGTCCTTCATAGTATTCTTGGATGATCCTTTGTATTTCTGTGGTGTCCGTGATAACTTCCCCTTTCTCATTTCTGATTTTGTTAATTAGTGTCTTCTCTCTTTTTATCTTAGTGAGTCTAGCCAAGGGTTTGTCGATTTTGTTAATCTTTTCAAAGAACCAGCTCTTTGTCACATTAATTTTTTCTATTGTCTTTTTGTTCTCTATTTCATTTAGCTCTGCTCTGATTTTTGTTATTTCGTTTCTTCTGCTGACTTTGGGTTTCACTTGTTCTTCTTTTTCTAGTTCTTTGAGGTGTAACATGAGGTTGTTTATTTGGGATTTTTCTTGTTTCTTGAAATAGGCCTGTAATGATATAAATTTCCCTCTTATAACTGCTTTTGCCGCATCCCAAAAATTTTGGTAGGATGTATTTTCATTGTCATTTGTTTCTATGTATCTTTTGATCTCTCCTCTAATTTCTTCTTTGACCCAGTCGTTCTTTAAAAGTATGTTGTTTAATCTCCATGTATTTGTGTTTCTTTTTGCTTTCTTTTCGCAGTTGATATCCAATTTCAAAGCCTTGTGATCAGAGAATATGCTTGGTATGATTTCAATCTTCTTAAATTTGCTGAGGTTGCTTTTATGTCCCAGTATATGGTCTATCCTTGAGAGTGTTCCATGTACAGTCGAAAAGAATGTATAGTGTGATGTTTTAGGATGAAGTGCTCTATATATGTCAATGATGTCCATTTCATTTAATGTGTCATTTAGGGCTGCAATTTCGTTATTTATTTTCTGTTTGGATGATCTATCCATAGCTGTCAATGATGTATTTAAGTCCCCTAGTATAATTGTGTTTTGGTCAATTTCTCCCTTTAGTTCTGTTAGTAGTTGCTTGGTGTATTTTGGTGCTCCCTGATTGGGGGCATAAATATTGATGACTGTTATGTCTTCTTGTTGTATAGTCCCCTTTACCATTATGAAATGTCCATCTTTGTCTCTTGTTATCTTTTTCACCCTGAAGTCTGCTTCATCTGATATCATTATGGCTACACCTGATTTTCTCTGGGTACCATTTGCTTGGAGTGCCAATTTCCACCCTTTCACTTTGAGTCTATGCTTGTCCTTGTAGCTGAGATGTGTCTCTTGGAGACAGCATATGGTTGGGTTTAGTTTTTTGATCCAATCTGCTACTCTGTGCCTTTTTATTGGTGAGTTCAGTCCATTTACATTTAGGGTGATTATTGATACGTGAGGATTTCCTGTCATTCTATCTTTAGTTTTCTGGTAAGGCTGTGTCTCCATTGTTTCTTTGCCTTTTTGTTGTTGTCTGTTATTTCTGTGTGGTGGTATTCTATGATGTTTCCCTCTGTTTCTTCTTTTATTACAGTATATATTTCAGTTCTGGATTTTTTTTTGAGTGGTTACCCTTAAGATTATGTAAAAGAAAGTTTGATATTTAGAGTATTCCATTTTCTTCAGCACGCTTACTTTCTCCATTCCCATATTCCGGTTCAGGCCTTTACGCTCCCCCTTTTTATGTTTCGGTTGCCACAAGTTGTCCCTGTTGATGGTGGTCTAATAGCCTCCTTTAGTATTTCTTGTAGTGCAGGTCGTGTATTAGAAAATTCCCTCAGCTTCTGGATGTCTGGAAATGTCTTTATTCCTCCTTCATATCTAAAGGAGATCTTTGCTGGATATATTATTCTTGGCTCATGATTTCTCTCTTTCAATAGTTTGAATATTTGGTTCCATTCCCTCCTAGCTTGTAGAGTTTCTGCTGAAAAATCTGATGATAATCTAATGGGCTTTCCTTTGTAAGTTACCGTCTTTTTTTCCCTGGCTGCCTTGAGGATTCTTTCTTTGTCATTGATTTTAGACAGCTTCAATACAATGTGCCTTGGTGAAGTCCTGTTGGGATTGAGGTAATTAGGTGTTCTATTTGCTTCTTGGAATCGAGGATCCAGTTCTGTCCACAAGTTTGGGAAGTTCTCATCGACGATTTGTTTGAATATATTCTCTGTTCCCTTCCCTCTTTCTTCTCCTTCTGGTATGCCCATTATTCTTAGATTGCTCTTTCTGATGGAGTCAGAAAGTTCTTGTAGAGTTCTTTCATTTCTTTTAAGTCTCAAGTCTCTTTCTTCTTCCATCTGTGTAATTTCCAGGTTTCTATCTTCGATGTCACTGATTCTTTCTTCCATCTGGTCAACTCTACTACTTAAGCTGGTTATTTCATTCTTAATTTCTTCTATTGAGTTCTTAATCTCCAGAAATTCCATTTGGTTCTTTTTTAAAATTTCAATCTCTTTCGTAAAATGCTCATGTTGTTCTTTGATTGCATTTCTGAGTTCATTAAATTGCCTTTCTGTGTTTTCTTGCATCTCTTTGAGGTTTTTCAGAACTGCAATCTTGAATTCTCTATCATTTAAGTCAAATATTTCCATATCTCTAAGTTCCTTTTCTGGAGACTTTTCACTTTCTTTTTGAGCTGTCTTGTTGCCTTGGTTATTCATGGCAATTACTGATTTATTATTTCTCTTCCTAGACATCTACAGGAGTGGCTTCTTCAACAGGTTGATAGGAAGAGGTCTCTGTGACACAGTAGTGCTATACTTTCTCTGAAGTTTTCAAGCTTCTCACACAATGGGGGGATTCCCTGGGAGACGGGCCTCTCCTCTGTTAACAGTTCACCTGGGTCATAGGGCGTCACGTCCCTGTGGGGGTGCGGAGAGCTTTTGAAGTTCCAAAGCTCTTTCTGCACCAGATTCAGAGCCCGTATGTTTCAGCAGTTCTGTTTACTCCTGCAGGGATCCGCCCAGATAGGTGGGGCCAGGGGCGGGGTGAGTTGTGAGAGGTGGCCCAGAGCAATGGTGGCGACCACCACCACAGCCGGTCCTGCTTCCACAGCTCCCTCCCCTTTGCCGTAACTAGTTGGGCTGCGAATCTGTTTCTGCGGTCCACAGTTCTCAGAACAGCAAAGATCCTGTCCTTGTGATCTGACACTGCTAGTTTATCGCTTCTAGCACCGGGCAGGTGGGGGTGGGGCGAGCTCTGGGAGGGTAGGGAGGGGCGGCTAGTCTCAGTGCCTAAGGCTTCCGTTCTCTGCTCGGCAGTGAGGGCTTAACCACAGTTTTCAGCCTTCTTCCCTCAGTCTTTTCTCCGAGGTCTGCCGTGAACGTTGGGTTCAGCTGTGCTATATGCTGCCCCCTCAGCCCTGTGGGCCGTAAGCGGAGCCCTAGCAGTCCGAGTCCTTCCCTCTCCCGCAGCTGCGGTAGTTCCGGGATGCAGCGAGCTCGGAGCACTGAGCTAGGTCTTTGTCCTGCGCCCGCGGGGCTCCGTCCCGCACTTCTCCCTTCCCTCCTCCCCCGCTCGCGCGATTCACCCACCTGGAGGTGAATTCAGTAGTGGACCTCTTCGTATTGCCTGTCTGCTGTGCAGGGAGTCCTTTGTGGAGTTATTGTTGTCCGATTAGTTGTAAATTCCAGGAGAGCTTTACAGAGGCTCACCTCACGCCGCCATTTTGATATATTTCTTTTTTTTAATTGAAGTTTGTTTGGGTGACAATTGTTAGTAAAGTTACATGGATTTCAGGTGTACAATTCTGTATTACATCATTTATAAATTCCATTGTGTGTTCACCTTCCATCACCATATATTTGATCCCTTTTACCCTTATCTACCACTCCCCTCCCCCCTTACCCTCTGGTAAAATGTTTATTTCTTAATTTTGATCACGCTAACATTAGGAAATTCTAGCTAATGGAAAAGGGCACTGTGTACTATTTTTGTAGCTCTTGTCTAAATCTAAAATATTAAAATATTAGAAGCTATTTACATGTATAAATGTATGTCAAAATGTATGAATTTGAGGACACTAAGGAATCCAGGAAATACTGAAATGAGTTAGTGTAAGTACCAAGAAAACCAGTAGAAGATCCGATTTTTGGAAAATGTGGTCCAGAGATAAAAATCAGATTCAATAGAATATATAATTATTGAGAGCTTAGAAAAATATTCCAGATGTAATAAATTCATGAAAGACAGATAATTCATTTAAATTTCATGACAGAACTTCCTTTTTGTGGGGCAGAGGAGTCACAGCAATGGACCTACAGAGTAGGGAATGGAATTCTAGCACCCTTCTTGGGTAGGGAGAGAACTCATGTACTTACCGACCGTCAGCCTCCTCCTGAGCCTTACAGGTGTCCTCATCTTAACGAAATGTGAAGTCAAGAGATTTTGGCTCTGGTTTGTGGGATAGGAAATGCAGGTGTACGTATCTTGTTTGAATTTGCATAGTTGACAAATCAGAATAGTGATTCAATAAATTACCAAAAAGAGTAGATAGGGGATGTAAGGGAGATCATCCTCATCTATCATATGAGGAAGGCAATAGTTAAAATATAACATCAATTGCAGAATAACGTTTAGATACAGAAGCAGTATTTGGAGAATAAACATTAATCACCCAAAGAACTCAAAAAGAAAAACTGATGGAGGGCATGTGTTGGACTTGTACAGGAAGGGCAAGATTGAGACAGACACGTATAGTTAGTTCTTTATTGTAAACCTATGATCTTTTACCACATATTTGGAGATATTTTGTTTGCAATATATAGCAAGTAATCTGTTAGAACCATAAAATTATGGGTAAGACAAATAAGTGTGAATATGTTTTTCTTTACATTCTTTTGTGTGTTTATGAGTATATACACATGCATGTGTGGGTATCTATTTAAATGTCAGATACACACACATAGATAGATACATACGTACATAGATACGTAGATATAGATAGGAAAGAATCATAGGCATTCCATATTATAGGTTACCAAATGTAATGCTAAATCACCAAGAAAGATTTTTAGCAATAGAGGCAGACAGTGAAATAGCTCATTTCATAAGCTCTTATGTAAGAAAAGACTGCTTTTCTAAGTTGAAGGCAAACATTGGGGGGCATATTCCTTTACATTGAAAAATCCTCAGCTCTCAAATCTAGAGCATATTTCAACCAAACTTTCCAAACCAATGTTATTACAACATGATTTATATAAAAGTCACTTGAGAATCACTTGTATTCTTTGATAGGTTGGCTGGAAATGGAATGCACACAGTCAGGCAAGTTAAGAAACTTTATTGTAAGAGAGCAACAGTAAAAAATGTGCAAAAAATGTGCAAAAAATGGCTACAATCCGGACTGCATGTCTAAAGGAGACTTCCAGTCCTGAAGAGGGGATGAGGAGGTTTTTATAGGGGCTGTGCAGACAGGATAGCATTGTTTGAACATGAAATGTTGAATGGCAGCAAGCTAGTAGCTCTTTTGTGGTATTTTTTGTTGTTACAAGCATGGCTCTGTTTGTGTAGGTCAGCCAACATGGCTCTGTCTATAAGTCAAGGTCTCTGAGATCTAACATTAAATGAAGGTCTCTAACATTCAGAGACCTACCCTTCCAGACTTGTTTGTTATTAAAATGTAGAAAGGCCATCGTGTCTCTATTCTGTAGTTTCTTCAGGCTGAATGAAGGTGGAGAGAGAAGGGGGACATTGTGGAAGGGGCTGGTAATGTTGTTGTAGGTGAAGCATTTTATGGACAGCTCCATTTGTGCACACCTGGAGTAGGCTCTGCAGGAATTGGGTGAAAAGGTGGAAGAGGCAAAGACCAAAGGCTAGGACCATAAAAGATAATAGTTAAAGGCCCTATGAGGAGAACAAATCAAGAGCCACTCTTAGCTGTAAACTCGGATCGCCACTTGGTTCCTGAGGTGGTGTCTGTGATTCTGGTCCTGGGTGACATCCTGTGGCAGGGTTTGAAATTCATGTAAGGAGACTCCTAGCCCTGCCGTTCCTTTCGTTACTCCCACAGAGATGTTCAGTGACACTAAAAGTGGATAAGGAGAACGACCATCTTTGGTGCATGAGAGTATATGTGGGGAGAGGTAGAAATTGACTATTGGGGGTGATCTCAATATCTGGAGAAAGGAAACCTAGGATGTAAGTCCCTGTACAATTGGTGAGCAGGCAAGCATATGTGGAAGATGAAGAATTAGCTTGTGAGCCGGGTAGAGATAAGGGGTAATGGTATGCAAAGTGTTATGAGAGGGAAGAGTCATATAATAAAGACAATAATGGGACTCAAGTCTTCTTGGGTTGAAAATCAGGTGATGGAATCAAAGAAAAGGAGCTCTATAATGGACAAGTAGAGATAAGGAGAAAGGTAGAGATAACGGAGAGGATTTGGAGGGAGAGAGAAGGGGCTGGAGTGAGGTTGGAGTTGTGTGGTTCACGCAATGAGGGAAAGAGGAGAGGGTAGGGATCACAGTTCGTTAGTCTCTGAGTTTTTCCTGCAGGATGTTACAAAGTCAAAACGAGGTGGAGTGGAAATCAGGTGCCATATCACGGAGCCTGGGTGGAGTGGCAGGACAGGGGGTTCAGCAGTTTTTGCAGCTGAGACAAATGAAAGCAGGAGGGGTGATCCAGCAATTGCTGCTGTGGATGTGGTGAGAAGATGGTGGCAAGGCTCTTTCCCAGTTTGTCAACGTCTGACAGGTTCAGGTGTTTGAGATGGACCAAGTTTCCTGGAGCTTAGGGAATGTGAGAAAAACCGAGGAAGTGTCTTGGGGTCGGGGAAAAATGCAGTGTGCATACTCCCTATGGATCTGCGGAATGAGGCTGATGGCTAGGAGGTAGTCGACCATTGGTGAGCTATTAGCTGTGAGGTTGTCTGGAAGGAAGGATCTGACATGAGGGAGCTTCTCCCCATCTTCCCTTCCTCTGAGGTCACAACTGACAAGAGCTTCCTGGCTGCTCAGAATGGAGTCTGGGGTGACACCTTCCCTATGGAGGGGTGTGTGAGCCTCAGACAGGCGCAGAGCTGGCTTCTGTCTCCTCCAAGCACTAGCTGTGTGACTTCAGACAAAGACATGGGAAGTCAGTCTCCTCACCTGTCAGGTGGGTATAACGGCTCCCTCTCAGGGTAGCTGTGAGATCAGTGAGGTGATGCAGGTCAGCTCCTGCCCCACAGGAGGTGGGCCCTCACTCCCCCTCCCTCTTCCCTTCTCAGTCCTTTCTCTACCTCCATGGGCTGGAAGGATCTATGAGCAAATAGAAGGACTATTAGCAGATAGTCTCCTGGTGGCAGAATGCGCTCTCCTGTTGGTGTCCACACAGCCAGTCCCCTGAGTGCTGACTCTGGCATCTGTGCCAGCTTCGTCCACAGGGCAGCGCTCACCACAGCCCCTCCCTGGTCTTCAAACCCTGCTCATCTCCAAATTCAAGGCCCTTGTCTCAGCTCAGGCCAGAGCGCCTCTCACCGCTCTTCTCACGGGTCTCCCTGCTGCCGTCCTTCCCTCGTCCAGGGCAACCTGCACACTGGGACCAGCTCCATCTTTCTAACTAAGGTGGGGTCTAACCCCGTCACTTCCTGTGCCTACAACCACCAGCAGCTTCACTGGGGCTGGAGAGGAAAGTCTCTGTCATCAGCACAGTGTTGTGACTTTATCAGGCCTCATGTTCTTCTCCTGGTCTCATTTCCTATCATAACACCCCAGTTCACTCACCAGGTACCCCAGCTGTCACCATTAACCTGTCTGGTGCGGGCTTTAACAGACAGAGGTGTCAGCACTGAGACTGGGCCTGAAAGCAGGAATCTGAATAAAATACAGACTTCAGTGAACAGTCATGCATCAACATGTGTACGTTGATTGTAACAATTCTGGAAAGAGAAGAGAAAGTAAAACTAAAGTTAAGATACACCTATTGCGTCGAAATGGGTGATTTCCATGAACAAAATGGACCCTAAAATAAGGAAAATACTAAGCAATGATCCATCCAGGACCTCATCTTCTCACTTATTCTCGTCACATTGCTCTGGAGTTCCCTCTCCTGGGACAGGGAAGGAAAGGGGACAAAGCAGTTTGAAAGTTCCCCTGAGATCGATCCCTACCCAGTGTCCTCATATCCTGCACCCAGGAAGTCTTGATTTTGATATGTCAGGTAGGACTGGAAGCCACTGAGTTCCCTGGAAGCTGAGGTGTTGGACTGGGGCCAGAGAACAGATGCTGGGTCAGGAAAGCAACAGATTCCACATCACTGAGCCCTAACCCTAACCCCAAACCAAACACCTAACCTGTAAAACCTAAACACTAAACCCTTAGCCCTAAGCCTAAATCTAAACCTTAACATAAACATAAAACCTTACAACCATAAACCATAACCAACAGCATAAACCGTAACCTAAACCCTCAACGTAATACTAGACTATCTCCAGAAACCACAAACTATGAACCATATCCATAAACCATGACTATAAACTATAACCAAAAACACATAGCCATAAACCATAAATGTAATCCATAATCAATCTCATAAACCATATAACATACATGTAGCCATAAACAATACACATAAACCATAACCAAACTGTAACCCATAATCTTAACTTTAACCCCTGACTCAGCACCACACTGCCCCTCAGCCCCAACCCTAGCCCTGTGAGGACACTACTAGCCCCTAACCAGTCAAATCAGAAGTAGGTCCCAAAAACAGAAGATACAGATCTATGTCCCTTATAGAGTTGTAGTGATGTTCTCTATGTGAAAGGAAGAACTGAAACTGTCTATTCACAGATGACAAGTCACATAAATACAGGCAGTAAAAGTATAAACTCTCAAACAAAACGTGGAGATACATTTTCATGACCTTGGATTAGCGATGGTTTCTTAGATATGACAGCACATACAACAAAAAAAAGATAAATTAGACTTCCTCAAAATTAAAAACATACATGCATCAAAATAAGCAATCCAGAAAGCGAAAAGACACGCCATAAAATGGAACCAAATAGGTACACATTATATATCTGATAATAGTCTGCTATCCAGGAGACAAAGAACTTTTACAACTCAAGAACAAAAAAAGAAAATGACTAACATTTTAAAATAGAATTGAATAGAACCTTCTCCAGATGAGACCTGCAAATAGTCAACAAGCACAGTAAGATGTTCCACATCCTCAGTCCTGATGCAAATGCAAATGAAAACCACATGTGATACCCCCTCACAGGTACCAGAAGGGCTATAATCCAGAAACTAAAACTAACAAACAGCAGCAACAATGTAGAAAAATTAGAACCCTTAAACATTGAACATGAAAAATTACAATGGTGTGGCTTCTGCATACAACACTTGGAAATTTCCACCCCACAAAAAAATGCCCATGTGGCTCAACAGACCCACTTCTAGAAATATACCCCCAAAATTGAAAACAGTTGTTAAAGGTGGATACATGAATCCACAGAAGCGCTCTTCACAATAGCAGAGACATAAACAATTCAAATGTCCATCTTAATCAGCAGTGGAAACTAAGTGACCAATCCTGCAGCTACACCAGGATTCTTTAGCTTGATGCAATTATGAACATATTTCATAACTTCTAGAAATATGTTTCCTCTTAGCACAAAAATTCTAACGTGGCAGAAGACATGTTTACTAATACACCCAAAAATATTTAGTTCATCTACAATAAATAGCAAAAAAGGGGATAAATCAATGTTCAGTACTTAGTGTTTCATTATTCTGCTAATTGGAAATGCTCTAGACATTCAATAATGATGCATCATTTAATTTATAGGATAAAACTTTATAATTTCCAATTACCAAAGACACCTGGAAAATCTTTTCCATGTATATATACAATGTAATTATCACTTAAAAGTTTACCTTTTATTTTAATTGTACCTATTTGATATAGTAGTTAAAACTTTGAGATTTCAAAGTCAGTAATGACCAAAGCTATTTTCTTGACATATTTTTAACAGACAACTAATTTTTATAAACCCAGTTAGAAAAAATTGTATTTTGTGCTAATAATTTTCAAACGCATGACTGTGTAATCAAACCAAACTAAAACCAGCTTTAACATCAAATATTTCACCAGATCATAAAGTATTTCTGTTTGTTTGTATTTTATTTCTTACTTTATATAATCATTTAACTTGTTCAAGCCAATCAAATATCACAAACTGGTAACACCGTACGGAGCTACAAAACGTCTTACCACACACAAACACAAACTGGTTTCACACAGAGATCACAAATTAACAGAGTTAGTAACAACTATAGAGAACACACAAGATGTTTTACCAAGAAAACAGCTGGTTGTCACAAGAGTTCTATAACACAATGTAAATTTATAAGTTTTCCCCATTCCAAGGACCCATCGTCTTGATGTGGACAGTGAGGTCTAAATAGTGAGACACCAAGCAGCCTCTTTACAGCTCAGGCCAGGAAGCCAGAGGCCCCTCCACACCGAGTGCAGAGGAAGCAGCCCTCCCAGAGCCAAAGGGTCACCCCCAAAGACAGTCAGAGAAAGCACAGACCTTCATCACATAGGCAGTAGGGATGGTGGGGTGGACAGAGTGTCTCAGGTCTCCCACAAAATGTGAGGCACCTCCAGCCCCAAACCCACTAATCTGTGGCCCCGAGCAGGTGCTACTAGACCGGGATCTGACCAGCACTAAAGGGTAAGGAAGGCTGGAGGGGACAGATGCCCCTTTATGGGCAGAGGCCCCTCAGAACACAGTCCCCTGGGAGCTGGCACAGCCAGGCAGAGGTGCACTGGGAACCCCAGCTTATCTCACTGGCCACCAGGTGCAATGGAGTAAGTGCACCTGGCCGAAGGTGGGGACCAAAGAGGATTAGCTTCCTTGGTCACAAAGCCAAGCTCCCAGGACTCAGAACAAGAAGGAAAGAAAAACCTAAAGAGACTTTTAGAGAGGGACCCACAGCAAAGTTTGTCTCTGCAGACACGGGTCTGGAGAGAAACACTTAACTCCCCAGCCAGTGGGGCCGGCTCCAATGACAGTCTTACTGGAGCCTGTGCCTGTGTTCTGTCCCCATGGTAGTTCCTTCTTAGGGCAAAGGATACGCAAGACACAGACACAAGAAACAAAGAACATCTCTGGGAGGAAAGAATAAAGAACATCTCAGGGAGGAAAGAATACAGAAAACCCTCGAGTCTCTAGGTGCAGGAAGTAGCTGCACGGATACTTTTTCTGCCTACCTAAATTCAGAAAGCAGACAAAGGCCTCGCACTCCTGCTATCTTCTGTCCAACTGCTGACAGAGACCAGGAATTGTAATCTATGAGCACCTAGAATTCACACACACACACACAAATTCCAAAGACAGTGAGGAGAAATCAGGTAAATATGACATTTTAGACAAAGGTGGCAGTTGGCTCTTAGGCTTTAGACGTAAAAATGGGAGATTTACAGGTAATTCAGGAAAAGCTAAACACACATGGCAGGTAAAGTTTTGTGAGGCTCCTGCATGGAGTCTTCCTGTCTACTGCTAAGGGGATTGTGCTCAGGGTTTTATTTGTGCTTCATAGTCTTTAAGGAGGCTGGGAAAGGGGAGCCAGGCTGGAAAGGGGAGGCTTGTATTGTTAAAACTGCCCCTTTGAAATTTTTATTTTATTTACCTCAGCGGGCCTGGGACAGTTGTGGGCTCTGTTTCCATTTCAGATCTACTCAGCAGAGGGTCCAGGGTGATGCTGAGACTTTCTCACGTCTATCGGACTGAAAAATCAGCTTCCATTTTTCTCAGGTTTCTGATTGGTTATTAAATCCTTTCAAGCCAGTTTCAACATACCAGTTCTCAAAATCTTAAATCTCCGTAAAAATTTTTAACACTTACGCATCTCTTGATTTTCTCTTCTGCGTATTTTAAATCTAATGTTGATATTAGCATCTATTAAGACCCAAGAAGCTGAAGAACTAATTCAAAATCTTAAGAACAGTTAAATTTCCTTGTATCCGTTAGTATTAAACATGTGGTCTATCTCTAGGGTCCTAAAAAACAGCTTTGTTATGAGAGTTCTCTAACACATTTTCCAATTTAGAAGTTTTTCCAATTCAAAGGATCCATACTCTGGCCACTGATGGTAGGATTTTAATAGCTACTCAAACCAAAAAGCCTTTTTACAGCTTGACCAAGGAAGCCAAAGGCTTTCTGTCACTATGGTATTTCCTTGTCAGGACCAACGACACAAGAGACATAGAGACACAAAAAATGACCATCTCTGGAAGGGAAGGCGGGAAGGGAGGGTCAGGGTTGGAGATTAGGGTCCAGGGTCCCTGGTAAGGTGTCCTACTCAGGCCCTGGTGTCTGGCTATGTGGGACAATGGTCCATTTAGAGGTCTGGATCTGGGGTCCATGGTCCAGCTCTGGTGTCTTCTCTTATCTGAACACACAGGTGAGTACACATGTGAGTACTTTTGCCAAACTGGTTTCCCACGCACATTTCCTCCAGGCCCTATTGAAGTGATCACTTCATTAAAGAAAACCTGTGGACATATCCCCTCATGAGAGGGAAGAGAAAAAATAAACATGTGGGATTACATCAAACTAAAGAGTGTTTTCACAGCAAAGGAAACCATCAATAAAACAAAAAGGGATCCCAATGAATGGGAAAAGGTATTTGCCAATGATATATCTGATAAGGGGTTAATGTCGCAAATTTATAAAAAACACACTCAACTCAACTCCAAAAAAACAAACTACCCAATTAAAAAATGGGCAGAGGACTTGAAGAGATATTTTTCTAAAAAGGGCATACAGATGGCAAACAGACATATGAAGAAATGCTCAACCTCACTAACCATCAGAGAAATGCAAATAAAAACCACAATGAGATACCACCTCACCCCAGTCAAAATGGCTATCATCAATAAATCAACAAACAACAAGTGCTGGCGCGGATGTGGAGAAAAGGGAACGCTTGTGCACTGTTGGTGGGATTGCAGATTGGTGCAGCCACTATGGAAAACAGTATGGAGGTATCTCAAAAATCTGAAAATGGAACTACCCTATGATCCAGTAATTCCACTCTTAGGTATCTATCCGGAGAAATCCAAAACTCCAATTCAAAAATCTTTATGCACTCCTATGCTTATTGCAGCACTATACACAATAGCCAAGACATGGAAACATCTGAAATGCCCATCGGTAGATGACCGGATTAAGAAACTGTGGTACATTTATATAATGGAGTATTGCGCAGCCATACAGAAGAAAGAAATTTTACCATTTGCAACAACAGGAATGAACCTAGAGAACATTATGTTAAGTGAAATAAGTCAGATAGAGAAAGACAAGTACCATATGATCTCACTTATATGCAGAATCTAAAGAAAAGAATAAGTGAATGAACTAATCAGAAACAGTTTTGGGGACAAAGAGGAAAAACTGAGGGTTGCTAGATGGGTGGGGGGGGGATAAGGGAGAAGGTGAGGGGATTAGAAAACAGTCGGTAACCACAAGATGGCCATGGGGTTTTGAAAATTGATTTGGGGAACGTAATCAATAATGTTGTAAAGATTTTGTAGGGTATCCAATGGACACGTGTCCCATTTGGGAGACCACCTCAGGGATGATGTGGATGCCTGATCACTGCACTGTACACCTGAAGCTGAACAATAATGAATGCCAACTATAATTTTATATATATAGATATGTGTATATATATGTATGTATATACTTACAAGTGGAGTACAGCATTAGGAATAGAGACAGTGGAAATGTAATGGCTGTGTGCGATGTCAGAGGGGTAGTGGATGGGGGGAGGAGGGTTCACACAGTGTGAGGGATATAAATGATAAATGTCTAAGTATTACTTTGTCTTGTGCACCTGAAACTAATAAAAATATATTTGATAACTAGGATACTTCACTAATTTTGGCAAACCTACATGACCTAGTTCTTCAAAATCAACAAGATTCTTCTCTCCTGAAAGAACTCTCCCTCACAGTCTCAAATAGATACGCAGTCCTTAAGACAAATAACTAATTTATAACTGTTTCTAAAACCACATAGTGAGTCCATTTCCGTCACTATTCATTGCTATTGGTACAGCAAGAAGAGAGGAGCTCATATACACTATGTTTTCTTTGATAGTGAAAAGGGGAAAAAATTCCTGAGTCTTCAAGAGGGGAAAGATCAATTCTTAGCCTCCCAAATCCACATAGATGATGGGAACTTTGGTGCCATTATAATTTTGATTGAGCAATGTTGAACGAGGTTTTAACTGTTTTTTGAAATAGGGAGATTTTCTAAACTAACCGAAAATGAACGTCTTGCACACTACATATTTTTATTTCTGAACTGTAAGCTGCAAGCCCGATGGAATCAATATACCCTAATTTCCTACATCCTCATACAAATTAATATTTTACTAATATTTATCAATAATAGAACCATATATTTTATTTTAGGTTTTAGTAAAAATAAGTTGTATTTTCACAAGAAATATATTTTAATTTCATTTAAAAAAAAAAGAAAACCTGTGAGTCTCTACTCTCGAGAAGCTAGGTTCACAAATATATTTTCCTGCCAGTCTACTTGTAGAGGAGGGGAAAAGGATGTGCAGTACTTCTAAATTCTCTCAAACCCTGCATAAATACATACACCAGAAAGGCTCACAGCGTGAACAAAAACACCGCTTACCTCTGGCGGCAGACGTCCTTGCCAGCTGCGGTGGTTGCCAGGAGCCAGCAGTGCCCTGGCCATTAATTCTCCTTGCAGGCTTCCCCAATACTGTGGGGGCTTCACAATTATTTGTTTTGCTCTGACCTAGTAAGTGTGTTATTGGAGAGCAGGTCAGTCATCACAGGAAGGCATTCCAGGATGTAGGAACAACTGGTGAGCAAAGGCAAGCAGGAGGAGGATTTGTTTTTAAAAAGAAAATATATCCCCAAAATGCAGGAGTGCACAGGCACAGGAGGAGAGCGACTGTGCTGAAACAAACAAAATTTAGGATTATATTTTAATGAGGGTGGGAAACAATCAGGAGTGGAGTCACAGGTGGAGCCTAGGGCGTTTCCAGGGCGTTCCCAGGGTGTGTCTCTGCTGATCACTCCCTCCCATCAGGAAGAGGGATTTCCTTGTGGGAACTGTCCTGAGGACACAGGGGTGGAGATTTTTCCCAGCCTGCAATGCTAATAGTGTTATAACCCTTTACAATTAGCTATAGCTGTAGCATTTCTGAGGAGTGATCTCATCTCCCTTTTCTTTGTTTCACAAATCATCTTCCTTCCTTTCCTTCTGTCTGTCCCTGAGGCACTGTTCTCTCTGTCCAGAAGAACAACTTCTTCTAGCTGAGCTAATCATCAAATTAAGAATCGGGTTAATAAGATAAAATTGAATTTTAACCTACCTGCATGGGGAATTCACGTATGCCAGTCGTCTAAAAGTACAACAGCTGCAATTACGTACAGTTCATAATACTTGATAGTAATAAATGATCATGTCCATGGTTAGTGTATTGATTTCAACTTTATCCTTATTTTTATGCTAGTTGGGCCTTTATGCACCTTACTTTAGTAAACGTGTACTTGTTTGAAAGGTCTTATAAACTGAATGAACGCCCACTAATGTGAGATATAAGTCATTCCACTCAGCAAGGTAATTTTTTCAGGGGATATTGCTACGGAAATCTTTTTCATCGCACTGTAGTTACATGAATATCAGATGTAATGACACGTACAACCTAAATGAGACAGGATAACCGAGAATGTACACGTTGTAAAAATACACATATTTCCAAAGTTAGCCCTGTGGACAGATAGGTGTTGTGGCGTGGAATTTACAAAAGGTGAAAGCATTCACAGACTCTACAAAGGAAGCTTTTATGACAGTTAGGGCAGAGAGAGAATGCCCATGGCAGTGTCCAACAATGACGGCTGCCTCTGGTAAGAAAGAGAGAAACACGGGGGGTTGGGGGTGAGGGGGAGTCGCCGGCGCAGAGTCCAGTGTCTGAGGGTGGACAGCTGCACCTAACTTCGGGTTAGCTTTTTCTTACGTAGGAAAGGAGGAGTCAGTCAGGCTGGTTTGAGGGCTGACATCCTTCCTGGGGTCTGGTCTGTTTGAAGACAAAGTTATGTCCGGACTCCAAACTAGGAGTTAGCCATAGCGGCCTGGGACTCGAATGCATCACCAGTAAAAAAGTGCAAGAAGTTGTAAATTGGATTCCAGTGTCCGGGTGCCTGGGGATTACGAAATTGCTCTTTCCCAGGTTAGGATGTTAGTTCACGAGGTATGGGTTTACTTGAGAAAGGGAACAAACAGTTAATCATTGAGGGGAGAAACAAAGAGAAAATAACTGAATATCAGGGTGGATCAATAACTGGGTTTAATTACAGGTGGCTAGATAGCGAGCTATGCGGTGAGTCACACTGCAAACTAGCTAAGTCTAAGTGTGTTATTGATTCCCCGAACCTCACCCTTACAATAGAGGCATGCAGTGGGAGGAGTGGGCGATGCGATGTTTGCAGACCCAGGCCCCATATGCAGTAACACTGCCTCGTCCTCTCATTATAGTAAATAAGGTCCAGGCACTGCTGCCAGTGTCCCACACACAGCTCAGTGCACAGGGGGCAAACAGGACCCAATGCATGTGCATTGTAAAACGCTCTGTGGTCCTTCTGGGACTCCCATGGAAACTGTCACTGAGGAACCCCGTGCAGGGAGCAGCAAGCATGGGTCGTTTATTCTTTTTGGACTTGGAAAATGTTAAACTTCTAATATTAATATCTGTGAACAGAATGTCTGCTTTTACTATGTTTTCTTGGCAACTGATGTGTACTTAGTGTGGGCATTGAAACGGTGGTTTGACCTCTCAGTGGTAACTGAGATACTCTTAAGAAAGGGGAAAGCTTTTCATAACATTTCGGTTACACACTTAACATAAAACATGGCTCATCTGCAGCTTTAAGTCAAAAGGTAGAGAAAGGACATCTGAATTTTAATGCTTTTAGTTTCAGGATTCTGCAGTTTTGACCGCAGTCCAACAGCATGAAACTGACGTGACCGCCTGTGTATTTCACAGAGCGGACACCAGTGTGAGCTCTCAGCTCAGAGAATATCCAGACCGGAAGAAACGTCACTCTTTTCCTCTGGGCCTTTGGAGAACCCAGACCAAAACGACAACTCATTCAAGGTTCCTGCTGAGCAGCGGGGTTTTCCGTCACTGCCTAGAGAACAGCACTGTAAGGACTCCCTGACCCTGTAACACACGGGCTGGCACCAGCAGCAGCCTCATGCATCTAACATCTGCTCTGTCTCTTGGTGGCGTCCTCTTCTCTTCCGAAGCATGTGATCTCATGGTGTTTTTCATAGTAATAGTTCATGTTCAGGGATGTTAAATGTTTAAGGGTTCAGGGGTTTACAGCTGCAGGGTTGGAGGCAGGGGGTGAGAAGTCAGGGTCAGGGTTGGAGATTAGGGTCCAGGGTCCCTGGTAAGGGGTCCTGCTCAGGCCCTGGTGTCTGGCTATGTGGGGCAATGGTCCATTTAGAGGTCTGGATCTGAGGTCCATGGTCCAGCTCTGGTGTCTCCTCTCATCTGAACACAGGTGAGTACACATGTGGGTACTTTCTCCAAACCGGTTTCCCACGCACGTTTCCTCCAGGCCCAATTGAAGTGATCACTTCCTGTGGTACCACTTTTTCAGAGAACTAAGTGAGCACGGGGTAGGACTCTGGCATGAGAGCCAGGGGCCAGCCTCTCGAGACAGAGGGCAGCCCGTCTTCATGAGAGCCAGGGTCCCGAGTCTCATGCGACAGCTGGGGCGAGAGCCACCATGATGTCTCTCGCATGCTGTGGTGGCATCTGTTGTGAGGGAACTTGGTGTATCCTGGAGGAGCCGCTGCTTCGGGGACAACAAGGGACGTCCTTCTGCGCATGCTTCGCCTCAGTATCTCCCCGGGAGGCGTGGACACAGGAGGAGAGGTAGGGAGAATCCTCCTGTGCGTGAACTCTGCTGACAGGTGGGGGCGGGGAGGCGTGTGGGCCACAAGAGGACCCGCAGAGGAAGGACATAGTGGGGAAATCGCTGGTTTTCCTTTGTGGTGTCAGATCGTGTTCAGTGCTGCTGTTTTGTGTACAGCTGGCCAGTGTCCCCAGCGTCATTTATGTGGATTCAATCTTAAGCTCCATTCTGCTCGTTGATCTATGTGTTTGGTTTTGTGCCAATACCACCCTGCTTTGGTCACTACAGACTTTTGGGGTGATGTGGAAAACCGAAATTAAAAAGGCCGCTGTGTCTTCCACATCCCAGGTCACGTACCCAAGGCACAGTGGGTACTAATATATTCTCCCTCGTCGCCTCTAGTTAACAAGGGCGATCAGCTGCACCCCCTTGGGTGAACGGGGTCTGCATGGGTCTTGGCGTCTGTCATGAGCTCGGATGCGTTCTGTTTTTCTGGTGTGGTCCTGACTTGGTTGTTTCCAGTAATTTACTCTCCAGTAATTTCAAAAGTCTGGAAAACTTTCCGTAGCACTACGGGTACTCTTTCTCTGCACTCACATTCTGCCGCTGTCGTCGCTTTCCGACATTTCACACCCAGTTCTCCAGTGAGTTTCATCCCAAACAGGTGTGCTTTCCCCGGGAATCACCACATGACCCCCACGTGTGGATATGATTGTGGCTTCCACATTACAATCCACTCCATGGCCCCACTTCAGCTTTCACCACCTGTCCCAGCTGTGTGAAAATGTCTCTCACCATTCTGATGTGACTCTTTTTCTGGAACTGTCACTGAGGCTTTCCCTGGTTTTCATAAATTTGTATTTAACCTTCAGAAGTGAATCCTATCTTGGATGCCCTTCATGCCAGGCTTCTTTCACTTAAGATGTTTTCAATGCCCATCCGTGTTCTCACAGGTATCAGTACTTCACTAATTTTTTTATTGTGATTAATTATATGCAGCACAACATTTACTGTTTAAACCATTTGAAGTACATATTTCTATGGTATTAACTGCGTTTACGTCGTTGTACAAATACCACCAACACCATCCAACTTCAGAATTTCATTTTCCTCAATTAAAACTGTATCCATAAAGCAATAAGTCCACATTCCCATTTTCCCCACAACCCCTGGCAACCACATTCTACGTTCTGTCTCTGAATTAGCTTTTGGTACATAGCTGATATAAGTGGAATCAAATAATGTTTGTCCTTCTGTAGCTGTCTTTTCTCCCTTAGCGTAATGACTTCCACATTCAGCCGTGTGGTAACCCACGCCAGAATTTCCTTAGATGTTAAGGCTGAATACTAGTCCCCTCGTATATACCACTTTTTGTCCATTCGTTCATCTGTAAACACTTGGGTGGCTTCCACCTTTTGGCTACTGTGAATCCACTATGAATACGGATGTACACATGATCTGTTTGTGTCCCTAATTTCAAATCTTTTGGGTATATACCCGGAAGTGGAATTGCTGGATCATTCATTAATTCTATCTTTAAGTTTTAAGGAACAGCCATACCATTTTCCACAGTGGCTGTACTATTTAATTTATTCTTTTATCTGGCCAAATAATATTGCAACTTATGGATTTACCACATTTTCTTTCTCCTTTCATCGATGCACTTTTGAATCGTTTCTACCTTTTGGCTATTGTGAAGATGCTGCTATGAATATTTGTGTAAAAGTTTCCATTTGAATACCTATTTTCAGTTCCTTGGAATATATATCTAGGAGTAGTTGTTTAGCCATGTGGTAATTTTTTTTTATTTTTGAAGAAATCCTGAGCGGTTATATAGATAGGCTGCATCATTTGACATTTCCACAAGCGATGTTTAAGTGTTCCAGTTTCTCTACATTGACGCCGATGTTTGTTATATTTATTTATTTATTTATTTATTTATTTATTTATTTATTTATATATGCTCTGGGCAGTGCACGTTCTCCTGGGTGCCCCCCCACAGTGACGTCTCGTGCACATTGGCACAGCTTGGCCATTCACTGTGGAGAGGCTATTTTTCTCCAGGGAAGGCCGCGTGGAGACCCCAAGTTCAAGCACTGCAATTCTGAATGGGTGCAGAGGGGGCAGCCGGAGCGGGCGCTGTCTCCCCACTGTGGGCCCTTGGGCTGAGTGCTAAACAAGCAAACGGGTGCCCACAGCAATACCACTCTTTAAAGGCCATGCTCATCGCTTGGCTCAAAGTTGGAGTCCACGTGAGAGCGGGTACAATTCTAATGGCCCTGGATTTCTCAGGGAGGGAGTGATGGCAGCACCTTCCTCATCAGGGGAGAGCCAGACTTTTCTGGTGGGTTCTGCCCAGGTTTGGGGGACAGGCCCTCCTGGAGCTGCATCTCTGAGTTTAAGATGACGCTTGCACAGGAGAAAGCAGGCTTTCACCTGGGTGTCGTGTTTCGGGTAGCACCACAGGGCCCCCACCGAGGCACGGAAAGGTCCCCTGCAGGCACCTGACCCCACACCACAGAGGACAGAGCTGACACTAGATGTGCAGGGACAAGCTGGCCAGGGGTGTTCCTGAGGATGACACAGTCATGATGGGAAGATAATAACAGTTTGTTCCTTCATTCAGCCGGCGCAGCACTGGTTTACTGAGCACCTGCCGTGTTCTTGGGGTGCTCCAGCAAGAGAGACTCAGTGGTGGCCTTCCTGCCATGTTAGAGTGGGGGGCACACGTGTTATAGGGGGGCAGAGGTGATATAGTGGGGGCAGAGGTGTTATAGTGGGGGGAGTGCATGTTACAGTGAAGGGAGACGTGTTATAGTGGGGGGCAGAGGTGTTATAGTGGGGGCAGAGGTGTTATAATAAGGAGCAGCGTGTGTTGTAATGGGAGCAGAGGTGTTATAATAAGGAGCAGCGTGTGTTGTAGTGGGGAGCAGAGGTGTTATAATAAGGAGCAGCGTGTGTTGTAGTGGGGAGCATATGTGTAATAATAAGTAGCAGCGTGTGTTGTAGTGGGGAGCAGAGGTGTTATAATAAGGAGCAGCGTGTGTTGCAGTGGGGAGCAGATGTGTAATAATAAGTAGCAGCGTGTGTTGTAGTGGGGAGCAGAAGTGTTATAATAAGGAGCAGCGTGTGTTGTAGTGTGGAGCAGATGTGTAGTAATAAGTAGCAGCGTGTGTTTTAGTGGGGAGCAGAGGTGTTATAATAAGGAGCAGCCTGTGTTATAGTGGGGAGCAGAGGTGTTATAATAAGGAGCAGCGTGGGTTGTAGTGGGGAGCAGAGGTGTTATAATAAGGAGCAGCGTGGGTTGTAGTGGTATCTGCTCATTTGTGGATATGTCTCTAGTCAGAATTAAGATACTTGAAAACTGAGGTACAACTGATGGATATACCTCCACACAGGAGTAAGGCTCACCAATGGCTGGCAGTTAGGGTGGTGTAGAAATAATAGCACTGCTTGCAAACTGAACTCACATTGAAACCACAGCCCATAGAATGTGTGTTGGATCTATGGCCTGAAACAAATAAGGGCAAGTGACTGATAACTTATACTTATCAACATTCTTCATAGAAATTAAAACAGACCTAGCCTTATGAAATAATATTCAAAATGCTAGAATACAATTAAAATGTTTAAGACCATATACATTTCAATTTGTAAGCTCAGATAATGGCATCATCTAACAAATATTTGGAAGAAGCTTCTATAAAAAATGTTCAATAAAGGAATTGTGAAAACAAATGTTAAAATGTAAAATATAACTATAAAATAAAGTATATAAAGATTACATAGATGGAAATTTTAAAGCTTAAAAAATACAATAACGAAACAGAAAAAGAAAACTTACCGGATGATCTCATAACAGAACGGAGATAGCAAAGAAAAGAGTCAGTGAACTTGAAGTTAAATCAATAGGAACCATTCAATTTAACAATACAGAGAAAATATATTGAATAAAAATGAGCTATGGAACAATAACAAATATTGTAAAATTTGTATCATAAGAGTTCCAGTAAGAGAAATAAAAAATTTATAAGACTGTAAAACAGTTTAAATATGATGAAATATTTCCAAGTTTGGTGAAAGACATCATCCTACTGCTGAAGAAGCTGAGTGAAACCAGAACGGGGTAAATACCCAAAATGTGAACACTGATCATCAAACTAAAATTGGTGAACATTTCAGGGGAAAAGAAATCTCACATACAGCCAGAAGAAAAGGGAATATTAGCTGTGGGGAAAAGTGATGAATTGTGTGGACTGGTCACTAGAAATCATGACAGCCGGAAGGAATTGGCGTAACATTTTAAAGCCCTAAAAGGACAGAATTATGAACCCATAATTATTTATCCAGCAAAAATATTCTTCAGGGGTAAAGATTAGTTAAAACATTCACAGCTGAAAGAAAACTCAGAGAATCTTTAGTAAGAGGAGCTACTCTAAAGAATTGGCAAGATAAGTTCTTCAAATAGAAGTTACATGCTTTCACAAGTAATCTTGACAATTAGGAATAAAGGAAGAATAACAGCAACAAAAAGTAAAAATCTTGGTGACTATGGTAGACTATTATTCTTATTTTGAGTATTTTAAGAATGTTTTACAGTTAATAGCAAAAAGTATAACATTACCTGAGAAAGTGCTCAATGTGCATGGATGTGTTATGTGATGTGATTTTATGTAATACATATCAAACAGTTTGGAGACTTAGGGAACCAATATGGTAGTAAGCCTTCTCCATTGCTACTGAAGTGAAAAATATTGGTTCTAGATAGATTGTAGCAAAGCACGGATATGTTTTGTAATGCTTTAGAGCAGCCTTGAAAATTATGTAAGCGATATAGTCAAAATCATACTAAATTAATGTGAAATGCTAAAATATATCAAAATGAACCAAAAGAAGACAGGAAAAAAAATAGGAAAAGAAAATACAAAGGGAACATACAGAGAACAATAACACTTATATCAATGTCACATAAAGTAGATTTCAGACAAAAGAAAATTACCAGGAGCACAGATGAATATTGTGTGTTGCTAGAGCAACTCACCAAGAGGACCTGGAAATCCTGATGCACTAAACTACATAACTTTAAAATACAATAAATAACCCGATAGAACTGAAAGAGAAAATAAAAAATAAAATTAAATTACTGATAGATATTTCAATCGTTTCTTAGTAATAGGTAGAACTCGTTAACAGAATATTAGCAAATATATAGAAGAACTGAACATCATAAACGAAGTGGATCTAATTGACATTGAGAGAACTCTTCACCTAACAAGAAAAAAACCATTTGTTTCAAGTGCACATGAAATATTTACTAAGATAGGCCATATTCTAGGTCTTACATCAAAACATAACTAAATTAAAAATATATATATAATCATAGAAAATGTGTTCTCAGACCATAGAGACTTAAACTAGGAACCAAAATAAAAGGGTAAGAGAAAAGTCACCAGATATATGAAATTAAACAATATACCTCTAAGCAATCTGTGTGTCAGTGTAAAAGTCTCAAAGGAATTTAGGAAATACCTTGAATTGAACAAAAATCTAAATACAGTATATACAAGGTGTGATAGAAAAATACAGTGAATGTTTAAATTAAAAAAAACATATGTATATTACAGTAAAAGGCACATTGCCATTAATGTGTCATTAATCCCCCTCAACATACTCCCCCTCGCTTCAAACACACCTATCCCATCGTTCTTGCCACTTCCTGAAGCAGCTCTGGAGGTCCTCTTTCGTGAGTGTCTTTACTTCATCTTCCATCATGACAATGCTCCATGTCACACAGCACTTCTGGTTTACAGCAATTTGTGTCAAGTAAGAACATTACAGTGTGTCCTCATCCACCTTATTCACCAGATCTGGCATTGTGCGACTTCTAGCTCTTCCCCAAAGTCAAAATGACCATCAAAGGAGAATGTTTTGAATCGATTCAGGTCACTGAGGCAGCCAACACAGTGCAACTAAAGACACTGATGAAAGAGGACGTCCAGAACTGCTTCAGAGAGTGGCAAGAACGATGGGATACGTGTGTTCAAAGCGAGGGGGATTAATGATAATGTATCTTTTACTATAATATATATTTTTAAATTTAAACATTCACCATATTTTAACCACACTTCATAAATATTAGAAGAATATAGCTAAATGGAATTCTTAGAAGGAAATACATAGTTTTATGTTTATATTAGAAAACAAAGATCTCAAAATAATCCACTTTCCTCTTTAATAAACTAGAAAAAAGAGCAGTTACTCCAATACAGCCAAATAATTTAATAAAGTGAAAAAGCAGAAATCAATAATATTGATAAGAGAAAACAATGGAAAAGTCAATGAGCTCAAAATCTGTTTCTTTAAAAGATCAATAAAATTTATAAACATCTTAGCAAGACAGATAAAGGAAAAAATAGAAAGGAGAAATTATGAAAACCAGGGGAAGAGAAGCAATATTATTAGAAGCCCTGCAGCTATTAGATAGTAATGTAATGCTAATGCTAATATTAGAGTTGCTATACAGAACTCTATATTATATCAAAACAGCCTAAATGAAACAGATAGTCTCAATATAACTAATAGGTATTCAAATTTATAGTTTAAAAATGTGCAAAAGAATATCTTGACAATATTTGGATTGGAAGACTCATTAACTATTTTAAGAAGAAGTAATTCAGATTCCACATAGTCTCTTCTAGAAAGCAGAAGAGAATAGAACACCTGTAAGTCAGTTACTACTAAAACCAGGTAAAGATGGAACAAAAGGGGGGGGGAACTACATGACAATATCCCTCATGAATTTAGACACCAAAAAAATCCTTGACAAATGTTAAAAAATCAAATTCAGAAATATACAAAAGGACGAGTATACTCTAACCAAGTGGGATTTATTCTAGAACAAGACCTGTTCAATATTTGCAAATTAATCAGCATAACCCACTATATTTCTCTGAAGGAGAAAAACCCCCAAAACTGTCATATGCACATGTAACATTACATTGAATGGGGAAGTGAATTCACGATTTTCTGTTAAGATGAAGAAAAAGACAAGAAATTCTCTTAACACTCTTATTCAACATAGTGATGAAAATCCTAGCAAGTGCAATACGGCAATAAAAAGGAATAAAAAAGCATTCAGATTGTAAAGGAAAAAATAAAACAGCTTCTATTATAGACATGATTGCCTTTGTAAAAAATCCAAAGAAATCTACAGAAAAGCTCCCAGAACTAATAAGTGAGCTTAGCAAGGTTGCAAGATACACAGTTAACAACAATTTTTAAAACTTTCTATGTACAAGCAATGTACAATTGGAATCGTAAACTTAAAAAAAGCACTTATATTAGCCCTAGCAAAAATTAAATACTTAGGTATAAATTTATAAAAAATAACGTGGAACAGCTGTATCCTGATAAAGAGTATCGAAAAAGATCTAAATAAAGTACGAGACATACCCTGTTCCTAGATTGGAAAACTCCTCATCAAAGAGATGTTAATTTTCCCCAAACAGATCTATAGATTTAACACAATATAAAAATCTGGTCAAATGCCAAGCTTTTGTTTTGTTTTGTTTTTTTGTTTTGTTTTTTCTTTTAGCTAGATGAATTTCTTTCAAGGCATATATGGAGGGGCAAGAAATAAAATAGTGAAAACATCTTTCAAAAAAAAAGTGAAGTTAGATATTAAGCCTTAAAATAGAGCTACAGTGATCAAGACACTGTGGTCTTGGGGAAAAGTTAGACACATGGATCAATGAAACAGAAAGGAGAGTTTATAAAAAGATCCACACAAATGTGGCATTTGGTTTTTAATGAAGCTAGCACAGGGATTTAATGGATGGATAGTCGTTTTATTAAGTGGTACTGGAAGAATTGGTTAAAACAAATCAACATAAGCCTCATGCCTTATCGATATATATTAATTCCAAATGAACCAAAGATCTGAATGTTAAAATTTAAATTTAAAAACCTGTTAGAGAAAAAAAATATCAGAGAAAATCTTTATAAATTTAGGTGAAGAGACTTGACACCAGAAGACTAATTATTTATTGATTAATAAATATGGAACACTTCATGAATTTGCATGTCTTCTTTGCCCAGGAGCCATGTTATATGCTGCTGAAGTGAACACATAATCCTTTTTTTTTTTTTTTTAACAGCACAAGATAAATCGACTCCATCAAAACAATAAGAATAACAATAACAACAGCAACAACAACTTTTGGACTCTGAACATCACTGTTAAGAGATGAAAAGACAAGTTTCCCATTGGGAGAAAATATTTGCAAATCATATGTCTGAACTGGACTTGAATCGAGAATATACCGAAGTTTGCATTGTTATAAAATGTCCTTAGTTAAGAAATTGAGATATCACTATGATTAGATTCATAAATTTACATAATTTGTTTGTTATGCAATGAATCTGCAGATAATTGCAAATGGAGTAATAATTGAAGAAAGAATTATTTCAGAAAGGATGTAATTTAATATATGTTGAGACATCTCCTGAGATATTTCTAAAATTAAAATTAAAAATGACATACATTAAAATGCATACTTAACATGGCAAATAATTTTATATAGCTTATTTACCAATCGTATATGAAAACATTCCTTTTTCTTTACCTCTCTTGGAGGACAATCCTAGATTTCAGACAAGATTTAGCACAAATTCACTTCTAGAACATACAGTTTTTTTTCTTTTATTAGAATTGAAGAGGCCATTTTCTCTCATTTAGCTCCTGTTTATTCCTTTACTGAAATCATTGTTGTTCCTTTATTCTAAGACTCTAGGGTATTTCACTGCATGTTCTAAAGGAGAGATTGATAGTACTCCCACACTCACAATAGTAGTACCAAGGAAATTTTGAGAAATTCTACTTTATGAGAAATATTTTTATGGCTGATATGAAAATTCCCTAAAGACTTTCAGAAAACTCATGTACTTTACCCATCTAACTTTGTTTAAACTGATGAATCAAAACTACAGGAATTTAAAATTTAACAGGTATTTTGTTCCAAATGCAGATATTCTTACTTTTGCTTTTATTGGGGGGGAGTCACAAGGTGAATATTCTGTGACAGAATTTTCCAGCTATCAAAATTAATTCAAGAATGTATTTTTTCATTAAAAATTTATTTTTCAAATCAAAACCACCTCACCTTTGTTAGAATGGCTATTATCGACAAGACAAATAGTAATAAATGTTAGAGAGGTTGTGCAGAAAAAAATCCTCATATACTGCTGAAGGGAATACAAATTGGTACAGCCACTATGGAAAGCAATATGGAGGTTCCTCAAACAATTAAGAATAGAATTTCCATACGACTCAGCAATTGCTCTTCTAGGTATCTACCCCCAAAATCAGAAAACATTTATCCATAAAGATATCCGTTATTCCTAAGTTCATTGCAGTATTATTCACTGTGGCCAAGACATGCAAACAATCAAACTGTCCTTCGATATATAATTGGATAAAGAAGATGTGATATCTATATCTATATATCTATGTATCTACATATGTAGATTCTATCTATGTATATGTATAGATTTATCTATGTATATGTATTATTATGTATATGCATATATTTATATGTATGTATATGTATACATAGAGATAGATAGATATAGATAGACATATCTATGTATCTACCTACACATCTATAAATATAGATATATAGATAGAGTGGAATATTACTCAGTCATAAGAGAAGAGGAAATATTACCATTTGTGACAACATGGATGGATCTTGAGATTATCAGGCTAAGTGAGTAAGACACACAGAAAATGGTGAGGACCATATAACTGCACTCATATGTGGGATATACAACTGAAAGCAACAAATAAACAAGACAAACAAACAAAAATCATAGACACATACAACAGTTTAGTGCTTATCAGAGGGTAAGGGGGATTGGTAGATGAGGGTAAAGGGGGTCAAATGTATGGTGATGGAAGGAGATTTAACTGGGTGGTAAGCACACAATGCAATATATAGCTGATGCATTGTAGAATTGTACACTTGAAACCTACATAATTTTACTAACTAATGTCACCCCAACGCATTCAATAAAGAGGAAAAAAAACCAGAAAAATAATTTCTTCTCTGCCAATTTTGGTCAGAATTATGATGTGTGTTTTAATAACTGTTGTTAAATGTGTATTTTTTGAAATCATATTGTAATAGGATCTATATTCATTGTATATTTGAAGGGGGGTATCCTTTTTTCCCAGTGGTTTCAAAGTGCTATTCAATTTCATGACATTTGCCTTTACGTACGTACTATTTCTCAGTGTTATTAAAGTCAAAAACACTGCCCTTACTTCCTAGCTACACGAACCATTGATTTAGTGTCTTGTAAATAATATACAACTAGTGTAGATAAGGTTGTAGGATGACTAATGATATTGCTATAACATTATCTTGTTTTTACCAACAAACATATTTCACTTCACACACTCAGAGACAGGTAACCAATGTTTCCCTGTTTCTTATGCAATCTTGACAGTTAAAAACATTGAGAGCATTGTGGTATTTTGTAGTCTTCACTGCTTTTCAGAACTATGGCACATATAAACACTTCTCCTGTATGTGATGAGTAGGTCAAAAGACAGTGATGTGTTTGAATTAGTAAGGCACAATGATATTTTTATAATAGTGTCTTCACAGACTTGCCATAGTTAAACTGTTTTTTTCCGCTGAAGTAGTTAAAATGTGTGTGCATGTTTGCAAAGTTAATGTTTTTAAGAAAAAAATATGAATTATTATTATTATAGTTATGCAAAGAGTATTTCTAAGACTCTTCCTAAAGTGAAACATGCTGTCAATACTACATTGTAAATCAGCATTTCCAAAAAAAAAAAAAAGCAAATCCTTCTTTTAGAGCACAACAATTATATTTGGATCTAAGATCTTCATAAAGACATAGGAAAGTGTTTAGTAGATTATGGCATAGTGTGTTTTAATACTTTAAAACCTTAGCTAATTTATGAAGATTCAAAGTTCAGTCTAGAAAACCATCAAATTGGCTTTCGATCAGATTAGTTTCAAGTAGCCAATCTTAGTATTTAGAATCCCATGTGAATTAGTTAGTTAGAGGTAAACCAATCATTTCCAGGATCTCTGAACTCAATTTCTCACGTGGATTTGGTCATGAAAATCTTGGAGAAAAACATGATTAACACTTTGTAGGCATGAAAATCACATAAACCAATAGTAAGGGAAAACTTTTTTTGAATGGGTAATGCTAAAAGTAAAAATGAAACTAATATCTTCTGCTCATTTTTTCCCTTAGAAAAGCAGACTAGTTCATCCTTGCTCTACAAATCATAATTTAATTTTTATTGAGATATAATTGAGATATATTTTATTGAGATACAACATTGTATCAGTTTAAGGTAAGCAACATGTTGATTTTTTTTAAATTAAATTTATTGGGGTGACAATTGTTAGTAAATTTACATAGATTTCAGGTGTACAATTCTGTATTACATCGTCTATAAATCCCATGTTGATTTGATACACTGATATATTGTGAAATGATTACTACTGTAGCATTAGCTAACACCTCCAACACCTCACATAATTACAATTTCTTTCATGTAATGAGAACATTTAATATTTATTCTCTTAACAACTCTCTGGTATATAATACTATATTGTTAACTATACCCACCATGCTTATTACTCTTATTAAATGTATAACTGAACATCTGTATATTCTGACCAACATCTCCCCATTTCTTCCACCATTCTACTCTGTTTCTATGAGTTTTTGTTTGTTTGTTTATTTTCAGATTCTATGTATAAGTGATACGATACGGTATTTGTCTTTCTCTGTCTGACTTATCTCACTTAGCAGAATGCCTTCAATGCCAATGATGGGTGCTTAGGTGGTTTCCATAGCCAGGCTGTTGTCAATAATGCTGCAACAGACATGGGAGAACAGATCATTCTTCAATATCCTGTTTTAATTTACTTTGTATATATTCTCACAAATCAGATTACTAGATGATATGGCAGATCTATACCAATTTACATTCCCACCAACACTGCCTAAAGTTTCCCGCTTCTCCACATCCTTCCCAGCACTTATCTCTTATCTTCTCTATGATGGTCAAACAGGTTTGAGGCGATGTTTCCTTGTGGCTTTGATTTGCGTTTTGCTGCTGATTAGTGATGTTTAGTATTTTTCATGAACCTGTTCATCATCTGTGTGTGTTTTCTGAGGGGGGGAATCTGTCCAGATAACTCCGTCCATTTTAAACTGCATTATTTGGTTTCTTGTAATTGAGTTGTCTGAGTTCTTCATATGTTTTGGATATTAATTCCTTATCAGATATATGATTTTCAAATACCTTCGCACGTGCTGTGGGTAGCCTTTTCATTTAGTTTATTGTTCCGTTTGCTGTACTGAAGCTTTTTAGATTGACATAATTTATTATTATTATTATTTTTTTACTGTTGTTGCTTGAGCTTTTGGTGTCATTTCAAAAAATCACTGCCAAGACTTATATCAAGGACCTTTTCCCCCTATGTTTTCTTCTAGGAGTTTTATGGTTTCATTTCTTATATTCAAGCCTTTAATCCATTTTGAGTTAATTTTTGTAAGTGGTGTAAGATAGGAGTCCAGTTTCATTCTTCTGCAAATGATTATGCAGTTTTCCCAACACCATTTATGGAAGAGACTATCCTTTCCCCATGGTACATTGTTGGCTATCTTGTGAAATTAATATTTGACTGTTTATGTGTGGGTTTACATTGGTCTATGTGTCTATTTTTGTCACAGTACCATACTCTTTTGATTAGTTTTGTTGTATAGTTTCAAATCAGTAAGTGTGATGCCTCTGTCTTTGTTCTTTCTCGGGATTGCTTTGGCCATTAGGGGTCTTTTGTGATTCATCACAAAGTTTAGGATTGTTTTCCCTATTTTTGTGAACAATGACATTAGAATTTTGATGGGGATTGCATTGACTATATAGGTGACTTTGGGTAGTGTGGACATTTTAACAATATTAATTTTTCTGATCCATGGTCAGAAGATATCTTTCCATTTATTTGTGTCTTCAATTTATTCAAACTCTCATAACTTTCAACACAAATCTTTCACTTTCTTGATTAAATTTAATTCCATCTTTTAAAAAGGATAATTATACCTTCTACCCCATACACACACTCACAAAATGAGGGAAAACAAAACAAAACAATAACAATAAAAATCACTTCACAATATTAAATTGGAGAAAAATAACGATGGGATAAAATAAAATTCCTACATAAACTAATCATTCTGTTCTCTTAATTTCTTAAGAATCATTCACTGGAGTAAAACAAGTCAATTTACACTTTCTGAATCTCTTCTACCACATCTGTAAAGAAATTTATTCCTGCTTCCTGTGTCTCCACATTGAGAATCAAATAGATAAGTAATAGGAAAGTTTTGAATTACCAGTCAATTGCCAAGTGGTATTGTAATCTTTCAAAACTAAAGATGACATGGTGCCTCAAATAGGAAAAGGCTTATTATGAAAATTCATACTGGTAAATTATGCTAATCTTCTTGATAACCAAATTACAATCACACAAGCAGCAGAAATGCAAAATTTGGTTATATGAAATGATAAACATATTTCATTGACTCATCTGCATATTACTAGTAATCAAGAGGATTGATTTGTTACTTATTAACAAATTCTAACTTTGTTACTTATTATCTAAGATTTTGAAAAAGAAAATAAATAACTAATTCTCTGAACTTCAGAATCCTTATCTGTAATATCATATTATGGAGTATCTTTTCCTCATCAGGTAACTACGATTTTGGAATGTGACATATATTAGTTACAACCTGCCTACTTATTCTTATATTCTACCAGACAAGTTAGTAATGTAGCATATTGTTGTTAGTGGGAAAAGAACGTTCAAACACTTTCATCCTATTCTGTTTGGGTTTCAGTCTCTTCATTTCAACAAACAACTCTGGTAAGGTGAACAGTCATTGAATGCAATGGGTCATGACACTATTTGATCTACAGAAATCTACATTTCTAACCTTGATTCTGTCCTTCCATGGCTTTATGGCATATAACAACCACACCTATTAGCAAATGTGTTTCCCTGGCTGATTGCCTTTTTTAATTTTTTTAATGAGTTCACCATTATCCCTCCAAAACATGGGAGTCATCCTTAAAATCCTCCATTACCATCACTCCATTACTCCAGTATATAATCAATTTTGTCCTTTGTATCTCCTGAATATTTGTGAAAATCTTCCTTTTCTCGCCATTTCATCACTTTCACTTAATCTCTCTCTCTCTCTCTCTCTCTCTCTCTCTCTCTCTCTCTCTCTCTCTCTCTCTCTACATATATATATACATATATATTTTTTTTTCTGCTGTTGACAACTGCAGTAATGATTTAGTTAAATTCCCTCCATTTTTTTCTGGTTCTCCTCTACTCTTCACATGCAGCCACAACAGTTTACCCATAAAGAAAAATGATTTTCTCAGCCATATCAAAAAAAATAATAAAATAAAATAAATGCTTCCCATTATTTTTTAACATAGTTATTACATTTCTTATCAAGTCCTATAAGGTAATATCTGCCTTTCACACTACGTCCCCCTATTACTAGACATATGTAGGAAGTGTGATCAAACAATATGATGAATGTTTATTTTTTTAAAAAAACATTACATTAAAAGACATATTGCCATTAATCCCACTCAGAATACTTCTCCTTGTTTTGAACATACTTATCCCATTGCTCTTGCCACTTTCTGAAGCAGTTCTGGAAGTCCTCTTTCATGAGTGTCTTTACTTGCACTCTCTTGGCTGCTTTGACGTACTGAATAAATTTAAAACATTCTCCTTTGATGGTCATTTTGACTTTGGGAAAGAGCCAGAAGTCGCAGGGTGCCAGATACAGTGAATAAGGTGGATAAGAACAGACTAATGTTTTTATTTGCCAGAAATTGCCATATAACGGTACCAGAGTGATGTATGACAGAGCATTGGCATGGTGGAGGATGATCTGCGGCACACTTTACTCATATTTTCCATTTTTTATCCTTATCACATCGTGCTACCTATATTTTTATATGTTTATTTCACACTCACCTTCTGCACTCTGTACAAATCATGTTATGCCCATCATGGTGTTTTCCCACAGTCTGACTCCTCCTTCTTCTCCCAGTCCTTCCCTGAGTCTACAAGATTGGGTCCTACTTGTAAATTGTCATCTAATAGCATCATACACCTCTCTTTTATAGCATTTGCTGATGTTGAAAATTCTACTTATGTTTATTTTCATCTAGAGCATAAACTTCATAAGGCAGGCACCATCTGTCTTCATTTGCCATTTTGTTATAAAGTGCCTGACATATTTTAGATTTTCAGTAGTGTTTGATAAATACATGACTAAATGGAATAGTACAATGTAAAGGATAGAGCAAAACATTAGGTGATTTCATGGGAAATCCACTTGGGGAATGACTGACAGTGTTCTACTTTATGATTAACTTTTGTATAACAAGCCAAGAAATTCTCTAAGCCCACTCCACCATAACCTATGCCTGAATTTATGACATATGTAGTGTATTGATAGACTTTAAGGGACTACAGTCATTTTGGGGGAAATATGAACTTCCTATAATTTTAGAATTGGAGTAGAGGTGAAGCAGAACTAGTACAATGAGAGAAGAAACAGATATTGAATTAAACCTAGGTTAAAATTCCAATTAGTTCCTAGAGAGAAGCAATTGCCCAAATACAATTGTGAGAAACAAAGAGCAGTTACTATTGATTTTACTTAATAGATAAAGCGACGCTTAATAAAATTCTGGAAGAACGATAAGTAAATTCAAAATCATGTGACAAGTGCTATATGCACCCTGTGTACCTGGAAATTCTCCAAAACCAATCATTTTTTCCTTATCATCATACAATATAGAACTGATCAGCATTGTGGAGCTAACTGTGGATATGTAATTGTAAATCATTGGTTGGAAATCTAAATTATCATAAACTCCCCATTTTATGTTCATCTATATCATTTATACATTGTCAAATTCCATTATATTGCATTAATGTCACTAACACTGACTTATACGACAGGATTATTTCATAGACAGCACTAGTATCCAGTAAATGAACTAAACATTACTACCTAGAAAGGACTTACACGAAGATCAATTCAACTCAGCTTTGTTTTCTTTTCTTTTTTTTCAAATTCAGCTACTGAGTCTATTCCCATGATACTTTATTCAGAGATGATAAGGTTGAATTTTCTATCCTTAACATCTTTTCCCAGAAAAAATCAGGTAGATATTGAAGACTGAAATGCAGTTGCATTTGCATTTTCTTACATAAATCAGCTAGCATTATCCTACATGATACTCTTATGAGACAAGTTATTGTACCTTGAGCTATGAAAATGAAGAATACATAGTAATAAAAGTTGTAATCCCTGTGAAGTTCTTTATGGTGTCTAAGTCCTGTTTAACTTTTAGCTCACCTGGGTAGCTCGAGCACATAGGCAATGTGTTTCCTTTCAGAATTCTAGTTCTTCATTTTTCACTATTTCTGCCAGCATTATGCATAACTGAATCATAGCCGTTTGTCCCTATATGTACAAGGAGTTGTTTTACTTATATTTAGTTTTGTTTAAGCATTTTACATGGCCTGCCCTAGTTATCACCAACATAATCAATAAGACAGTCAACATAATCAAGATGTGATCAAATAAATCAATAAAAAACAGCGTGTGCTGTTTTCTTTGATCTCATTGAATGCTCACCCCTTAATATTCTATGTTTTCTCTTAATTTATCAGTGTTTTCCCGATTTTTCCCCCCTTCCTAGTCAAGTGAGGATCTAACTATATTGTCTCCACTATCTCATCACCGTAGCTCTTTTTTGGACAATCTCACGTGATTTGTAAAATCTTGTACTCAATCAAGCCAATCATTTGGTCCTGTGCTTTTTGGTCAGTATTACCCAAAGCTGTGGAAGAAAAAATTATTACAGCAGCACGTTTTATGTCATGGCACACAGTCTTCAAAATTAATTATACCTAAAAGCTAACTACAAATCAATTCCTGAATCACCTCTTTGTTCCTAGAGTAACTCTTTGGGACTACATTAATTATTACTACCACTTTCTTCTCAAAAAATATCCACAGTTTCTACTTTTCTGAGCCATTCACGACAAGTTCCTACACATCTGAATGCCTCCATTCCTACAGCCAAAAGTGGATTTAAAGGGCCAATAATTCTGTCCACCTTCTCTTTTACTATTCTCGAAAAATATTTATCTTCCTTTATATCAACATTTCATGAAAGAACTGTCTGTATTTGATATCTTGACTCTCCAGTTTTTGTTTCCTCATTTTGGGAGGGACTTGAGCGATGAATTCATCAACTCTATAGTGGAGGCTACAGCACTCTGCCCAGTTCCCCTGCAGAACCAAAGAACTAAGCCTCCCTGCTGGTGGGAGACTCCTGCAGACCCTTACAGTTGAGTGCCTTCCTCTGACAGGGGGACTGCTTTGCTCAGTATTGACCTTGTTGGAAGACACTTACATCCAACTGACTAACTGATGCAACTATTCATGCTCCTGACTCCCTTGCCTCAAGTGAGGATGACTGTGAAGAGCCATCGAGCTCTAAAGCTCCTCTTGGTTTTGTTGGTCCTTTTTGTGTTATATTAAGTGAATGGATCTGAGCATCACAAGGGATGTACTGGAAGAAATTCCATAGTTCACCACCCAGATCTCCTCTCCTGCACCCCTCGCTAAAGACAGAGGTACTCATTCCACAGCTTCCAGGATGGTGTTTGCTGATAGCTCAAAGCTGAGTCCCTTCTCCGAAATTAGATGTGTTCTTCGGGATCAACCCACATCTTATTGGAGAAGTAAGAAAAACAAATCCCTCAGCTCAGGTAATGCTGAAGGATCGACCACCTCTAGACTTCTAATGGGATAAAGACGTCACTGTGTGAACTCTCATTCCCTCACATACTCTCTCCACAACTTTCTGGAGACATCTCTCCATGCCAGAGCCTATTTCTTGGGGAAACCACTTTTAAAAACTCACAATTCAGTGAGCCATTGCTGCTCTACTTAAATGACTGTCCTTCAATGTCTCTCCATTGATGTTATAGGTAAAGGTCACAACCCTTAACAATGGCATACACGGCTGTAAATTATATAAACTCCAACTAGCTCTCCACACTGACCACACTGCACTGCATTCTCTGACTATGCTCGTATTTCTACATTCCTTTGAGCACAACAACTTTTCTCTATTTTCTCAAACCAAGCCTTTGCACATTTTACAATCCTGTCTTGACTCTTCATCCCTTCCCTTTCCCCCATTGGCCACTGGGTAGATAATTGCAGTTTAGGATTCAAGTCTCAGCTTAGATCATTTCTTATTCTCTGAAGTCTTTTTGAACCTAAAGACTTGCTATTTCTCTTTTACATCCCATTAGTGTAGTCGCACAACAGCCTAGCCAACTGTCCCTCCGTGTCTTTCCTTAAGGAAAGAAGAGTCTGTGAGATTGTGCCTTTCTGGGACTCTGTTCCATCCTTGCGTTTACACCTTATGTCTCTCTGTCTGTCCCCAAAGGATGGTTTGCAGCCAAAGACGGGTAAGATATCTCACGGGAGATACAACCTAAGCCAGGCGGAACCGAGTGGGGACACCCAATGAGCTGCTTTAGACAAATATGGGAAAGGGCTTTGCCTCCCTTTCCCCCTGCCTGGGAAAGTCTGTTGCTGGCTCTGGCTTTTCACTCGCAGCTATTTGTTAGAGAAATAATGAGGAGAACAAAGATCAGTTATCTCTAAGGAGCTGTTACTATATGAGAGACTTGACATTGAGAAGGTACATACCTTAGGTAAGATATCATGGGACCTTGTACTTCGGCTGTTTGAAGGTTAAAATAATTGGTTTGGGATGTTTCTATAACATGATAAGTGAGTCTCACAGACCGCGCCAAAAACACTGTTACTCCCTTGCATACTCATCAATAAAAGCCTCCAGTTGGCTTTATTCGGGGCTCCAGTCCTCTGAGACTGAGAGACCCCTGGCCTTCTGAGAGATGTAACTATATTAAGTCTTTGTTTCTTTCTTAAAAACTTAACCCAAACTACCCCTTCTTGCACCCTCACTGCCCTTGTTGCGCGGGACGCGACACATTAGCATTCTATACATTTCATAACTTAGATCTCATCACACTGTATTCATCTTACCATTTTTTTTTCATATCTCTCTCACTAGATGCATGTTTCTCAACTGTATCATTAATGTTTGTCTACACTATGCCTTTGACTCCTTCAAATATCAAAGAGGAGCAACGTGTTATTTGAATGAATTAGAAATAAAACATATAAACAGTGCATATGTATATTTACAATCCGTGAAATTTCTTATGTGTTAATTCATTTCAAATGTATATACAAAATAGGTAGTATGTTCTGGTCACTGTATTAGAACATGGTGTTACAAAGATAAATAATTTATTTTCTCTGCTTCAAGTGAGTTTTAATTTTAAATGTAGTAGTAAATTAAATATTTGGTTTATTTTCAGTGTGTTAAGCACTGTAAAGATACAGGAATGCATATGGTAGATAGTAGTACTTCAGAGAGAAATGGCAGGATGACAATTTCGAAAATGAATTCTGTGTCAGCACAGAACAATAGTGGGATTAGGGGAAGAAAACGTACTTTTAAAATATGTTGCTATAATCCAAGCAAGAAAATATGATAGTTGAAATAAAATATTGATTATGGAGATGGAGAGCATGGGGGTGAATTAGACAGTAAAAAACAGAGGTAGGATAGGTAATATTTGAAAAATGGAAGTGAGAAGTAAAGGAAAACGGGGAAACAAGGATGAGCCCACAGTCCTCAGGTTTAGAAAAGTGACAAGATAATCTGTGGTATTGTTTACTAGAATAAAGATTTTAGGGTAGAAATGTCTTTGAGTAAAATATGAATTCCATTATGACAATTTAAATGTTATGAATAATGTATTTATAATGGATTATAATTTAGTTGGTTATCAATTATAAATATATTATTCATTGTCATACATTCACCAAGAACTTATTGAAACACAAGTATACGAATGTTACACGTTGGGCTAAGTGCACTGATAGACATATATCTTTAAAAGAGTTTCTATGCCAAATATGCCTGAAAAGGACGAATGGAGAGAGTACAGAAAGACTGTAGAAAGGGGACAATATCCAAACAGAGTCCTGAGAGAGGAATAATAGGTAATATTATGAAGTAATGTAGTGTACACAAAGTAGCCCGATCAATGCTGAAGGAAATATTTCTCAATCAATATTGTTTGGAAAGTAACTTTTGGGGCAAAAATTATATTTTTAACTCACGGGTTGCATCGAATATTATTCAAATTGACTGGATTGTTTTATTTATAAAGAATAAATATAAATTAAGAAAATAATATGGAATATTTATGTTGTACTTATATAGGAATGGGCTTTTTATTATATAAATAATATTAAATCACAAAAAAAGGATAAACATATTTGACTAAGAGAAACCTGGATATCATACAATAAGAAAATAATATGATATTAACATTATAGTCTTTATTTTAAGTTTCATAATATGTAAATACACATGACAAAACACCAAGTCTCCTTTCATATTTTATGATAAGAAATATAATTTCAAAAGGAATAAATAAAAGACAAATAATAGGTATAAAATATATCCAGCCTCACATTTATTAGATTTAAAACACATTTATGAATAGCTTCATGAAGACCAGCCTATACGCTAGTCACTTGGGTAAATACTCAAATTTCAACAGTGAAAGAGATAGTCATTCTCCCTGCTTAGATATTGTTTTTAAGCTAGTGGGAAAATCCACATAAAGAAATAAACAAAGACTTAATAATCTATATGGCATAAATCCAAATATTTATGGAATTATATTCAGTTTTATATCAATGCAAGTAGAAAACAGATTTCTCTCAACAATGTGATATTTCTCTAAAGATATTATGGGAAATGACCTAAGGGCCATAAAAATGGTAAACTGTGAGGCCCACATTAAATATAGAAATACGTAAACAGTAAGAGAAAAAGGGAAATGAATAGCAGGAATGGGTTTGCTCCTACTGTTTGGATGGTTTAGTGAAATGGAAGTTAAGTTTCAGTTGTTTAAGTTGAAATTAAGAAATGGAATTAGAAGTGCAAAAACAGAAGGTTTCATTCCTAGTGTAAAATATTAAAAATGAAAGAATTTAACAGCAGCAAAAACCCAAAAGAACACCAGGACATTTTTGTAAGTGATGGATGTTTGTTAGCAGCACCACGGTGGTCGCGATGGTACCGGGGTGTATGGATATATCCAAACTCATAAAGATGCGTACGTTAAATATGTGCAATACTTTGTATATTGCCGATTCTTCAAAGCTTTTTTTTAAAAAGAAAGAATCTGATTTGTAATAATTCTGGTTATGTGATAATACTTAGTATAGCCACAGGGCCAAAAGGAACACTACAGTCAGAAAGAATTAAAGATGTCAAAAAAAGGGGGGGGTGAAATAAACCAAGTTTAATTTTTTATTTTAATTAAATTTTAATTAAATGTGGGTAAAAACAATAAACACAATTGGTTAAATCTATCTTAGCTTAGCTGACTTAAAACCTTTCTATCCAACATAATAAATTCAATCTAATCCAGAGGTTATTTTTTTCCTCTTTTAATAATTTTAATAATTATTCTGTAATACTTCAAAGAAAATGTTGTGAAACTAATTGCAAACTGTTAAAATTTAAAAAAATAAAGAAATTACGTGGAAATAGTATCTATTTACTAGTAGATCACTCATGTCTCTTAGGTAAATCTAAATTGTATTTTCCATTTATCTACAATAAAGTGAAATCTTATCTTTGTAAAATCTAATAGTTCTATTTAATTGGTTGTAGGAGAAAGAGGGCAAGTGATACCATTAAAAAATGATATTTGCTTCTTTGAAAGTAATTCTTTGCTACTTTATTATAATAGAATAGTAATTAAATGGACTTATTGTCTTTTTTAAGTAAGTAACATTTTTTTTCCTCATAAATGGCCCCAACCCCTTTATGGACATTAAAAGTTGTTTTCACATAAGTACCTCATTAAATAAATATTTTAATGTTTGAATTACATCAGAAGTAATTTTCTTGAAATGTTTGAAAATAAAAGGACATTTTCATCTGATCATCAGATGAAAGAATTTTAAAGGGACTCCAGTTCTAATTTAATTGTGAGTAAGGTAAAGTGCTATAAAATTTTTCATAGTATATAAAACAAAAAAATCTGAACAACAATCCTTAATTTAGTATGTTTCAAATTCAATTTTAAATTTAATCATGCAGTGTATTTTTTTTAAAAATAGCAACATATACATTAGAAATAAGTAAATAAGTAAGCAATATAATAAGACAAGGATCCCGATCCAACTGTTCAGTATAAGAATATCTGAGATTATTTATTAATTAAGTATAAAATTGAAAAATATATCATATAGGATATTTTCTGTGTTTTATTCCTCATTTTTAATCCTCTTGTTTCCCTTCATTAAAAGTTAAATGCTACCTGAATTTGTTTAAGCTTATCATTGCTTTCTTCATATTATAACCAATGGTTATTACATATGTTATATATATATATATATAGTACGGGGACATTATCAATATGGTGACATACTCAATGCCGTTTTTATATTACTAGCTTTCTATAAAATGGCATTATTTTTAATTACCATATTTGATTTCACTCTGACTGCGACTTTTAAAATCCGTTATCCTATTGATGATCATTTGAGTTGTTTCGTGTTTATTTTAAAGAACAATACGGCATTGACCTTGTTTTGTAAGTGTCCCCAGGTAAACCTATGATCGAGTTACCCAGGATATGTACAGTGATGAGTGGATGCTCTGTGTTCTTATTCATAAATGTAAAGACTGTAAAAATAATGCAGATTGTTTTCCAAAGTGGTTGTACCAATCCACATTTCCACCAGCACTGACTAGGAGTTATAATGGCTCCACGTCTTCAATAGAACTTGGTTTTTCCAGACTCTCAGTACCTGCCATTCTGGTACATACAAAAATTTAAAATTAAGGTTTAGTTTTATGCTTATTTAATTATTAACAATATTAAGGGCTTCTTATATGTTTCTGGCCAAAGTATATTCACTTTTGCTTTACGAATATATAAAACATGTATCTTTATATACTGCATCTATTTGAGTATTGTATGTATGTTTATATTTTCTATACTACACATAGTATATTACAATGTATATGCATGTTCATATTTTCTATATATTCATGTGGTATGTATACATATAATTATATAAGCACATATCCTAACATATTATGTCTATTAAAATTATATATGTATAGATATACATATACATGCCACATATATTATTGGATGATATCTTTCTCATTGATATATTGATATTTTAACTACTTTACATTTGAAATATACCAATTGCCATTTATTTACGTGATTAAAATTATCTCTCAATTTATAACTTTTTTGCTTCTTTTTGTTGTCTTTTTATGAAGTGATATTATTAGTTTTGATACATTTGAATTTTTCATTTGAATCACTTTTATATAGTGCCCTTTGAGTTTTATTTATGAAACACTTATCTCTTTTGCGAGTGTATATACATTATTTTAAAATAGTTTTAGAATTATAGACAAGTTGTGAAGATAGCATGCAGTTCCCATATACCCCACAGATAAATTCCTCTATCATTGTTATAGTACTTTATGGTACACATGTCACAATTAATGAATAAATATTGATGCATTAAGTATATTCCATACAGTATTTAGATTTCCTTTATTTTTACCAAATGTTCTTTTTCCATTCCAAGATCCTACCCAAGATGCAGTACATTTAATAATATAGTTCTTAAGCTCTTCTTGACAGTTACAGATTCTCGCATTTTTCTAATTTTAAATGACCTTCACCGATCTGGGAGTCTGGTTATGTGTTTAGTAGAATCACATCACTAAGATCTGTCTGATATTAGCTACATGATTATACAAAGGACACTAGTATTTGGACAACAACCACAAAGTTGTTCCCCCGTGAAGTTAATCTTCTCCGCTTTCCATATTGGTTTCTTTGGGAAAAAAGCATTATGTGTAGTCAACACCAAAGAATAATAAAGTTATTCCCCATCACCTTCAGGATAAACTATTTACATGCATTATTTGCAATGTCTCTGCATGGGAAATTTGTTATTCTCCCAGTCATCTATTTTTCATTCATTTCTATTAGAATGGCTTCGTAAATATTTATTTTATACTTTAGGTTAAATCTAACACTGCTGTATTCATTTTCCTGCTTAACTTATTCCAGTTATGGTCTTTGGGAGTTTTTCGGTAGATTCTTGTCTTCCTCATCATTTCATGTGATGTGTGCTATGTGTGTGCGCGTGTGTGTTTGTGTGTGCACTTTACCATCATGTTATATAACTTCCTTAAAATTTCTTATTTTTCTTCGGTATTGTGCTTCTTTGCTTTTCTATGTAATTTTTTTAGAATCAGATTTTCAAGTGTCAAAAATAATTTCAGATTGGGATCTCATTGAAATCAGAAGATCAGGCGTGACCAGTTAGCTCAGTTGGTTAGAACGGAAAAAGAAATTAAAATCTGAAGGCCAATCTGGGGAGAACTGAAATCTAAGTTATAATTCATTAATTTTCTATAACTGTATTTATTTACATAGGTCTTTATAATGTCTTAAAATAAATTTTTATTATAATGCCTCCACAAATGGCTTGTTCATCTTTTACTAGTTGCATTTCTACATACATAACACTTTTGTGGAAATTACAAGTGTTTTGCTTTAAATTCCGTTTTTATCTCTGTTACTGATGAATATCAAGAAACACTATAAAGGGAGATTGACTTCTGGCCTGAAGTGTAAGGAATTCCACTAACCTGCTCCTACATTAGTAAAATTAATAGAGAAAAACACTATCGGGGGAATAAAAAGACCAATCGTTTAAAGCATATAGACATTATCCTAAAGAGAAATAGCCATGAAGAAACATCCCAAAAAAACTGACGAAAATGTACATGAATTATCTTTGCCAGAGCCATCAGGCAAGAGAAAGAAATAAAAGGCGTCCAAATTGGGAATGAAGAAGTTAAAATATCACTCTTTGCAGATGACATGATGCTATACATAGAAAACCCTAAAGACTCCACCAAAAAGCTGTTAGAAACAATGAATGAATAGAGTAAAGTTGCTGGCTACAAAATCAACGTACAAAAGTCCATTGCATTCCTATATACTAACAATGAAATCTCAGAAAAAGAAATACAAAAAACAATTCCCTTTGCAATTGCAGAAAAAGAATAAAATACCTAGGAATAAATTTAACCAAGGATGTGAAGGATTTATATGCTGAAAACTATAAGACATTTTTGAAATAAATTGAAGAAGACACAAAGAAATGGAAAGACATTCCGTGCTCATGGCTTGGAAGAATCAACATAGTTAAAATGGCCATATTACCCAAAGCAATATACAGATTTAATGCAATCCCCATCAAAATCCCAATGGCATTTTTTAAAGAAATAGAACAAAAAATCATCAGATTTGTTTGGAACCACAAAAGACCCCGAATAGCCAAAGCAATCTGAAGAAAAAAGAACAGTGCTGGAGGTATCACACTGCCTGACTTTAGCTTGTACTACAGAGCTACAATAATCAAAACAGCATGGTATTGGCAGAAAAACAGACACATGGACCAATGGAATAGAATTGAGAACCCAGAAATAAAACCACATAAATATGGACAGATAATTTTTGACAAAGAAGCTAAAAACATACAATGGAGAAAAGATAGCCTCTTCAACAAATGGTGCTGGGAGAACTGGATAGCCACGTGCAAAAGAATGAAACTGGATTTTTATCTGTCACCATGTACCAAAATTAATTCAAAATGGATCAAAGATTTAAGCATAAGACCTGACACAATAAACTGCATAGAAGAAAACATAGGTACCAAACTTATAGACCTTGGGTTCAAAGAGCATTTTATGAATTTGACTCCAAAGGCAATGGAAATAAAAGCTAAAATAAACAAATGGGACTATATGAAACTTAAAAGTTTCTGCACAGCAAAAGAAACCATCGACAAAATAAAGAGGCAACCGACTGAATGGGAGAAGATTTTTGCAAATAGTTCCTCCAATAAGAGTCTAATATCCAAAATATACAAGGAACTCATGAAACTCAACAACAAAAAAACAAACCACCCAATTGAAAAATGGGCAGAGGACCTGAAGAGACATTTCTCTAAAGAGGACTTACAAATGGTAAATAGACATATGAAAAAGTGCTCAACATCACTAATCATCAGAGAAATGCAAATAAAAACCACAATGAGATATCACCTCACCCCAGTCAGAATGGCTATCATCAAAAAGACAAATAGTAACAAGTGTTGGAGAGGCTGTGGAGAAAAAGGAACCCTCATACACTGTTGGTGGGAATGCAGACTGGCGCAGCCACTATGGAAGGCAGTGTGGAGGTTCCTTAAAAAATTACGAATAGAATTACCATATGACCCAGCAATCCCTCTCCTGGGTATCTACCCAAAGAATTTGAAATCATTTATACATAAAGACGCGTGTGCTCCAATGTTCATTGCAGCTTTGTTTACGGTGGCCAAGACATGGAAACAACCAAAATGTCCTTCGATAGATGACTGGATAAAGAAGTTGTGGTATATATACACAATGGAATACTATTCAGCGTTAAGGAAAGATGATATAGGAACATTTGTTACAACATGGATGGATCTTGAGAATATAATGCTAAGCGAAATAAGTCAGACAGAAAAAGCAGAGAACCCTATGATTTCACTGATATGTGGTATATAAACCAAAAACAAGACAAACAAATGAGAAACAAGAACTCATAGACACAGACAATAGTTTAGTGGTTACCAGAGGGTAAGGGGGGTGGGGGGAGGGAGATGAGGGTAAGGGGGATGAAATATATAGTGATGGAAGGAGAACTGACTCTGGGTGGTGAACCCACAATCGGATATATTGATGATGTAATACAGAATTGTACACCTGAAATTATGTAATTTCATTAACAATTGTCACCCCAATAAATAAATTAAAATAAATAAATTAATTAATAAAATAAAATAAAATGTACATAAATTAGATGTGAAAGTTAAGAGCCTGTGCTGTTTGAATCACGAATGTCCCCGCCTCCCCACTCCCAGCTGGGTGAGACATGTCCTCCACAGCAGACTGCTGCTGACAGGACACAGGGCCCCTCCCCTACCACAGTTCTCAGGTGAAGGGATTTCTTTCTAAAGGAGCAGGACACCAGCTTTTCTCATTCTGGCCCCCATCTGTGGCTCAGGATGTCTTAGCCAAGTGTGGGTGACAAACGGAGTCCCCTATTCCACTGAATTCTACTGTGCAGTGAGCTAAGGAGACTGGGGCCCTGGTCACCCCGGTCTTAGCTTCTGCTTCAAATCCAGAAGATGCAAGCTAATAGGTCTTCCAGATGCTACCCCACCCTCCATTGAATGTTAAGCACCGAGAGCAGGGTTTCACTCTTTCTTCACTCAGAGAAAATCTTGCAGTTGTGCCCAACCACAGATCCAGAGCAAGGGCTTAAGGGATTTTTCTTGGGGGAGAAGCAAGTCAATAAACAACTCCTAATCTCTTCCCAACACCTGACTTCATTTGAAATTGAGTCTGAATAAAATGAAGCCTCATGAGCAGTGGAGGTTGTGATGAAAGAGCTTAATACACAGGATGAATTGCCGGTCGTCTAGTTTGCAGAAGAGAATTGAGAAATAAGGCTGCTCGTGGGGGAACCCTCCTGGGATCAGAACAAGTATTAAACACTGCCCTCCAAAACTATTCTTTCACAAGAGTCATAATATTATAGGATTGGTTGTAAAAAATATTTGTGTCCTCAGTACATTGTTTAAAACAATTGTGCAATTAACAGTCAATTAGCGAAGTTTAAGAGCTCGGTGTGTTCATAGAATAACAAAAAAAGATCAGATCATATGGTACTTGTCTTTCTCTTTCTGACTTATTTCACTTAACATAATGTTGTATAATGTAATGGCTCGGTGTGAGGTCGGGGTGGTGGTGGATGGGGGGAGGGGGGTTCACGGTGTGAGGGATGTAAAAATAAAATAAAATAAAATAAAACTAAAAAAAAAAAAAAAGAGAGATCAGAAATTCCCTACCAAAACCATTGTCATCCTATGGCGACTGTAGGCACATGCAAAGCTGCACCTCCTTGGGGAGTAACAAAAGAGGCTTAACAGTGGGGGAGGAAAAATAGGCTTCACGAAAGTAATGCAAACATGTACTGAACACGCAAATAAGCCAATAACAACAACAAGCCCTGGAAGGGAGGACACATACCTAAACTTGCTGTAATATGTAAAGTTTTCAGTTTCCAACAAAAATTACTACAAACAAATAGGAAAGTATAACCCAAACACTGGGAAAAAAATCAGACAAAACAAAAATTGCCCACGAGAATTACCAGATGTCAGATTTATCAGAAAAGTACTTAAAAATAGCCATTGTAAACATGGTCATAACGTTTATAAGGAAAATCAAAATTAAGCAAGTAAAGGAAGGTATGATAACAAGTTGCATCAACTAAAGTATATCAGTAAAAAGATAGAAATTATTTAAAACTATTACAGATGTAAATTCTGGAGTTAAAAAATACAATAACTAAAATTTTAAAAATTCACTCAAGGACCTCAACAGGAGAGCTGAACTTTAAGCAGAAAGAATATTGCAGTCCTGGAGACTGATCAGTATAGATTATGCAAGTCAAAGAGCAGGAAAAAAATGGAGAAAACTGAAGAGCTTCAGAAAAATGTAAAACACTATTAAACCCACCAACATATGCATACTGAGAGCACCAATGTGAGAGAAGAGAAAGAAACAACACAAGTATTCAAAGAAATGATGTCTGAAAACTTCTCTAATTTATGGAAAAACAATAAATTACATATCCAGAAAGCTCAATGAACTTCAAATAGAATAAACACAAAGAAGTTCACAAACAGGCACATCATAGTAAAAATGCTAAAAATCAAATGAAAGGAATATCTTACAAGCCATGAAAAAACTGGCTCATCACTTACAGGGGAAGCACAGTAAAATTAACAGCAGAATCCTCAGTGTGAACATTGGCAGCCAGAAAACAGTGAGATAACAAATTTTAAGTGCTCAAAGAAAAAACTGTCAACCCAAAATCATAAATGGAGCAAAATTGTGTTCCAAAAATGAAGATAAAATAAAGGCTTTCTTTCCAAGATAAACAAAAGCTGAGAGGATTTTTTTTTTAATTAATTTTATTGGGGTGACAATTGTTAGTAAATTTACATAGATTTCAGGTGTACAATTCTGTATTACATCGTCTATAAATCCCATTGTGTGATCACCACCCAGAGTCAGTTCTCCTTCCATCACCATATATTTGATCCCCTTTACCCTCATCACCCACCCCCCACCCCCTTACCCTCTGGTAACCACTAAATTATTGTCTGTGTCTATGAGTTTTTGTTTCTCATTTGTTTGTCTTGTTCTTTTTGGTTTATATACCACATATCAGTGAAATCATAGGGTTCTCTGCTTTTTCTGTCTGACTTATTTCACTTAGCATTATTCTCTCGAGATCCATCCATGTTGTCACAAATGTTCCTATATCATCTTTCCTTAACGCCGAATAGTATTCCATTGTGTATATGTACCACAACTTCTTTATCCATTCATCTATCTAAGGACATTTTGGTTGTTTCCATGTCTTGGCCACCTTCCATACAACAAATATTGAAATAAGTTCTTTAGGTTAAAAGCTAGTAACCCCAGATGTTAAAATCCACAGGAAAAAGACAAAGGGCACCTGTCAAGGTAATAATATAATTATATAAAACAATTTAAAGGCATGCATATTTTCTCTTTTCTTCTTCTAATAGATTTGAAAAGCGATTGTATAAAATAGTACGTCCATAACGTATTGTTTGGCCTGTAACATATACAAATGTAACATGTATAATATATTTGCAGTAATAGCACAAACAACATGAGTGGGAGCAAGGCTGTATTGGCTAGGAAAATCAATATAAATGGTAAAGTAGCAAATATAACATTGTATTATTTAAAAATATGTAACATTAACAGGTATAACTTATAAAAACAATAAGAGAGAGAGACAGAGACAGAGACAGAGAGAGACAGAGAGAGACAGAGAGAGAGAGAGAAGGGAATGACGTTATATAGAATCACATCTGTGAATCTCCTGGAATTTGGCTAGTGTAAATCTGAAACTGATTCTGATAAGTTAAGATGTATGTGGTAATCCCTAAAGCAACCACTGGGGAAAAAAATTAGAAAAGTATAGTGAATAATCATTAAATAAATTAAAATAATACAATAAAAATATTCAGTTAATGCAAAAAATCCATAAATGAGGAATAGAGTAAGACATGAAACATAGAAACCTAAAATAGAATGGAAGATGTTTCAAGCTATTTCAATGAAAACATTACATGTGAGTAAATTAGGCAATCATATTGAATTAAAACATATTGAATTAAAACGTTCACCTCCCTTTACCTTAACGCCCACCACAGCATTGTCCTAACCTTCACGCTAACCTTAGCACTAACGCATATGCGACCTTAACTACTAACCTTCTGTAGAGGGAGGCCGAACACATTACCAAACTACACCCACGCCCTACTTCCCACTCCAACTTTTTCCCATCTATCTGCTAACCCTGGCTCCAGCAGTGGTCTGACCCAGTTTTAAACCTGACTGTCGCTAGAACCCGAATCCTGTGCCATCCCTCATCCTCACCATAAACCGCACTAAAACCTTGCGCCCACAACGCATGGTGAGTGCCCCGAACGCTGACCAGACCCTAATCTATATACCTGGCTGTAGGCTTAATCAGAACAATGTTCCATTCTTCATCCTCACGCTAACCACCTCAGCAACCTCATTCCCACACTCCCTTTAACCGTTGCTCTAACACGGACCTGACCCTAAATGTACATCTGGGTATAGGCAGAACCCAATCCCTGTCCCATAGCGCCCCATCACCGGCCCCACCAACCAAACCTTCTCCTCGAGCTAATCATTACTGTATCCCAGGAGGGATCCTCAATCTAAACATGACGGAAGCCTTTTCCTGAACCCTGTCCCAACGTTCAGACTCACCCTATTCCCCACGCTAATTTGTTCAACCCTCACTGTAATCTTTACCTCACAACGCCAAGCTGATCAATGTCTAGCTGAACATGTCCCAACACTCACCTCATGCCAAACCTTACCCCAAGGTTGTACCAATACTCTTGCAAACCGTAGCTGTAACACTTCTCAACCCTTACTCTGAACGGGGTGTTACTTGAAGCTGAACACATGCCTTATGCTCACACACACACTAATTCAGCCCCAAACTGATTACAACCCTCGCGCTCACCATGGCCTCAACAATGGTCAAAGCTTACATCTAAACTTGACTGAAATCTTACTTGGAACCCTGTCCCAACACACAGCCTCACACCATCTCCCACTAAACGTTGTCCCAACACTCGTGATAACATTGACACTATCACGGACGTGATCCGGATTGTAAGCCTGGCTGAAGAGGGAGCCAGAGCCCTGTCCCCACACTCTCCCTTTACCTAAACGCCCACCCCAGCATTGTCTTAACCTTTGCACTATCCTTAGCACTAACGCAGGCTCGACCTTAAACACCAGACTTGCTGTAAACGGAGCCCGAACACATATCCAAACTTTACCCACGCCCTACTTCCCACTCCTATTTCTTCCCATCTATCCGCTAACCCTGACTCCAGCAGTGGTCTGACACAGTCCTAAACTTGACTGTCGCTAGAACCTGAATCCTATGCCATTCCTCAGTCTCACCATAAACCGCACTACAACCTTGCGCCCACTACCCATGGTGAGTGGCCCGAAAGATGAACCTACCCTAATCTATATACCTGGCTGTAGGCATAATCAGAACAATGTCCCATTCTTCATCCTCACGCTGACCACCTCAGCAACCTTATTCCCACCCTCTTGTTAACTGTTGCTCTAACACGGACCTGACCCTAAATGTAAACCTGGGTATAGGCAGAACCCAATCCCAGTCCCACAGCTTTCCATCACCGGCCCCACCACCCAAACCTTCTCCTCTAGCTATTTATTACCGTATCCCTGGTGGGATCCTCAATCTAAACCTGACGGAAGCCTTTGCATGAACCCTGTCGTAAAGTTCAGACTCACCCTATTCCCCACGCTAATTTGTTAAACCCTCACTGTAATCTTTACCTCACAACGCCAAGCTGTTCAACGTCTATCTGAACATGTCCCAACACTCACTCTCATGCCAAACCCCACCCCACGGTTGTACCAATACTCTCGCAAACTGTAGCTGTAACCCGTCTCAACCCTTACTCTAAACGGGGTGTTGCTTGAGGCTGAACACATGCCTGATGCTCACACACACCCTAATTCCACCCCAAACCTGATTCCAACCCTCACGCTCACCGAGGCCCCAACAATGGTCGGATCTCACATCTAAACTTGACTGAAATCTTAGCTCGAACCCTGTACCAACACTCAGCCTCACACCGTCCCCCACTCCAACGATGTCCAAATACTCGTGCTAACGTTGACCCTATCACAGAAGTGATCCGAATTCTAAGCCTGGCTGAAGAGGGAGCCCGAGCCCCGTCCCCACAGTATCCCTTTACCTTTACGCCCACCCCAGCATTGTCCTAACCTTCGCGCTAAGCTGAGCACTAACGCAGGCGCGACCTTAACTACCAATATTGCTGTAGACGGAGCCCGAACACATTCCCAAACTTCAGCCACGCCCTACTTTCCACTCCAACTTGTTCCCATCTGTCTGCTAACCCTGGCTCCAGCACTGGTCTGACCCAGTCCAAAACCTGATTGTCGCTAGAACCCGAATCCTGTGCCATCCCTCATCCTCACCATAAACCGCACTACAACCTTATGCCCACAACGCATGGTGAGTGGCCCGAACGCTGAACCGGCATTAATCTATATACCTGGCTGTAGGCATAATCAGAACAATGTCCCATTCTTCATCCTCATGCTAACCACCTCAGGAACCTCATTCCCACCCTGTTGTTAACCGTTGCTATAACACGGACCAGACCCTAAATGTATTACTGGGTGTAGTCAGAACACAATCCCTGTCCCATAGCGCCCCATCACTGGCCCCACCAACCAAACCTTCTTCTCGAGCTAATCATTACCGTATCCCTGGTGGGATCCTCAATCTAAACCTGACGGAAGCCTTTTCAGAACCCTGTCCCAACGTTCAGACTATCCCTATTCCCCACGCTAATTTGTTCAACCCTCACTGTAATCTTTTTTTTTTTTTTTCATAAATTTATTTATTTATTAGTTTCAGGTGTACAAAACAAGGTAATACTTAGACGTTCATCATCCATATCACTCACACTGTGAACCTCCCTCCCCCCATCCACCATCCCTCCGACCCCACACCGAACCATCACATTATATATATAAAATTATAGTTGGCATTCATTAATGTCCAGCCTGTGGTGTCCAATGCCATGATCAGGTATCCACAGCATCCCTGAGGTGGTCTCCCAAACAGGACGCATGCCCATCGGATACCCAACAAAATCTCCACAACATTATAGAATACCTTCCCCAAATTAATTTTCAAAAAAAAAAAAAAAAAAAAACCCGAGGCCGTCTTGTGGTCACCAGCTGCCTCCAAATCCCTTCACCTTTCCCCTTATCCCCAACCACCTCCCACACACCCATCTAACCACTCTCGGTTTTTTCTCTGCGTCCCCAAAACTTTCTCTGATTAGTTCATTCACATAGTCTTTTCTTTAGATTCCATATATAAGTGAGATCATATGGTACTTGTCTTTCTCTTTCTGACTTATTTCACTTAACATAATGTTCTCTAGATCCATCCATGTTGCTGCAAATGATAAGATTTCTTTCTTCTTTATGGCTGCGTAATACTCCATTGTATAAATGTACCACAGCTTCTTAATCCAGTCATCTACCGATGGGCATTTCGGTTGTTTCCATATCTTGGCTATTGTGTAAAGTGCTGCAATAAACATAGGAGTGCATACAGATTTTTGAATTGGAGTTTTGGATTTCTCCGGGTAGATGCCTAGGAGTGGAATTACTGGATCATAGGGTAGTTCCATTTTCAGATTCCTGAGATACCTCCATACTGTTTTCCATAGTGGCTGCACTAATCTGCAGTCCCACCAACAGTGCACTAGCGTTCCCTTTTCTCCACATCCGCGCCAGCATTTGTTGTTTGTTGATTTATTGATAATAGCCATTTTGACTGGAGTGAGGTGGTATCTCATTGTGGTTTTTATTTGCATTTCTCTGATGGTTAGTGAGGTTGAGCATTTCTTCATATGTCTTCTTGCCTTCTGTATGTCCTTTTTAGAGAAATGTCTCCCCAAGTCCTCTGCCCATTTTTTAATTGGGTTGTTTGTTTTTTTGGAGTTGAGTTGAGTAAGTTTTTTATAGATTTGTGATATTAATCCCTTATCAGATATATCATTGGCAAAAATCTTTTCCCATACAGTAGGATCCCTTTTTGTTTTATTGATGGTTTCCTTTGCTGTGAAGAAACTTTTTAGTTTGATGTAATCCCACATGTTTATTTTTTCTCTTACTTCGCTCGCGCGAGGGGATATATCAGTGAAAATCTTACTCCGGGTAATGTCCATGAAGTTTCTTCCTATATTTTCTTCTAGATACTTTATGGTTTCAGATCTTACATTTAAGTCTTTAAGCCATTTTGAATTTGTTTTTGTATATGGTGTAAGGAGGTGGTCCAGCTTCATTTTCTTGCATGTGTCTGTCCAGGTTTCCCAACACCACTTATTGAACAGACTGTCTTTACCCCATCGTACATTCTTGCTTCCATTGTCGTAGATTAGATGGGCATATAGGCATGGATTTACGTCTGGACTCTCTATTCTGTTCCATTGGTCTATGTATCTATTTTTATGCCAGTACCATGTTGTTTTGATTACTGTAGCCTTATAGTATAGTTTGAAATCAGGTATCGTTATACCTCCCACTTTGTTCTTATTTCTCAAGATTGCTGAGGCTATCCGGGGTCTTTTATGGTCCCATATAAATTTTAGGATTATATGTTCTATTTCTGTGAAAAACGTCGTTGGTAGTTTGATAGGAATTGCGTTGAATATGTATATTGCCTTAGGCAGTATGGACATTTTAACTATATTAATTCTTCCTATCCATGAACATGGAATGTGTTTCCATCTATTTATGTCTTCTTTCATTTCTTTCTTCAGTGTTGTATAATTTTCTGAGTACAGATCCTTTACATCTTTGGTTAGATTTATTCCCAGATATTTTATAGTCTTTGGAGCAATTGTAAATGGAATTGTTTTTTTAATTTCTCCTTCTGCTATTTTATCATTGGTATATACAAATGCAACTGATTTCTGAATATTAATTTTATATCCTGCTACTTTACTAAATTCATCTACCAGTTCTAATAGTTTCTTGGTGGAGTCTTTAGGGTTCTCTATATATAGAATCATATCATCTGCATATAATGATAATTTTATTTCCTCCTTACCAATTTGGATGCCTTTTATTTCTTTCTCTTGTCTGATTGCTGTGGCTAGAACTTCCAGTACTATGTTGAATAGAAGTAGAGAAAGTGGGCAACCTTGTCTTGTTCCTGATCTTAGGGGGAATGGTTTTAGCTTTTCCCCATTGAGTATGATGTTAGCTGTGGGTTTGTCATATATGGCCTTTATTATGTTAAGATATGATCCCTCTATTCCCACTTTCTTAAGGGTTTTTATCATAAAAGGTTGCTGTATTTTATCAAATGCTTTTTCTGCATCTATTGATATGATCATGTGCTTTTTATTTTTCATTTTGTTAATGTGGTGTATCACATTAATTGATTTGCGGATGTTGAACCACCCCTGCATACCAGGGATGAATCCCACTTGATCATGGTGTATGATCTTTTTAATGTATTGCTGAATTCTGTTTGCTAATAATTTGTTGAGAATTTTTGCATCTATGTTCATTAGAGATATCGGCCTGTAGTTTTCTTTCTTTGTGGTGTCTTTGTCTGCTTTTGGGATCAGGGTGATAGTGGCTTCGTAAAAAGTGTTTGGGAGTCTTCCTTCCTTCTGGATTTTTTGGAAGAGCTTGAGGAGAATAGGTGATAATTCTTTTTTGAACGTTTTGAAAAATTCACCTGTAAAGCCATCTGGTCCAGGGCTTTTGTTTGTTGGGAGATTATTGATTACTGATTCAATTTCCCTGGTGGTAATCAGACTGTTCAGGCTTTCTGTTTCTTCTTGAGTTAGCTTTGGAAGGTTGTGCGCCTCTAGAAAATTGTCCATTTCTTCAAGGTTGTCAAATTTGTTGGCATATAGTTGCTCATAGTAATTTCTTACAATTTTTTGTATTTCTGTGGTGTCTGTTGTCACTTCTCCTCTTTCATTTCTGATTTTATTAATTTGGGTCCTCTCTCTCCTTTTTTTAATGAGTCTGGCTAAAGGTTTGTCAATTTTGTTTATCTTCTCTAAGAACCAACTCTTGGATTCATTGATCTTTTGTATTGTTTTTCTGGTTTCTATTTCATTTATTTCTGCTCTGATCCTTATTATCTCCTTCCTTGTGCTCCCTTTGGGTTTATTTTGCTGTTCTTTTTCCAGATCCCTTAAGTGTGAAGATAAACTGTCAATTAGTGATGTTTCTTGTTTCTTTAGGTAGGCCTGCAGTGCTATGAACTTCCCTCTTAGGACTGCTTTTGCAGCATCCAATAGATTTTGGGTCGTCGTGTTCTCATTCTCATTTGTCTCAAGATATCTTTTGATTTCTTCTTTGATCTGCTGCTTGACCCATTCATTATTTAGCAACATGTTATTCAGCCTCCATGAATTGGTGTATCTTCCTGGTTTTTTTCCCCTGTAGTTCATTTCTAATTTCATAGCACTGTGGTCAGAGAAGACAATTGGTATGATTTCAATTTTCTTAAATTTATCGAGGCTTGTCTTGTGTCCTAACATATGATCTATTTTAGAAAATGTTCCATGAGCACTTGAGAAGAACGTGTATTCTGCAGCATTGGGGTGAAATGCTCTGAAAATATCAATTAAATCCAACTGCTCCAAAGTATCATTTAAGGCTGTTGTTTCCATATTGATTTTCTGTCTGGAGGACCTGTCCCTTGTTGTCAGAGGTGTGTTGAAGTCCCCTACTATGATAGTGTTGCTGTTGATCTCTGTCTTTATGTCCATCAGTACCTGTTTTATATATTTAGGTGCTCCTATGTTAGGTGCATAGATGTTTACTAGGGTTATGTCCTCTTGTCGGATTGATCCCTTTATTATTATATAGTGCCCATCTTTGTCTTTTAATATTTTTTTCATTTTAAAGTCTATTTTGTCAGATATAAGTATTGCAACTCCAGCTTTTTTTTTGCTTCCATTTGCATGAAATATGTTACTCCAACCCTTCACTTTCAGTCTGTGTGTGTCTTTTGATCTGAAATGAGTCTCTTGTATACAGCATATACAAGGGTCTTGTTTCCTTATCCACTCAGCCACCCTATGTCTCTTGATTGGAGCGTTTAATCCATTTACATTTAAAGTGATTATTGATAGGTACATAGTTATTGCCATTTTTAGATTTGTAGTAAATTGTTTTCATCTTTCTTCTATTTACAGAAGTCCTTTTAGTATTTCTTGCAATGCTGGCTTGGTTGTCATAAATTCTTTCAGTTTGTTCTTTTCTGGGAAGCTCTTTATCTCTCCATCAATTTTAAATGATAGCCTTGCTGGATAAAGCAATCTAGGTTGTAGGCCTTTGTGTTCCATCACTTTGAGTATCTCCTGCCACTCCCTCCTTGCCTTCAATGTTTCTGTAGAAAAGTCATTTGATAGTCTTATGGGAGTTCCCTTGTATGTAACCTTCTGCCTTTCTCTTGCTGCTTTCAAGATTCTCTCTTTGTCTTTAAGCTTTGCCATTTTAACTATAATGTGTCTTGGTGTGGGCCTGTTTGGGTTTATCCTGGTTGGAACTCTCTGCACTTCCTGGGCTTGTATGTTGGTTTCCTTCATCAGGTTAGGGAAGTTTTCTGACATTATTACCTCAAATATGTTCTCAATCCCTTGCTTCTTCTCTTCGCCTTCTGGTATTCCTATGATGCGCATGTTGTTGCGCTTGATGTTATCCCAGAGGTCTCTTAACCCATCTTCATTGTTTTTTATTCTTTTTTCTTTCTGTTGTTCAGTTTGAGTGATCTCTGCTAACTTGTCTTCTAAGTCGCTGATTCGATCCTCTGCTTCATCTAACCTGCTGGTCATTCCTTCAAGTGAGTTCTTAATTTCGGTAATTGTGTTTTTTAGTTCTAGCTGGTTGTTCGTTAAGATTTCTACATCCTTTTTTAGCTCTAACTGGTTGTTCTTTATGATTTCTATATCCTTCTTTATGTCTTCTCTAAGCTCCTTAAACATTCTTATCACCAGTGTTCTGAACTCTGTCTCTGACATGTTGGTTACCTCTGCTTCATTTGGTTCCAGTTGTGGAGGTTTCTTCTGTTCTTTTATTTGGGACATGTTTCTTTGTCTCCCCATTCTGACTGACTCTCTGTGTTTGCTTCGATGTATTAGGAAGATCCCCTAGAGCTCTTAGTTCTTGCTGGGTTATCTTATGCAGTATGTGTCTTTTATATTTGACTTGGACTACTTCGTTCTTCTCTGCATGTGCTCCACAGGTGGCTCGTGTGTTTAGTATATCGTCCTGTTCAAGAAGAACTTTGATTGCTTTTTGCTTGTGAGTAGGTGGGCTTAACTCCTAGGCCGTCTAGTTGTGAAACTTGGCTCTGCTCACCACAGGGTGTTCTGCTGGGTGAGGGTTGGCCACTTAAATGAGGTTTGGCCTCTATGGACCCTTGTGCCTTCAGAGAATTCCCTCTGGGTGTGTGACTTGTAGGTCAAATTCGGTAGTACTCTGGTTTGGTCCAGAGTTGGCTTCTGGAAAATGTTGAATCTTGTGCCTCTTAAGCTGGGCCCTGGTAGGGCAGTTTCAGCACAAATCAAGTTACCAAGTACAACAACAACAACAACAAAGAAAACAAATCAAGTACCTTCACATGTAAAATACAACCAACAATCCCCCCTCAACATAGGCAAAGATATCAAAGCAATAATGACAGAACAAAGCAAATCACTACAAGCAGAAAAAAAAAAAAGTACCAAGCAAAGCAAAACAGAAAGCAGAACCAGTCTTGGCTTAAGCCCACCAGGTAATCTCCAGGTTGTCCTCTGCTGTGCCAAAGAGTTCCCTGCCTATTGCGCAGGCAGCGCTGGTCACCTGGTGCCCAGAGTGAATTTGGGAGTGTAGATTTAAATGCGAGGGGCTGAGGGGTCTGGATGACAGTTTTCAGAGAGACCATGCAGTTTCTGTTCTTTCCTGCACAAATGCACACTGAGAGTAGCTCCACCAGCCCTGTGCCCAGTACTCCTGAGTCTTAGGGCCCTCCTTCCGTGGGTGACTTGTAGGTCAAACCCGATAGTACTCTGGTTTGGTCCAGAGTTGGCTTCTGGATATGTTGAATCTTGTGCCTCTTAAGCTGGGCCCTGGTAGGGCAGTTTCAGCACAAATAAAGTTAGCAAGTACAACAACAACAACAACAACAAAGAAAACAAATCAAGTACATTCACAAATAAAATACAACCGACAATCCCCACTCAACATAGGCAAAGATATCAAAGAAATAAAGACAGAACAAAGCAAATCACAACAAGCAGAAAAAAGAAAAAAAAAAGAAGAGAAAGAAAGAAAAAAAAATAAAATAAAATAAAAAAATAAAAATAAAAAATAAAAAATAAAAAAAATAAAAATAAAAACCACCAAGCAAAGCAAAACAGAAAGCAGCACCAGTCTTGGCTTAAGCCCACCAGGTGATCTCCAGGTTGTCCTCCGCTGTGCCAAAGAGTTAGTTCCCTGCCTAGTGCGCAGGCATCGCTAGTCACCTGGTGCCCAGAGTGAATTTGGGAGTGTAGATTTAAATGCGAGGGGCTGAGGGGTCTGGATGACAGTTTTCAGAGAGACCATGCAGTTTCTGTCCTTTCCTGCACAAATGCACACTGAGAGTAGCTCCAACAGCCCTGTGCCCAGTACTCCTGAGTCTTAAAGCCCTCCTTCCAAGGATGAGTGGGAGGGGGCGGGCGGGAGATCTCTAAGCTGCTGAAAGCCAGGAGCTGCGACTGCCGCTTACTGCTGAACTCAGGGATTGCTTCCGCGGTTGCCCTTGCCCCGCCGCAGGCCAGCCAGAAAGGGTGGGGCCTGGGGATGGAGGGGTCTCCTCCCTCCCAGGCCAGCCACTCACACTCCTCCCGCAGGCCTGAAAAGGTGGTGGCTGGGGGTGTGGGAGTCTCCTCTCTCCTCGTCCAGCGAAAATCCCCTCCTCCCAGCCTCTTCCGAAGGTCAGAGCCGGCTGCCAAACTTCCCAGCGCCTGAGCGCAGACGCCCCTCTGTAATCTGACACTGTTTCTCAGTTAGGGTAGTTTAAGTCTCTGGAAGGGCGGGGGGAGGATTCGAAAAGCAAGGTGAGGGGCCCAGGTGTGGCGTCTCAGTTCTTTGTCTGCCCTAGGGCCCACGAGCTGCCCGCCCCGGCGGGAGCGATCAGCTGTGGGACACAGGGAAAGAGCCCACCTCCTGGACCCTATGCTCTCCGCTGCACCCTGGGCTCCCTTGGGACTCTAGAGACCCGGGTGCTCCCTTCCCCCGCTTCTGTGGGCACGCTCCTCCCCCGCTCGCTCCACTAGTGCACCTCAAAGCAAACCTTCCACGAGCCTCCGTTCCGACCTGGGAGCCGCGCAGCGCAGCTGATGCTGTACGGCCTGTGCTCCGCTGCTGGGGGGGTTAGTGTTTTCACTTTGCGCCCCTCTCTCCTCCCCCGCTTGCCTAACTCCTCACTGTAATCTTTACCTCACAACGCCAACCTGTTCAACGTCTAGCTGAACATGTCCCAACACTCACCCTCATGCCAAACCTTACCCCAAGGTTGTACCAATACTCTCGCAAACCGTTGCTGTAACACTTCTCAACCCTTACTCTAAACGGGGTGTTGCTTGATGCTGAACACATACCCGACGCTCACACACACCCTAATTCAGCCCCAACCTGATTCCAACCCTCGCGCTCCCCATGGCCCTAACAATGGTCAGAGCTTACTTCTAAACTTGACTGAAATCTTACTTTGAACCCTGTCCCAACACTCAGCCTCACACCGTCTCCCACTCCAACTTTGTCCCAACACTCGTGCTAACATTGACCCTATCACGGACGTGATCCGAATTCTAAGCCTGGCTGAAGAGGGAGCCCGAGCCCCGTCCCCACAGTCTCCCTTTACCTTAACGCCCACCCCAGCATTGTCCTAATTTTCGCGCTAAGCTGAGCACTAACGCAGGCGCGACCTTAACTACCAATATTGCTGTAGACGGAGCCCGAACACATTCCCAAACTTCAGCCACGCCCTACTTTCCACTCCAACTTTTTCCCATCTGTCTGCTAACCCTGGCTCCAGCACTGGTCTGAACCAGTCCAAAACCTGATTGTCGCTAGAACCCGAATCCTGTGCCATCCCTCATCCTCACCATAAACCGCACTACAACCTTATGCCCACAACGCATGGTGAGTGGCCCGAACGCTGAACCGGCATTAATCTATATACCTGGCTGTAGGCATAATCAGAACAATGTCCCATTCTTCATCCTCATGCTAACCACCTCAGGAACCTCATTCCCACCCTGTTGTTAACCGTTGCTATAACACGGACCAGTCCCTAAATGTATTACTGGGTGTAGTCAGAACACAATCCCTGTCCCATAGCGCCCCATCACTGGCCCCACCAACCAAACCTTCTTCTCGAGCTAATCATTACCGTATCCCTGGTGGGATCCTCAATCTAAACCTGACGGAAGCCTTTTCTGAACCCTGTCCCAACGTTCAGACTCACCCTATTCCCCACGCTAATTTGTTCAACCCTCACTGTAATCTTTACCTCACAACGCCAACCTGTTCAACGTCTAGCTGAACATGTCCCAACACTCACCCTCATGCCAAACCTTACCCCAAGGTTGTACCAATACTCTCGCAAACCGTAGCTGTAACACTTCTCAACCCTTACTCTAAACGGGGTGTTACTTGAGGCTGAACACATGCCTGATGCTCACACACACCCTAATTCAGCCCCAACCTGATTCCAAGCCTCGCGCTCACCATGGCCCCAACAATGGTCAGAGCTTACATCTAAACTTGACTGAAATCTTACTTTGAACCCTGTCCCAACACTCGGCCTCACACCGTCTCCCACTCCAACGTTGTCCCAACACTCGTGCTAACATTGACCCTATCACAGACATGATCCAAATTGTAAGCCTGGCTGTAGAGGGAGCCAGAGCCCTGTCCCCACACTCTCCCTTTACCTTAACGCCCACCCCAGCATTGTCCTAACCTTCGAATTAACCTTAGAAATAACGCAGGCACGAACTTAACTACTAACCTTGCTGTAGACGGAGCCCGAACACATTCCCAAACTACACCCTCGTCCTACTTCCCACTCCAACTTTTTCCATCTATCTCCTAACCCAGGCTCCAGCACTGGTCTGACCCAGTCCACAACCTGATTGTCGCTAGAACCCGAATCCTGTGCCATCCCTCATCCTCACCATAAACCGCACTAAAACCTTGCGCCCACCACGCATGGTGAGTGGCCCGAATGCTGAACCGACCCTTCTATATACCCGACTGTAGGCATAATCAGAACAATGTCCCATTCTTGATCCTCACGCTAACCACCTCAGCAACCTCATTCCCACCTTCTTGTTAACCGTTGCTCTAACACGGACCTGACCCTAAATGTATACCTGGGTATAGGCAGAACCCAATCCCTGTCCCATAGCGCCCCATCACCGGCCCAAACACCCAAACCTTCTCCTCGAGCTAAATATTACATTTCCCTGGTGGGATCCTCAATCTAAACCTGACGGAAGCCTTTTCCTGAACCCTGTCCCAAAGTTCAGACTTACCCTATTCCCCACGCCAATTTGTTCAACCCTCACTGTAATCTTTACCTCACAACGCCAAGCTGTTCAACGTCCAGCTGAACGTGTCCCAATGCTCACCCTCATGCTAAAGCACACCCCAAGGTTGTACCAACTCTCGCAAACTGTAGCTGTAACCCTTCTCAACCCTTACTTTAAACGGGGTGTTGCTTGAGGCTGAACACATACCCTACGCTCACACACACCCTAACTCCAGCCCAAACCTGATTCCAACCCTCGCGCTCACCGTGGCCCCAACACTGGTCGGATCTTACATCTAAACCTGACTGAAGTCTTACCCCGAACCCTGTCCCAACATTCAGCCTCACACCGTCCCCCACTTCAACGTTGTCCAAACACTCGTGCTAACATAGACCCTATCACAGATGTGATCCAAATTCTAAGCCTGGGTGAAGAGGGAGCCCGAGCCCTGTCCCCAAATTCTCCCTTTACCTTAACGCCCACCACAGCATTGTCCTAACCTTCGCGCTAACCTTAGCACTAACGCAGGCGCGACCTTAACTACTAACCTTCTGTAGAGGGAGGCCGAACACATTCCCAAACTACACCCACGCCCTACTTCCCACTCCAACTTTTTCCCATCTATCTGCTAACCCTGGCTCCAGCAGTGGTCTGACCCAGTTTTAAACCTGATTGTCGATAGAACCCGAATCCTTTGCCATCCCTCATCCTCACCATAAACCGCACTAAAACCTTGCGCCCACAACGCATGGTGAGTGCCCCGAACGCTGACCAGACCCTAATCTATATACCCGACTGTAGGCATAATCAGAACAATGTCCCATTCTTGATCCTCACGCTAACCACCTCAGCAACCTCATTCCCACCTTCTTGTTAACCGTTGCTCTAACACGGACCTGACCCTAAATGTACATCTGGGTATAGGCAGAACCCAATCCCTGTCCCATAGCGCCCCATCACCGGCCCCACCAACCAAACCTTCTCCTCGAGCTAATCATTACTGTATCCCAGGAGGGATTCTCAATCTAAACATGACGGAAGCCTTTTCCTGAACCCTGTCCCAACGTTCAGACTCACCCTATTTCCCTGTGGGGAGCCATAATTTCTTGTTTCCTTGGAAACCTGTGGCCTGGCTTAGTTCATGATTTTCTGTTTCAGGACCTAAGGCATTGTTTCACCTGTGCCTCTAGGGGCCTGTAAGTATTTGAAGAATGAGATGGGAGTGGCAGGTTTTCCCCCGGACACAGATAACTGATGGCTATCAGGACATTTGGTAGTCTCTTTCATATGATAATTACTTCTGCCAGGTAATGCATACCTGTGATTGTTAAACTGCATGTACCCAAAGGGTATATATTGGTAAAGGTAAAATAAATCCGTGCTTCAGCATCACTGAAGACCGGCCGCATCATCATATGTGTGAGTGTCTCTTTTTGCATTCCCGCTCCCCCTTCCAGGTACCGTTCGACTCGTGGCGGCTGGACCGTCACAATTGGCGCCCAACGTGGGGCCTGGACACGGGGGTAACAGCGAGGAACACCGTGTGGATAGGGCCCGGCTCGCAAAGAAGAGCTTATTTCATTGGATGCACGGTGAGTGAGACACGGTCCCCCTCGGTTGAATGAGTGTGTGAGTGATTGCTTTCATTGTGTGAAAGAAGGGCCGAGGTTAGGGAAAAGAGATGGGTCACGCTAGCAGCAAGGACCTTTATGTGAGAGGATTGAAGAAATTACTCGCCGCCCGTGGCAGCAGGGTGAGCAGAGATCAGTTAGATAAATTTTTAGAATTTGTGAAGAAAGTTTGCCCGTGGTTTCCAGATGAAGGTACCGTCAGCCTGGAAACCTGTGAAAAAGTTGGAAAAAGAGTGCAGGATTATTATACTGCCCACGGACCTCAACGGGTCCCGGTGGAGACATTCGGATTATGGACTTTTATTAGAGACTGTTTAGATCTTAGACATGAGGGCTGCAGGCTGGAGAAGGTGAAGCAGGCAGGGAATGTGGAACTTCCCGTATCTGCCACCTCTCCAAAGGAAGGAGAGGAGCGGGAGGGAACTCCCATGCAGGGTAAAGCTCCTAAGCATGATAAAGAGCTTGCTAGTCAGGAATTGCCAGATGAACAGCGGGAAGATTTAAATATGCAAGATCGAAATGGCTTGGAAGAAACTGCAGCTAAAGTTATAGCTCAAGAAAACAGACAGCCTTTAGATCCGATTTATACACTTTCCCAACAAATAAAGACTCTTCAGGAACAGCTTGTAAGGCTTAAGGTCAGTCGAGAGGGAGAAGGTCGTCTCGGACCTCCCCGCATGCCTTACACTAGGGAAGATATTATCCAACCTCCCTTGATTGATTATACCAAACCATGGAATCCCGGGGGTGGGGATCCCCCTGTAAATGATCCTACTGCTCCACCTCCTGAGGAGCCATTCATGTGGGGTCCCCCATTGCCCCCACCACAGCCACCGATTTGGGATAGGTTTACAAAGCCCCCGCCAGGATATGTTAAACCAAGGTCAGATTCTATTATGCACTCTCCTCTTCAATTAGCCTGTGAGGAGGCTCATAAGCAGGGAGAGTCCACAAAAAATTTTGGAGTATATCCTCTTTTTGATAGAATTGATCAAGCAGGAAACAGGGCTATGGAATGGAGACCTTTTCAGTGGCAGCAAATTAAAGATTTAAAAGAGGCTTGTACTCAGTACGGCCCCATTGCCCCTTTTACCATGGCAATTTTAGATGCTTTGACTAATGATGCTACTCCTCCGGAGGATTGGAAGCACATAGCTCATGCTTGCCTTTCCGGAGGTGATTATCTTCTATGGAAGTCAGAATTTTATGAAAATTGCAAGACAAAGGCAAATGAGAATGCATTAAGGCATATTCCTGTTACTTTAGATATGCTCACAGGAGAAGGCCTTTATGCACATTTAGATCGCCAGATGGGCTATATGCCCGGGGCTTATGGCCAAATTGCTGCAGCAGCTAAGGATGCTTGGAGAATGTTGCCTGATTCTTCACGTAAGGAAGACCAAGTCACAAAAATAATGCAGGGAACTGACGAAACATTTCAAGATTTTGTCTCACGCCTTAGCACAGCGGCAGGACGGACATTTGGCTCCTCTGTGGCTACTCAGGCTTTCATAAAACAGCTTGCTTATGAGAATGCTAATTCTGCTTGTCAGGCAGTTATCAGACCATTCAGAAAGAAAGGAACTTTATCTGATTTTATCCGCCTGTGCTCTGATGTAGGACCGTCTTTTTCTCAAGGTATAGCCTTGGCTGCCGCTTTGCAGGGAAAATCTATAAAGGAGGTTATGTATCAACAGGCAAGGCTTAATGCAGGCAGTCGCACCGGAGCTTGCTTTAATTGTGGGAAGAAAGGACATCGGGCAGCTCAGTGCCCGCGCAGAGCTGAGCCTAAGAATTCAAGGGCTCCTACCGCAGCTTCTACAAAGAAGCCTCCAGATGTGTGTCCTAAATGTAGGAGAGGAAAACATTGGGCCAATGAGTGTAAATCCAAAACAGATAAAGATGGAAGACCGATTCAGGGAAACTGGGTGAGGGGCCAGCCCCAGGCCCCAAATCAACAATGTTGTGGGGCACTGCAGACTCAGGATCAGAGTCAGAGCCAAGTGGGGCCCGATTCCCAAAAAAGAAATATATCACAGATTTGTTCAGGGCCACCGCAGGCAGCGCAGGATTGGACTTGTGTTCCACCACCGATGTCCTATTAACTCCTGATATGGGGATACAAGCTTTACCCACAGGGGTTTTTGGGCCTTTACCACCTAAAACTGTAGGTTTATTATTAGGAAGAAGCAGTAGTACTTTAAAAGGAATTCAGGTTTCTCCAGGAGTTATTGATGAGGATTTTACTGGAGAGATTAAGATCATGACTCATTCACCTTTAAATATCTCAGCTATATCTGCAGGAACTCGCATTGCTCAGTTAATTATTTTACCTCGTATTAAAATAGGAAAAGTTAGACAAGCTCAGGAAAGAGGAGATCAAGGATTTGGTTCTTCGGATGTTTACTGGATTCAAGAGATAAAGAGGGACCGCCCAGTTTTACAACTTAAAATAAATGGAAAAAATTTTCAAGGGCTTTTAGATACTGGAGCTGATGTTTCCTGTATAGCTGTTGAGCATTGGCCTTCTAGCTGGCCTACACATACTACTAGCACAAATTTACAAGGCATAGGTCAGTCTCATTCCCCTCAGCAAAGCAGCGATCTTTTATCATGGCGAGATGAGGAAGGAAATCAAGGGACTTTTCAGCCATCTATTATCCCTGGCCTCCCAGTTAATCTATGGGGAGGAGATGTTATGAGCAATATGGGAGTTTATCTTTTTAGTCCAAGCACTCAAGTAACTCAGCAAATGTTTAATCAAGGGCTCCTCCCAGGGCAAGGCTTAGGTATCCAGGGACATAGACGACAAAAACCCATTTCGCCTAATCCTTATTTACAAAAAACAGGCTTGGGGTATTTTCCCCGGGGGTCATAGATTTACCTGTACTCCACCAAAAAACAGCAGAGGCTATGACTTGGAAATCTGATACGTCTGTGTGGATAGATCAGTGGCCCCTTACTCGAGAAAAAATATCAGCCGCTCAAGCGCTTGTACAGGAGCAGCTTGAAAAAGGCCATGTGGTTGAATCTACTTCTCCTTGGAACTCGCCTATTTTTGTTATTAAAAAGAAGTCAGGTCATTCTGCCCGTCCCCCCGTCGCGTCCATCTTGTAATATGAGACTGAGATTGAACACAGAGACTGTTCCATGGAAAGACTGTCCAGGCAATGCTTCTTTTCGTTATGACTTTCCTGGAACGGACAGATATATTATTGACTGGTCAAGAAACAATCAGCCAGGATGGGCTCGGGACTTGATTGCTGGACTCTGGATTTCTGATGCACAATATCAACAAAATTCTTTATGGAAACTTATGGGAGTAATGGATGAGGTTATTCAAATGGTTGAGTTTTGTAAATCAGGTACTCCTTGTACTCCTGTGACTGTTTTAGAAGATGGAACTAGAGATTGGTCTACTATTACTAAAATTGTTAATGTGTCTGCTTGTGTTCCTTCTCCTTATGCTTTATTGATTGGCAAGGTACCTCAGGGAACTCAAGTTATGGTACTTAAACAACCTTCGTTTGTTATGCTTCCTGTTAATATTTCTGGACCTTGGTATGCAGAAAGAAGCTTGCAGATTTTTAAAGAAATTGAGTATGCCTTAAGCAGACAAAAACGGTTTGTTGGACTTTTGATTGCAGGAATTATGGCTTTGGTCACTATTATTGCAACTGCTGCTACAGCAGCTGTAGCTCTTTCTCAAACTATTCAAAATGCTCATTATGTTAATACTCTTACAAAGAATGTTACTTTGGCTTTAGGAATTCAAGAAGATGTTAATGTAAAATTAGAACAAAAGGTAAATGCCCTTTATGATACAGTTCAATATATGGGAGATGTGATTCAGAGTTTAAAAGTTAGATCTCATTTGGAGTGTCATTCAGAATATCATTGGATATGTGTCACTTCTAAAAAGTATAATCAAAGTCAATATAATTGGAATCGGGTTCGTTTACATCTTCAAGGAATTTGGCATGATGCTAATGTGTCTCTAGATATGCTTCAGCTTCATAATGAGATTAGAAATATGAGAGAAGCTGAACCTTTGAAATTTGATGCTGCCCAGGCTGCCTCAGATTTTATTAATGTTTTTAAAAATGTTATACCTTCTATGCCAAATTTCACTCATTCTATTTTGGTTTTTCTTACATTAGGCATCTGTGTCTGTGTAATTCTGTGCCTACTTCCCATCTTCATTAAGCATTTCATTAATCAAATGCTGGACTTGCGAGCTGACCTTCATCAGCTTAAGCTTAAGACAGAGCCTTAATCCCATCTCCTTCCTGTGCTCAATGGGACGGGTTAGCCAAAGACGGGTAAGTCTTAAGGAGCCGTTCAACACCTAAGACAGGACCTGTATTGCACAGTACAGGCACCGATGACGGGCAAGTTGATAAGGTTATCCTAAGACACCCAAGCCAGGCACCGTCACCTTGATTTTGCTGTAGGAAAAATTCTGCAGCTTTAGAATAAAAAAGGGGGAGATGTGGGGAGCCATAATTTCTTGTTTCCTTGGAAACCTGTGGCCTGGCTTAGTTCATGATTAATCTGTTTCAGGACCTAAGGCATTGTTTCACCTGTGCCTCTAGGGGCCTGCAAGTATTTGAAGAATGAGATGGGAGTGGCCAGTTTTCCCCGGACACAGATAACTGATGGCTATCAGGACATTTGGTAGTCTCTTTCATATGATAATTACTTCTGCCAGGTAATGCATACCTGTGATTGTTAAACTGCATGTACCCAAAGGGTATATATTGGTAAAGGTAAAATAAATCCGTGCTTCAGCATCACTGAAGACCGGCCGCATCATCATACGTGTGAGTGTCTCTTTTTGCATTCCCGCTCCCCCTTCCAGGTACCGTTCGACTCGTGGCGGCTGGACCGTCACATTTCCCACGCTAATTTGTTCAACCCTCACTGTAATCTTTACCTCACAACGCCAAGCTGATCAACGTCTAGCTGAACATGTCCCAACACTCACCTCATGCCAAACCTTACCCCAAGGTTGTACCAATACTCTTGCAAACCGTAGCTGTAACACTTCTCAACCCTTACTCTGAACGGGGTGTTACTTGAGGCTGAACACATGCCTTATGCTCACACACACACTAATTCAGCCCCAAACTGATTACAACCCTCGCGCTCACCATGGCCTCAACAATGGTCAAAGCTTACATCTAAACTTGACTGAAATCTTACTTGGAACCCTGTCCCAACACACAGCCTCACACCGTCTCCCACTAAACGTTGTCCCAACACTCGTGATAACATTGACACTATCACGGACGTGATCCGGATTGTAAGCCTGGCTGAAGAGGGAGACAGAGCTTTGTCCCCACACTCTCCCTTTACCTAAACGCCCACCCCAGCATTGCCTTAATTTTTGGACTATCCTTAGCACTAACGCAGGCTCGACCTTAAACACCAGACTTGCTGTAAACGGAGCCCGAACACTTATCCAAACTTTACCCACACCCTACTTCCCACTCCTATTTCTTCCTATCTATCCGCTAACCCTGACTCCAGCAGTGGTCTGACACAGTCCTAAACTTGACTGTCGCTAGAACCCGAATCCTATGCCATTCCTCAGTCTCACCATAAACCGCACTACAACCTTGCGCCCACTACCCATGGTGAGTGGCCCGAAAGCTGAACCTACCCTAATCTATATACCTGGCTGTAGGCATAATCAGAACAATGTCCCATTCTTCATCCTCACACTGACCACCTCAGCAACCTTATTCCCATGCTCTTGTTAACTGTTGCTCTAACACGGACCTGACACTAAATGTAAACCTGGGTATAGGCAGAACCCAATCCCAGTCCCACAGCTTTCCATCACCGGCCCCACCACCCAAACCTTCTCCTCTAGCTATTTATTACCGTATCCCTGGTGGGATCCTCAATCTAAACCTGACGGAAGCCTTTGCATGAACCCTGTCGTAAAGTTCAGACTCACCCTATTCCCCACGCTAATTTGTTAAACCCTCACTGTATTCTTTACCTCACAACGCCAAGCTGTTCAACGTCTATCTGAACATGTCCCAACACTCACTCTCATTCCAAACCCCACCCCACGGTTGTACCAATACTCTCGCAAACCGTAGCTGTAACCCGTCTCAACCCTTACTCTAAACGGGGTGTTGCTTGAGGCTGAACACATGCCTGATGCTCACACACACCCTAATTCCAGCCCAAACCTGATTCCAACCCTCGCGCTCACCGAGGCCCCAACAATGGTCGGATCTTACATCTAAACTTGACTGAAATCTTAGCTCGAACCCTGTACCAACACTCAGCCTCACACCGTCCCCCACTCCAACGATGTCCAAATACTCGTGCTAACGTTGACCCTATCACGGACGTGATCCGAATTCTAAGCCTGGCTGAAGAGGGAGCCCGAGCCCCGTCCCCACAGTCTCCCTTTACCTTAACGCCCACCCCAGCATTGTCCTAACCTTCGCGCTAAGCTGAGCACTAACGCAGGCGTGACCTTAACTACCAATATTGCTGTAGACGGAGCCCGAACACATTCCCAAACTTCAGCCACGCCCTACTTTCCACTCCAACTTTTTCCCATCTGTCTGCTAACCCTGGCTCCAGCACTGGTCTGACCCAGTCCAAAACCTGATTTTCGCTAGAACCCGAATCCTGTGCCATCCCTCATCCTCACCATAAACCGCACTACAACCTTATGCCCACAACGCATGGTGAGTGGCCCGAACGCTGAACCGGCATTAATCTATATACCTGGCTGTAGGCATAATCAGAACAATGTCCCATTCTTCATCCTCATGCTAACCACCTCAGGAACCTCATTCCCACCCTGTTGTTAACCGTTGCTATAACACGGACCACACCCTAAATGTATTACTGGGTGTAGTCAGAACACAATCCCTGTCCCATAGCGCCCCATCACTGGCCCCACCAACCAAACCTTCTCCTCTAGCTATTTATTACCGTATCCCTGGTGGGATCCTCAATCGAAACCTGACGGAAGCCTTTTCCTGAACCCTGTCCCAACGTTCAGACTCACCCTATTCCCCACGCTAATTTGTTAAACCCTCACTGTAATCTTTACCTCACAACGCCAACCTGTTCAATGTCTATCTGAACATGTCCCAACACTCACCCTCATGCCAAACCTTACCCCAAGGTTGTACCAATACTCTCGCAAACCGTAGCTGTAACACTTCTCAACCCTTACTCTAAACGGTGTGTTGCTTGAGGCTGAACACATGCCTGATGCTCACACACACCCTAATTCAGCCCCAACCTGATTCCAACCCTCGCGCTCACCATGGCCCTAACAATGGTCAGAGCTTACTTCTAAACTTGACTGAAATCTTACTTTGAACCCTGTCCCAACACTCAGCCTCACACCGTCTCCCACTCCAACTTTGTTCCAACACTCGTGCTAACATTGAACCTATCACAGACGTGATCCAAATTGTAAGCCTGGCTGAAGAGGGAGCAAGAGCCCTGTCCCCACACTCTCCCTTTACCTTAACGCCCACCCCAGCATTGTCCTTACCTTCGCGCTAAGCTAGCACTAACGCAGGCGCGACCTTAACTACTAAACTTCTGTAGAGGGAGCCCGAACACATTCCCAAACTACACCCACGCCCTGCTTCCCACTCCAACTTTTTCCCATCTATCTGCTAACCCTGGCTCCAGCAGTGGCCTGACCCAGTTTTAAACCTGATTGTCGCTAGAACCCGAATCCTGTGCCATCCCTCATTCTCACCATAAACCGCACTACAACCTTATGCCCACAACGCATGGTGAGTGGCCCGAACTCTGAACCGGCATTAATTTATATATCTGGCTGTAGGCATAATCAGAACAATATCCAATTCTTCATCCTCATGCTAACCAGCTCAGGAACCTCATTCCCACCCTGTTGTTAACCGTTGCTCTAACACTGACCAGACCCTAAATGTATTACTGGGTGTAGTCACAACCCAATCCCTGTCCCATAGCGCCCCATCACTGGCCCCACCAACCAAACCTTCTCCTCGAGCTAATCATTACCGTATCCCTGGTGGGATCCTCAATCTAAACCTGACGGAAGCCTTTGCATGAACCCTGTCGTAAAGTTCAGACTCACCCTATTCCCCACGCTAATTTGTTAAACCCTCACTGTAATATTTACCTCACAACGCCAAGCTGTTCAACGTCTATCTGAACATGTTCCAACACTCACTCTCATGCCAAACCCCACCCCACGGTTGTACCAATACACTCGCAAACCGTAGCTGTAACCCGTCTCAACCCTTACTCTAAACGAGGTGTTGCTTGAGGCTGAACACATGCCTGATGCTCACACACACCCTAATTCCAGCCCAAACCTGATTCCAACCCTCGCGCTCACCGAGGCCCCAACAATGGTCGGATCTTACATCTAAACTTGACTGAAATCTTAGCTCGAACCCTGTACCAACACTCAGCCTCACACCGTCCCCCACTCCAACGATGTCCAAATACTCGTGCTAACGTTGACCCTATCACGGACGTGATCCGAATTCTAAGCCTGGCTGAAGAGGGGGCCCGAGCCCCGTCCCCACAGTCTCCCTTTACCTTAACGCCCACCCCAGCATTGTCCTAACCTTCGAATTAACCTTAGAAATAACGCAGGCACGAACTTAACTACTAACTTTGCTGTAGACGGAGCCCGAACACATTCCCAAACTACACCCTCGTCCTACTTCCCACTCCAACTTTTTCCATCTATCTCCTAACCCAGGCTCCAGCACTGGTCTGACCCAGTCCACAACCTGATTGTCGCTAGAACCCGAATCCTGTGCCATCCCTCATCCTCACCATAAACCGCACTAAAACCTTGCGCCCACCATGCATGGTGAGTGGCCCGAATGCTGAACCGACCCTTCTATACACCCGACTGTAGGCATAATCAGAACAATGTCCCATTCTTGATCCTCACGCTAACCACCTGAGCAACCTAATTCCCACCTTCTTGTTAACCGTTGCTCTAACACGGACCTGACCCTAAATGTATACCTGGGTATAGGCAGAACCCAATCCCTGTCCCATAGCGCCCCATCACCGGCCCAACCACCCAAACCTTCTCCTCGAGCTAAATATTCCATTTCCCTGGTGGGATCCTCAATCGAAACCTGACGGAAGCCTTTGCCTGAACCCTGTCCCAACGTTCAGACTCACCCTATTCCCCATGCCAATTTGTTCAACCCTCACTGTAATCTTTACCTCACAACACCAAGCTGTTCAACGTCTAGTTGAACGTGTCCCAATACTCACCCTCATGCTAAAGCCCACCCCAAGGTTGTACCAACTCTCGCAAACTGTAGCTGTAACCCTTCTCAACCCTTACTTTAAACGGGGTGTTGCTTGAGGCTGAACACATACCCTACGCTCACACACACCCTAACTCCAGCCCAAACCTGATTCCAACCCTCGCGCTCACCATGGCCCAAACACTGGTCGGATCTTACATCTAAACCTGGCTGAAGTCTTACCCCGAACCCTGTCCCAACATTCAACCTCACACCGTCCCCCACTTCAACGTTGTCCAAACACTCGTGCTAACGTAGACCCTATCACGGACGTGATCCAAATTCTAAGCCTGGCTGAAGAGGGAGCCCGAGCCCTGTCCCCAAATTCTCCCTTTACCTTAACGCCCACCACAGCATTGTCCTAACCTTTGCGCTAACCTTAGCACTAACGCAGGCGCGATCTTAACTACTAAACTTCTGTAGAGGGGGGCCGAACACATTCCCAAACTACACCCACGCCCTACTTCCCACTCCAACTTTTTCCAATCTATCTGCTAACCCTGGCTCCAGCAGTGGTCTGACCCAGTTTTAAACCTGACTGTCGCTAGAACCCGAATCCTGTGCCATCCCTCATCCTCACCATAAACCGCAATAAAACCTTGCGCCCACAACGCATGGTGAGTGCCCCGAACGCTGACCATACCCTAATCTATATACCTGGCTGTAGGCATAATCAGAACAATGTGCCATTCTTCATTCTCACGCTAACCACCTCAGCAACCTCATTCCCACACTCCCTTTAACCGTTGCTCTAACACGGACCTGAACCTAAATATACATCTGGGTATAGGCAGAACCCAATCCCTGTCCCATAGCGCCCCATCACCGGCCCCACCAAACAAACCTTCTCCTCGAGCTAATCATTACTGTATCCCAGGAGGGATCCTCAATCTAAACCTGACGGAAGCCTTTTCCTGAACCCTGTCCCAACGTTCAGACTCACCCTATTTCCCACGCTAATTTCTTCAACCCTCACTGTAATCTTTACCTCACAACGCCAAGCTGTTCAACGTCTAGTTGAACATGTCCCAACACTCAACTCATGCCAAACCTTACTCCAAGGTTTTACCAACACTCTCGCAAACCGTAGCTGTAACACTTCTCAACCCTTACTCTAAACGGGGTGTTACTTGAGGCTGAACACATGCATTATGCTCACACACACACTAATTCAGCCCCAACCTGATTACAACCCTCGCACTCACCATGGCCTCAACAATGGTCAAAGCTTACATCTAAACTTGACTGAAATCTTACTTGGACCCTGTCCCAACGCACAGCCTCACACCGTTTCCCACTAAACGTTGTCCCAACACTCGTGATAACATTGACACTATCACGGACGTGATCCGGATTGTAAGCCTGGCTGAGGAGGGAGCCAGAGCCCTGTCCCCACACTCTCCCTTTACCTAAACGCCCACCCCAGCATTGTCTTAACCTTTGCACTATCCTTAGCACTAACGCAGGCTCGACCTTAAACACCAGACTTGCTGTAAACGGAGCCCGAACACATATCCAAACTTTACCCACGCCCTACTTCCCACTCCTATTTCTTCCTATCTATCCGCTAACCCTGACTCCAGCAGTGGTCTGACACAGTCCTAAACTTGACTGTCGCTAGAACCCGAATCCTATGCCATTCCTCAGTCTCACCATAAACCGCACTACTACCTTGCGCCCACTACCCATGGTGAGTGGCCCGAAAGCTGAACCTACCCTAATCTATATACCTGGCTGTAGGCATAATGAGAACAATGTCCCATTCTTCATCCTCACGCTAACCACGTCAGCAACCTTATTCCCACCCTCTTGTTAACTGTTGCTCTAACACGGACCTGACCCTAAATGTAAACCTGGGTATAGGCAGAACCCAATCCCTGTCCCACAGCTTTCCATCACCGGCCCCAGCACCCAAACCTTCTCCTCTAGCTATTTATTACTGTATCCCTGGTGGGATCTTCAGTCTAAACCTGACGGAAGCCTTTGCCTGAACCCAGTAGTGACGTTCAGACGAACCGTATTCCCCACGCTAATTTGTTAAACCCTCACTGTAATCTTTACCTCACAACGCCAAGCTGTTCAACGTCTATTTTAACATGTCCCAACACTCACTCTCATGCCAAACCCCACCCCACGGTTGTACCAATACTCTCGCAAACCGTAGCTGTAACCCTTCTCAACCCTTACTCTAAACGGGGTGTTGCTTGATGCTGAACACATACCCGACGCTCACACACACCCTAATTCCAGCCCAAACCTGATTCCAACCCTCGCGCTCGTGGCCCCAACACAGGTCGGATCTTACATCTAAACCTGACTGAAGTCTTACCCCAAACCCTGTCCCAACATTTGCCTCACACCGACCCCCCCTCCAACATTGTCCAAACACTCGTGCTAACGTAGACCCTATCACGGACGTGATCCAAATTCTAAGCCTGGCTGAAGAGGGAGCCCGAGCCCTGTTCCCAAATTCTCCCTTTACCTTAACGCCCACCCCAACATTGTCCTAACCTTCGCGCTAACCTTAGCACTAACGCAGGCGCGACCTTAACTACTAACCTTCTGTAGAGGGAGCCCGAACACATTCCCAAACTACACCCACGCCCTACTTCCCACACCAACTTTTTCCCATCTATCTGCTAACCCTGGCTCCAGCAGTGGTCTGACCCAGTTTTAATCCTGACTGTCGCTAGAACCCGAATCCTGTGCCATCCCTCATCCTCACCATAAACCGCACTAAAACCTTGCGCCCACAACGCATGGTGAGTGCCCCGAACGCTGAACAGACCCTAATCTATATACCTGGCTGTAGGCATAATCAGAACAATGTGCCATTCTTCATCCTCACGCTAACCACCTCAGCAACCTCATTCCCACACTCCCTTTAACCGTTGCTTGAACACGGACCTGACCCTAAATGTACATCTGGGTATAGACAGAACCCAATCCCTGTCCCATAACGCCCCATCACCGGCCCACCAACCAAACCTTCTCCTCGAGCTAATCATTACTGTATCCCAGGAGGGATCCTCAATCTAAACCTGACAAAAGCCTTTTCCTGAACCCTGTCCCAACGTTCAGACTCACCCTATTCCCCACGCTAATTTGTTCAACCCTCACTGTAATCTTTACCTCACAACGCCAAGCTGTTCAACGTCTAGCTGAACATGTCCCAACACTCACCCTCATGCCAAACCTTACCCCAAGGTTGTACCAATACTCTCGCAAACCGTAGCTGTAACACTTCTCAACCCTTACTCTAAACGGTGTGTTGCTTGAGGCTGAACACATGCCTGATACTCACACACACCCTAATTCAGCCCCAACCTGATTCCAACCCTCGCGCTCACCATGGCCCTAACAATGGTCAGAGCTTACTTCTAAACTTGACTGAAATCTTACTTTGAACCCTGTCCCAACACTCAGCCTCACATCGTCTCCCACTCCAACTTTGTTCCAACACTCGTGCTAACATTGAACCTATCACAGACGTGATCCAAATTGTAAGCCTGGCTGAAGAGGGAGCAAGAGCCCTGTCCCCACACTCTCCCTTTACCTTAACGCCCACCCCAGCATTGTCCTTACCTTCGCGCTAAGCTAGCACTAACGCAGGCGCGACCTTAACTACTAAACTTCTGTAGAGGGAGCCCGAACACATTCCCAAACTACACCCACGCCCTGCTTCCCACTCCAACTTTTTCCCATCTATCTGCTAACCCTGGCTCCAGCAGTGGCCTGACCCAGTTTTAAACCTGATTGTCGCTAGAACCCGAATCCTGTGCCATCCCTCATCCTCACCATAAACCGCACTACAACCTTATGCCCTCAACGCATGGTGAGTGGCCCGAACGCTGAACCGACATTAATCTATATATCTGGCTGTAGGCATAATCAGAACAATATCCAATTCTTCATCCTCATGCTAACCACCTCAGGAACCTCATTCCCACCCTGTTGTTAACCGTTGCTCTAACACTGACCAGACCCTAAATGTATTACTGGGTGTAGTCACAACCCAATCCCTGTCCCATAGCGCCCCATCACTGGCCCCACCAACCAAACCTTCTCCTCGAGCTAATCATTACCGTATCCCTGGTGGGATCCTCAATCTAAACCTGACGGAAGCCTTTGCATGAACCCATCGTAAAGTTCAGACTCACCCTATTCCCCACGCTAATTTGTTAAACCCTCACTGTAATCTTTACCTCACAACGCCAAGCTGTTCAACGTCTATCTGAACATGTTCCAACACTCACTCTCATGCCAAACCCCACCCCACGGTTGTACCAATACACTCGCAAACCGTAGCTGTAACCCGTCTCAACCCTTACTCTAAACGAGGTGTTGCTTGAGGCTGAACACATGCCTGATGCTCACACACACCCTAATTCCAGCCCAAACCTGATTCCAACCCTCGCGCTCACCGAGGCCCCAACAATGGTCGGATCTTACATCTAAACTTGACTGAAATCTTAGCTCGAACCCTGTACCAACACTCAGCCTCACACCGTCCCCCACTCCAACGATGTCCAAATACTCGTGCTAACGTTGACCCTATCACGGACGTGATCCGAATTCTAAGCCTGGCTGAAGAGGGGGCCCGAGCCCCGTCCCCACAGTCTCCCTTTACCTTAACGCCCACCCCAGCATTGTCCTAACCTTCGAATTAACCTTAGAAATAACGCAGGCACGAACTTAACTACTAACTTTGCTGTAGACGGAGCCCGAACACATTCCCAAACTACACCCTCGTCCTACTTCCCACTCCAACTTTTTCCATCTATCTCCTAACCCAGGCTCCAGCACTGGTCTGACCCAGTCCACAACCTGATTGTCGCTAGAACCCGAATCCTGTGCCATCCCTCATCCTCACCATAAACCGCACTAAAACCTTGCGCCCACCATGCATGGTGAGTGGCCCGAATGCTGAACCGACCCTTCTATACACCCGACTGTAGGCATAATCAGAACAATGTCCCATTCTTGATCCTCACGCTAACCACCTGAGCAACCTAATTCCCACCTTCTTGTTAACCGTTGCTCTAACACGGACCTGACCCTAAATGTATACCTGGGTATAGGCAGAACCCAATCCCTGTCCCATAGCGCCCCATCACCGGCCCAACCACCCAAACCTTCTCCTCGAGCTAAATATTCCATTTCCCTGGTGGGATCCTCAATCGAAACCTGACGGAAGCCTTTGCCTGAACCCTGTCCCAACGTTCAGACTCACCCTATTCCCCATGCCAATTTGTTCAACCCTCACTGTAATCTTTACCTCACAACACCAAGCTGTTCAACGTCTAGTTGAACGTGTCCCAATACTCACCCTCATGCTAAAGCCCACCCCAAGGTTGTACCAACTCTCGCAAACTGTAGCTGTAACCCTTCTCAACCCTTACTTTAAACGGGGTGTTGCTTGAGGCTGAACACATACCCTACGCTCACACACACCCTAACTCCAGCCCAAACCTGATTCCAACCCTCGCGCTCACCATGGCCCAAACACTGGTCGGATCTTACATCTAAACCTGGCTGAAGTCTTACCCCGAACCCTGTCCCAACATTCAACCTCACACCGTCCCCCACTTCAACGTTGTCCAAACACTCGTGCTAACGTAGACCCTATCACGGACGTGATCCAAATTCTAAGCCTGGCTGAAGAGGGAGCCCGAGCCCTGTCCCCAAATTCTCCCTTTACCTTAACGCCCACCACAGCATTGTCCTAACCTTTGCGCTAACCTTAGCACTAACGCAGGCGCGATCTTAACTACTAAACTTCTGTAGAGGGGGGCCGAACACATTCCCAAACTACACCCACGCCCTACTTCCCACTCCAACTTTTTCCAATCTATCTGCTAACCCTGGCTCCAGCAGTGGTCTGACCCAGTTTTAAACCTGACTGTCGCTAGAACCCGAATCCTGTGCCATCCCTCATCCTCACCATAAACCGCAATAAAACCTTGCGCCCACAACGCATGGTGAGTGCCCCGAACGCTGACCATACCCTAATCTATATACCTGGCTGTAGGCATAATCAGAACAATGTGCCATTCTTCATTCTCACGCTAACCACCTCAGCAACCTCATTCCCACACTCCCTTTAACCGTTGCTCTAACACGGACCTGAACCTAAATATACATCTGGGTATAGGCAGAACCCAATCCCTGTCCCATAGCGCCCCATCACCGGCCCCACCAAACAAACCTTCTCCTCGAGCTAATCATTACTGTATCCCAGGAGGGATCCTCAATCTAAACCTGACGGAAGCCTTTTCCTGAACCCTGTCCCAACGTTCAGACTCACCCTATTTCCCACGCTAATTTCTTCAACCCTCACTGTAATCTTTACCTCACAACGCCAAGCTGTTCAACGTCTAGTTGAACATGTCCCAACACTCAACTCATGCCAAACCTTACTCCAAGGTTTTACCAACACTCTCGCAAACCGTAGCTGTAACACTTCTCAACCCTTACTCTAAACGGGGTGTTACTTGAGGCTGAACACATGCATTATGCTCACACACACACTAATTCAGCCCCAACCTGATTACAACCCTCGCACTCACCATGGCCTCAACAATGGTCAAAGCTTACATCTAAACTTGACTGAAATCTTACTTGGACCCTGTCCCAACGCACAGCCTCACACCGTTTCCCACTAAACGTTGTCCCAACACTCGTGATAACATTGACACTATCACGGACGTGATCCGGATTGTAAGCCTGGCTGAGGAGGGAGCCAGAGCCCTGTCCCCACACTCTCCCTTTACCTAAACGCCCACCCCAGCATTGTCTTAACCTTTGCACTATCCTTAGCACTAACGCAGGCTCGACCTTAAACACCAGACTTGCTGTAAACGGAGCCCGAACACATATCCAAACTTTACCCACGCCCTACTTCCCACTCCTATTTCTTCCTATCTATCCGCTAACCCTGACTCCAGCAGTGGTCTGACACAGTCCTAAACTTGACTGTCGCTAGAACCCGAATCCTATGCCATTCCTCAGTCTCACCATAAACCGCACTACTACCTTGCGCCCACTACCCATGGTGAGTGGCCCGAAAGCTGAACCTACCCTAATCTATATACCTGGCTGTAGGCATAATGAGAACAATGTCCCATTCTTCATCCTCACGCTAACCACGTCAGCAACCTTATTCCCACCCTCTTGTTAACTGTTGCTCTAACACGGACCTGACCCTAAATGTAAACCTGGGTATAGGCAGAACCCAATCCCTGTCCCACAGCTTTCCATCACCGGCCCCAGCACCCAAACCTTCTCCTCTAGCTATTTATTACTGTATCCCTGGTGGGATCTTCAGTCTAAACCTGACGGAAGCCTTTGCCTGAACCCAGTAGTGACGTTCAGACGAACCGTATTCCCCACGCTAATTTGTTAAACCCTCACTGTAATCTTTACCTCACAACGCCAAGCTGTTCAACGTCTATTTTAACATGTCCCAACACTCACTCTCATGCCAAACCCCACCCCACGGTTGTACCAATACTCTCGCAAACCGTAGCTGTAACCCTTCTCAACCCTTACTCTAAACGGGGTGTTGCTTGATGCTGAACACATACCCGACGCTCACACACACCCTAATTCCAGCCCAAACCTGATTCCAACCCTCGCGCTCGTGGCCCCAACACAGGTCGGATCTTACATCTAAACCTGACTGAAGTCTTACCCCAAACCCTGTCCCAACATTTGCCTCACACCGACCCCCCCTCCAACATTGTCCAAACACTCGTGCTAACGTAGACCCTATCACGGACGTGATCCAAATTCTAAGCCTGGCTGAAGAGGGAGCCCGAGCCCTGTTCCCAAATTCTCCCTTTACCTTAACGCCCACCCCAACATTGTCCTAACCTTCGCGCTAACCTTAGCACTAACGCAGGCGCGACCTTAACTACTAACCTTCTGTAGAGGGAGCCCGAACACATTCCCAAACTACACCCACGCCCTACTTCCCACACCAACTTTTTCCCATCTATCTGCTAACCCTGGCTCCAGCAGTGGTCTGACCCAGTTTTAATCCTGACTGTCGCTAGAACCCGAATCCTGTGCCATCCCTCATCCTCACCATAAACCGCACTAAAACCTTGCGCCCACAACGCATGGTGAGTGCCCCGAACGCTGAACAGACCCTAATCTATATACCTGGCTGTAGGCATAATCAGAACAATGTGCCATTCTTCATCCTCACGCTAACCACCTCAGCAACCTCATTCCCACACTCCCTTTAACCGTTGCTTGAACACGGACCTGACCCTAAATGTACATCTGGGTATAGACAGAACCCAATCCCTGTCCCATAACGCCCCATCACCGGCCCACCAACCAAACCTTCTCCTCGAGCTAATCATTACTGTATCCCAGGAGGGATCCTCAATCTAAACCTGACAAAAGCCTTTTCCTGAACCCTGTCCCAACGTTCAGACTCACCCTATTCCCCACGCTAATTTGTTCAACCCTCACTGTAATCTTTACCTCACAACGCCAAGCTGTTCAACGTCTAGCTGAACATGTCCCAACACTCACCCTCATGCCAAACCTTACCCCAAGGTTGTACCAATACTCTCGCAAACCGTAGCTGTAACACTTCTCAACCCTTACTCTAAACGGTGTGTTGCTTGAGGCTGAACACATGCCTGATACTCACACACACCCTAATTCAGCCCCAACCTGATTCCAACCCTCGCGCTCACCATGGCCCTAACAATGGTCAGAGCTTACTTCTAAACTTGACTGAAATCTTACTTTGAACCCTGTCCCAACACTCAGCCTCACATCGTCTCCCACTCCAACTTTGTTCCAACACTCGTGCTAACATTGAACCTATCACAGACGTGATCCAAATTGTAAGCCTGGCTGAAGAGGGAGCAAGAGCCCTGTCCCCACACTCTCCCTTTACCTTAACGCCCACCCCAGCATTGTCCTTACCTTCGCGCTAAGCTAGCACTAACGCAGGCGCGACCTTAACTACTAAACTTCTGTAGAGGGAGCCCGAACACATTCCCAAACTACACCCACGCCCTGCTTCCCACTCCAACTTTTTCCCATCTATCTGCTAACCCTGGCTCCAGCAGTGGCCTGACCCAGTTTTAAACCTGATTGTCGCTAGAACCCGAATCCTGTGCCATCCCTCATCCTCACCATAAACCGCACTACAACCTTATGCCCTCAACGCATGGTGAGTGGCCCGAACGCTGAACCGACATTAATCTATATATCTGGCTGTAGGCATAATCAGAACAATATCCAATTCTTCATCCTCATGCTAACCACCTCAGGAACCTCATTCCCACCCTGTTGTTAACCGTTGCTCTAACACTGACCAGACCCTAAATGTATTACTGGGTGTAGTCACAACCCAATCCCTGTCCCATAGCGCCCCATCACTGGCCCCACCAACCAAACCTTCTCCTCGAGCTAATCATTACCGTATCCCTGGTGGGATCCTCAATCTAAACCTGACGGAAGCCTTTGCATGAACCCATCGTAAAGTTCAGACTCACCCTATTCCCCACGCTAATTTGTTAAACCCTCACTGTAATCTTTACCTCACAACGCCAAGCTGTTCAACGTCTATCTGAACATGTTCCAACACTCACTCTCATGCCAAACCCCACCCCACGGTTGTACCAATACACTCGCAAACCGTAGCTGTAACCCGTCTCAACCCTTACTCTAAACGAGGTGTTGCTTGAGGCTGAACACATGCCTGATGCTCACACACACCCTAATTCCAGCCCAAACCTGATTCCAACCCTCGCGCTCACCGAGGCCCCAACAATGGTCGGATCTTACATCTAAACTTGACTGAAATCTTAGCTCGAACCCTGTACCAACACTCAGCCTCACACCGTCCCCCACTCCAACGATGTCCAAATACTCGTGCTAACGTTGACCCTATCACGGACGTGATCCGAATTCTAAGCCTGGCTGAAGAGGGGGCCCGAGCCCCGTCCCCACAGTCTCCCTTTACCTTAACGCCCACCCCAGCATTGTCCTAACCTTCGAATTAACCTTAGAAATAACGCAGGCACGAACTTAACTACTAACTTTGCTGTAGACGGAGCCCGAACACATTCCCAAACTACACCCTCGTCCTACTTCCCACTCCAACTTTTTCCATCTATCTCCTAACCCAGGCTCCAGCACTGGTCTGACCCAGTCCACAACCTGATTGTCGCTAGAACCCGAATCCTGTGCCATCCCTCATCCTCACCATAAACCGCACTAAAACCTTGCGCCCACCATGCATGGTGAGTGGCCCGAATGCTGAACCGACCCTTCTATACACCCGACTGTAGGCATAATCAGAACAATGTCCCATTCTTGATCCTCACGCTAACCACCTGAGCAACCTAATTCCCACCTTCTTGTTAACCGTTGCTCTAACACGGACCTGACCCTAAATGTATACCTGGGTATAGGCAGAACCCAATCCCTGTCCCATAGCGCCCCATCACCGGCCCAACCACCCAAACCTTCTCCTCGAGCTAAATATTCCATTTCCCTGGTGGGATCCTCAATCGAAACCTGACGGAAGCCTTTGCCTGAACCCTGTCCCAACGTTCAGACTCACCCTATTCCCCATGCCAATTTGTTCAACCCTCACTGTAATCTTTACCTCACAACACCAAGCTGTTCAACGTCTAGTTGAACGTGTCCCAATACTCACCCTCATGCTAAAGCCCACCCCAAGGTTGTACCAACTCTCGCAAACTGTAGCTGTAACCCTTCTCAACCCTTACTTTAAACGGGGTGTTGCTTGAGGCTGAACACATACCCTACGCTCACACACACCCTAACTCCAGCCCAAACCTGATTCCAACCCTCGCGCTCACCATGGCCCAAACACTGGTCGGATCTTACATCTAAACCTGGCTGAAGTCTTACCCCGAACCCTGTCCCAACATTCAACCTCACACCGTCCCCCACTTCAACGTTGTCCAAACACTCGTGCTAACGTAGACCCTATCACGGACGTGATCCAAATTCTAAGCCTGGCTGAAGAGGGAGCCCGAGCCCTGTCCCCAAATTCTCCCTTTACCTTAACGCCCACCACAGCATTGTCCTAACCTTTGCGCTAACCTTAGCACTAACGCAGGCGCGATCTTAACTACTAAACTTCTGTAGAGGGGGGCCGAACACATTCCCAAACTACACCCACGCCCTACTTCCCACTCCAACTTTTTCCAATCTATCTGCTAACCCTGGCTCCAGCAGTGGTCTGACCCAGTTTTAAACCTGACTGTCGCTAGAACCCGAATCCTGTGCCATCCCTCATCCTCACCATAAACCGCAATAAAACCTTGCGCCCACAACGCATGGTGAGTGCCCCGAACGCTGACCATACCCTAATCTATATACCTGGCTGTAGGCATAATCAGAACAATGTGCCATTCTTCATTCTCACGCTAACCACCTCAGCAACCTCATTCCCACACTCCCTTTAACCGTTGCTCTAACACGGACCTGAACCTAAATATACATCTGGGTATAGGCAGAACCCAATCCCTGTCCCATAGCGCCCCATCACCGGCCCCACCAAACAAACCTTCTCCTCGAGCTAATCATTACTGTATCCCAGGAGGGATCCTCAATCTAAACCTGACGGAAGCCTTTTCCTGAACCCTGTCCCAACGTTCAGACTCACCCTATTTCCCACGCTAATTTCTTCAACCCTCACTGTAATCTTTACCTCACAACGCCAAGCTGTTCAACGTCTAGTTGAACATGTCCCAACACTCAACTCATGCCAAACCTTACTCCAAGGTTTTACCAACACTCTCGCAAACCGTAGCTGTAACACTTCTCAACCCTTACTCTAAACGGGGTGTTACTTGAGGCTGAACACATGCATTATGCTCACACACACACTAATTCAGCCCCAACCTGATTACAACCCTCGCACTCACCATGGCCTCAACAATGGTCAAAGCTTACATCTAAACTTGACTGAAATCTTACTTGGACCCTGTCCCAACGCACAGCCTCACACCGTTTCCCACTAAACGTTGTCCCAACACTCGTGATAACATTGACACTATCACGGACGTGATCCGGATTGTAAGCCTGGCTGAGGAGGGAGCCAGAGCCCTGTCCCCACACTCTCCCTTTACCTAAACGCCCACCCCAGCATTGTCTTAACCTTTGCACTATCCTTAGCACTAACGCAGGCTCGACCTTAAACACCAGACTTGCTGTAAACGGAGCCCGAACACATATCCAAACTTTACCCACGCCCTACTTCCCACTCCTATTTCTTCCTATCTATCCGCTAACCCTGACTCCAGCAGTGGTCTGACACAGTCCTAAACTTGACTGTCGCTAGAACCCGAATCCTATGCCATTCCTCAGTCTCACCATAAACCGCACTACTACCTTGCGCCCACTACCCATGGTGAGTGGCCCGAAAGCTGAACCTACCCTAATCTATATACCTGGCTGTAGGCATAATGAGAACAATGTCCCATTCTTCATCCTCACGCTAACCACGTCAGCAACCTTATTCCCACCCTCTTGTTAACTGTTGCTCTAACACGGACCTGACCCTAAATGTAAACCTGGGTATAGGCAGAACCCAATCCCTGTCCCACAGCTTTCCATCACCGGCCCCAGCACCCAAACCTTCTCCTCTAGCTATTTATTACTGTATCCCTGGTGGGATCTTCAGTCTAAACCTGACGGAAGCCTTTGCCTGAACCCAGTAGTGACGTTCAGACGAACCGTATTCCCCACGCTAATTTGTTAAACCCTCACTGTAATCTTTACCTCACAACGCCAAGCTGTTCAACGTCTATTTTAACATGTCCCAACACTCACTCTCATGCCAAACCCCACCCCACGGTTGTACCAATACTCTCGCAAACCGTAGCTGTAACCCTTCTCAACCCTTACTCTAAACGGGGTGTTGCTTGATGCTGAACACATACCCGACGCTCACACACACCCTAATTCCAGCCCAAACCTGATTCCAACCCTCGCGCTCGTGGCCCCAACACAGGTCGGATCTTACATCTAAACCTGACTGAAGTCTTACCCCAAACCCTGTCCCAACATTTGCCTCACACCGACCCCCCCTCCAACATTGTCCAAACACTCGTGCTAACGTAGACCCTATCACGGACGTGATCCAAATTCTAAGCCTGGCTGAAGAGGGAGCCCGAGCCCTGTTCCCAAATTCTCCCTTTACCTTAACGCCCACCCCAACATTGTCCTAACCTTCGCGCTAACCTTAGCACTAACGCAGGCGCGACCTTAACTACTAACCTTCTGTAGAGGGAGCCCGAACACATTCCCAAACTACACCCACGCCCTACTTCCCACACCAACTTTTTCCCATCTATCTGCTAACCCTGGCTCCAGCAGTGGTCTGACCCAGTTTTAATCCTGACTGTCGCTAGAACCCGAATCCTGTGCCATCCCTCATCCTCACCATAAACCGCACTAAAACCTTGCGCCCACAACGCATGGTGAGTGCCCCGAACGCTGAACAGACCCTAATCTATATACCTGGCTGTAGGCATAATCAGAACAATGTGCCATTCTTCATCCTCACGCTAACCACCTCAGCAACCTCATTCCCACACTCCCTTTAACCGTTGCTTGAACACGGACCTGACCCTAAATGTACATCTGGGTATAGACAGAACCCAATCCCTGTCCCATAACGCCCCATCACCGGCCCACCAACCAAACCTTCTCCTCGAGCTAATCATTACTGTATCCCAGGAGGGATCCTCAATCTAAACCTGACAAAAGCCTTTTCCTGAACCCTGTCCCAACGTTCAGACTCACCCTATTCCCCACGCTAATTTGTTCAACCCTCACTGTAATCTTTACCTCACAACGCCAAGCTGTTCAACGTCTAGCTGAACATGTCCCAACACTCACCCTCATGCCAAACCTTACCCCAAGGTTGTACCAATACTCTCGCAAACCGTAGCTGTAACACTTCTCAACCCTTACTCTAAACGGTGTGTTGCTTGAGGCTGAACACATGCCTGATACTCACACACACCCTAATTCAGCCCCAACCTGATTCCAACCCTCGCGCTCACCATGGCCCTAACAATGGTCAGAGCTTACTTCTAAACTTGACTGAAATCTTACTTTGAACCCTGTCCCAACACTCAGCCTCACATCGTCTCCCACTCCAACTTTGTTCCAACACTCGTGCTAACATTGAACCTATCACAGACGTGATCCAAATTGTAAGCCTGGCTGAAGAGGGAGCAAGAGCCCTGTCCCCACACTCTCCCTTTACCTTAACGCCCACCCCAGCATTGTCCTTACCTTCGCGCTAAGCTAGCACTAACGCAGGCGCGACCTTAACTACTAAACTTCTGTAGAGGGAGCCCGAACACATTCCCAAACTACACCCACGCCCTGCTTCCCACTCCAACTTTTTCCCATCTATCTGCTAACCCTGGCTCCAGCAGTGGCCTGACCCAGTTTTAAACCTGATTGTCGCTAGAACCCGAATCCTGTGCCATCCCTCATCCTCACCATAAACCGCACTACAACCTTATGCCCTCAACGCATGGTGAGTGGCCCGAACGCTGAACCGACATTAATCTATATATCTGGCTGTAGGCATAATCAGAACAATATCCAATTCTTCATCCTCATGCTAACCACCTCAGGAACCTCATTCCCACCCTGTTGTTAACCGTTGCTCTAACACTGACCAGACCCTAAATGTATTACTGGGTGTAGTCACAACCCAATCCCTGTCCCATAGCGCCCCATCACTGGCCCCACCAACCAAACCTTCTCCTCGAGCTAATCATTACCGTATCCCTGGTGGGATCCTCAATCTAAACCTGACGGAAGCCTTTGCATGAACCCATCGTAAAGTTCAGACTCACCCTATTCCCCACGCTAATTTGTTAAACCCTCACTGTAATCTTTACCTCACAACGCCAAGCTGTTCAACGTCTATCTGAACATGTTCCAACACTCACTCTCATGCCAAACCCCACCCCACGGTTGTACCAATACACTCGCAAACCGTAGCTGTAACCCGTCTCAACCCTTACTCTAAACGAGGTGTTGCTTGAGGCTGAACACATGCCTGATGCTCACACACACCCTAATTCCAGCCCAAACCTGATTCCAACCCTCGCGCTCACCGAGGCCCCAACAATGGTCGGATCTTACATCTAAACTTGACTGAAATCTTAGCTCGAACCCTGTACCAACACTCAGCCTCACACCGTCCCCCACTCCAACGATGTCCAAATACTCGTGCTAACGTTGACCCTATCACGGACGTGATCCGAATTCTAAGCCTGGCTGAAGAGGGGGCCCGAGCCCCGTCCCCACAGTCTCCCTTTACCTTAACGCCCACCCCAGCATTGTCCTAACCTTCGAATTAACCTTAGAAATAACGCAGGCACGAACTTAACTACTAACTTTGCTGTAGACGGAGCCCGAACACATTCCCAAACTACACCCTCGTCCTACTTCCCACTCCAACTTTTTCCATCTATCTCCTAACCCAGGCTCCAGCACTGGTCTGACCCAGTCCACAACCTGATTGTCGCTAGAACCCGAATCCTGTGCCATCCCTCATCCTCACCATAAACCGCACTAAAACCTTGCGCCCACCATGCATGGTGAGTGGCCCGAATGCTGAACCGACCCTTCTATACACCCGACTGTAGGCATAATCAGAACAATGTCCCATTCTTGATCCTCACGCTAACCACCTGAGCAACCTAATTCCCACCTTCTTGTTAACCGTTGCTCTAACACGGACCTGACCCTAAATGTATACCTGGGTATAGGCAGAACCCAATCCCTGTCCCATAGCGCCCCATCACCGGCCCAACCACCCAAACCTTCTCCTCGAGCTAAATATTCCATTTCCCTGGTGGGATCCTCAATCGAAACCTGACGGAAGCCTTTGCCTGAACCCTGTCCCAACGTTCAGACTCACCCTATTCCCCATGCCAATTTGTTCAACCCTCACTGTAATCTTTACCTCACAACACCAAGCTGTTCAACGTCTAGTTGAACGTGTCCCAATACTCACCCTCATGCTAAAGCCCACCCCAAGGTTGTACCAACTCTCGCAAACTGTAGCTGTAACCCTTCTCAACCCTTACTTTAAACGGGGTGTTGCTTGAGGCTGAACACATACCCTACGCTCACACACACCCTAACTCCAGCCCAAACCTGATTCCAACCCTCGCGCTCACCATGGCCCAAACACTGGTCGGATCTTACATCTAAACCTGGCTGAAGTCTTACCCCGAACCCTGTCCCAACATTCAACCTCACACCGTCCCCCACTTCAACGTTGTCCAAACACTCGTGCTAACGTAGACCCTATCACGGACGTGATCCAAATTCTAAGCCTGGCTGAAGAGGGAGCCCGAGCCCTGTCCCCAAATTCTCCCTTTACCTTAACGCCCACCACAGCATTGTCCTAACCTTTGCGCTAACCTTAGCACTAACGCAGGCGCGATCTTAACTACTAAACTTCTGTAGAGGGGGGCCGAACACATTCCCAAACTACACCCACGCCCTACTTCCCACTCCAACTTTTTCCAATCTATCTGCTAACCCTGGCTCCAGCAGTGGTCTGACCCAGTTTTAAACCTGACTGTCGCTAGAACCCGAATCCTGTGCCATCCCTCATCCTCACCATAAACCGCAATAAAACCTTGCGCCCACAACGCATGGTGAGTGCCCCGAACGCTGACCATACCCTAATCTATATACCTGGCTGTAGGCATAATCAGAACAATGTGCCATTCTTCATTCTCACGCTAACCACCTCAGCAACCTCATTCCCACACTCCCTTTAACCGTTGCTCTAACACGGACCTGAACCTAAATATACATCTGGGTATAGGCAGAACCCAATCCCTGTCCCATAGCGCCCCATCACCGGCCCCACCAAACAAACCTTCTCCTCGAGCTAATCATTACTGTATCCCAGGAGGGATCCTCAATCTAAACCTGACGGAAGCCTTTTCCTGAACCCTGTCCCAACGTTCAGACTCACCCTATTTCCCACGCTAATTTCTTCAACCCTCACTGTAATCTTTACCTCACAACGCCAAGCTGTTCAACGTCTAGTTGAACATGTCCCAACACTCAACTCATGCCAAACCTTACTCCAAGGTTTTACCAACACTCTCGCAAACCGTAGCTGTAACACTTCTCAACCCTTACTCTAAACGGGGTGTTACTTGAGGCTGAACACATGCATTATGCTCACACACACACTAATTCAGCCCCAACCTGATTACAACCCTCGCACTCACCATGGCCTCAACAATGGTCAAAGCTTACATCTAAACTTGACTGAAATCTTACTTGGACCCTGTCCCAACGCACAGCCTCACACCGTTTCCCACTAAACGTTGTCCCAACACTCGTGATAACATTGACACTATCACGGACGTGATCCGGATTGTAAGCCTGGCTGAGGAGGGAGCCAGAGCCCTGTCCCCACACTCTCCCTTTACCTAAACGCCCACCCCAGCATTGTCTTAACCTTTGCACTATCCTTAGCACTAACGCAGGCTCGACCTTAAACACCAGACTTGCTGTAAACGGAGCCCGAACACATATCCAAACTTTACCCACGCCCTACTTCCCACTCCTATTTCTTCCTATCTATCCGCTAACCCTGACTCCAGCAGTGGTCTGACACAGTCCTAAACTTGACTGTCGCTAGAACCCGAATCCTATGCCATTCCTCAGTCTCACCATAAACCGCACTACTACCTTGCGCCCACTACCCATGGTGAGTGGCCCGAAAGCTGAACCTACCCTAATCTATATACCTGGCTGTAGGCATAATGAGAACAATGTCCCATTCTTCATCCTCACGCTAACCACGTCAGCAACCTTATTCCCACCCTCTTGTTAACTGTTGCTCTAACACGGACCTGACCCTAAATGTAAACCTGGGTATAGGCAGAACCCAATCCCTGTCCCACAGCTTTCCATCACCGGCCCCAGCACCCAAACCTTCTCCTCTAGCTATTTATTACTGTATCCCTGGTGGGATCTTCAGTCTAAACCTGACGGAAGCCTTTGCCTGAACCCAGTAGTGACGTTCAGACGAACCGTATTCCCCACGCTAATTTGTTAAACCCTCACTGTAATCTTTACCTCACAACGCCAAGCTGTTCAACGTCTATTTTAACATGTCCCAACACTCACTCTCATGCCAAACCCCACCCCACGGTTGTACCAATACTCTCGCAAACCGTAGCTGTAACCCTTCTCAACCCTTACTCTAAACGGGGTGTTGCTTGATGCTGAACACATACCCGACGCTCACACACACCCTAATTCCAGCCCAAACCTGATTCCAACCCTCGCGCTCGTGGCCCCAACACAGGTCGGATCTTACATCTAAACCTGACTGAAGTCTTACCCCAAACCCTGTCCCAACATTTGCCTCACACCGACCCCCCCTCCAACATTGTCCAAACACTCGTGCTAACGTAGACCCTATCACGGACGTGATCCAAATTCTAAGCCTGGCTGAAGAGGGAGCCCGAGCCCTGTTCCCAAATTCTCCCTTTACCTTAACGCCCACCCCAACATTGTCCTAACCTTCGCGCTAACCTTAGCACTAACGCAGGCGCGACCTTAACTACTAACCTTCTGTAGAGGGAGCCCGAACACATTCCCAAACTACACCCACGCCCTACTTCCCACACCAACTTTTTCCCATCTATCTGCTAACCCTGGCTCCAGCAGTGGTCTGACCCAGTTTTAATCCTGACTGTCGCTAGAACCCGAATCCTGTGCCATCCCTCATCCTCACCATAAACCGCACTAAAACCTTGCGCCCACAACGCATGGTGAGTGCCCCGAACGCTGAACAGACCCTAATCTATATACCTGGCTGTAGGCATAATCAGAACAATGTGCCATTCTTCATCCTCACGCTAACCACCTCAGCAACCTCATTCCCACACTCCCTTTAACCGTTGCTTGAACACGGACCTGACCCTAAATGTACATCTGGGTATAGACAGAACCCAATCCCTGTCCCATAACGCCCCATCACCGGCCCACCAACCAAACCTTCTCCTCGAGCTAATCATTACTGTATCCCAGGAGGGATCCTCAATCTAAACCTGACAAAAGCCTTTTCCTGAACCCTGTCCCAACGTTCAGACTCACCCTATTCCCCACGCTAATTTGTTCAACCCTCACTGTAATCTTTACCTCACAACGCCAAGCTGTTCAACGTCTAGCTGAACATGTCCCAACACTCACCCTCATGCCAAACCTTACCCCAAGGTTGTACCAATACTCTCGCAAACCGTAGCTGTAACACTTCTCAACCCTTACTCTAAACGGTGTGTTGCTTGAGGCTGAACACATGCCTGATACTCACACACACCCTAATTCAGCCCCAACCTGATTCCAACCCTCGCGCTCACCATGGCCCTAACAATGGTCAGAGCTTACTTCTAAACTTGACTGAAATCTTACTTTGAACCCTGTCCCAACACTCAGCCTCACATCGTCTCCCACTCCAACTTTGTTCCAACACTCGTGCTAACATTGAACCTATCACAGACGTGATCCAAATTGTAAGCCTGGCTGAAGAGGGAGCAAGAGCCCTGTCCCCACACTCTCCCTTTACCTTAACGCCCACCCCAGCATTGTCCTTACCTTCGCGCTAAGCTAGCACTAACGCAGGCGCGACCTTAACTACTAAACTTCTGTAGAGGGAGCCCGAACACATTCCCAAACTACACCCACGCCCTGCTTCCCACTCCAACTTTTTCCCATCTATCTGCTAACCCTGGCTCCAGCAGTGGCCTGACCCAGTTTTAAACCTGATTGTCGCTAGAACCCGAATCCTGTGCCATCCCTCATCCTCACCATAAACCGCACTACAACCTTATGCCCTCAACGCATGGTGAGTGGCCCGAACGCTGAACCGACATTAATCTATATATCTGGCTGTAGGCATAATCAGAACAATATCCAATTCTTCATCCTCATGCTAACCACCTCAGGAACCTCATTCCCACCCTGTTGTTAACCGTTGCTCTAACACTGACCAGACCCTAAATGTATTACTGGGTGTAGTCACAACCCAATCCCTGTCCCATAGCGCCCCATCACTGGCCCCACCAACCAAACCTTCTCCTCGAGCTAATCATTACCGTATCCCTGGTGGGATCCTCAATCTAAACCTGACGGAAGCCTTTGCATGAACCCATCGTAAAGTTCAGACTCACCCTATTCCCCACGCTAATTTGTTAAACCCTCACTGTAATCTTTACCTCACAACGCCAAGCTGTTCAACGTCTATCTGAACATGTTCCAACACTCACTCTCATGCCAAACCCCACCCCACGGTTGTACCAATACACTCGCAAACCGTAGCTGTAACCCGTCTCAACCCTTACTCTAAACGAGGTGTTGCTTGAGGCTGAACACATGCCTGATGCTCACACACACCCTAATTCCAGCCCAAACCTGATTCCAACCCTCGCGCTCACCGAGGCCCCAACAATGGTCGGATCTTACATCTAAACTTGACTGAAATCTTAGCTCGAACCCTGTACCAACACTCAGCCTCACACCGTCCCCCACTCCAACGATGTCCAAATACTCGTGCTAACGTTGACCCTATCACGGACGTGATCCGAATTCTAAGCCTGGCTGAAGAGGGGGCCCGAGCCCCGTCCCCACAGTCTCCCTTTACCTTAACGCCCACCCCAGCATTGTCCTAACCTTCGAATTAACCTTAGAAATAACGCAGGCACGAACTTAACTACTAACTTTGCTGTAGACGGAGCCCGAACACATTCCCAAACTACACCCTCGTCCTACTTCCCACTCCAACTTTTTCCATCTATCTCCTAACCCAGGCTCCAGCACTGGTCTGACCCAGTCCACAACCTGATTGTCGCTAGAACCCGAATCCTGTGCCATCCCTCATCCTCACCATAAACCGCACTAAAACCTTGCGCCCACCATGCATGGTGAGTGGCCCGAATGCTGAACCGACCCTTCTATACACCCGACTGTAGGCATAATCAGAACAATGTCCCATTCTTGATCCTCACGCTAACCACCTGAGCAACCTAATTCCCACCTTCTTGTTAACCGTTGCTCTAACACGGACCTGACCCTAAATGTATACCTGGGTATAGGCAGAACCCAATCCCTGTCCCATAGCGCCCCATCACCGGCCCAACCACCCAAACCTTCTCCTCGAGCTAAATATTCCATTTCCCTGGTGGGATCCTCAATCGAAACCTGACGGAAGCCTTTGCCTGAACCCTGTCCCAACGTTCAGACTCACCCTATTCCCCATGCCAATTTGTTCAACCCTCACTGTAATCTTTACCTCACAACACCAAGCTGTTCAACGTCTAGTTGAACGTGTCCCAATACTCACCCTCATGCTAAAGCCCACCCCAAGGTTGTACCAACTCTCGCAAACTGTAGCTGTAACCCTTCTCAACCCTTACTTTAAACGGGGTGTTGCTTGAGGCTGAACACATACCCTACGCTCACACACACCCTAACTCCAGCCCAAACCTGATTCCAACCCTCGCGCTCACCATGGCCCAAACACTGGTCGGATCTTACATCTAAACCTGGCTGAAGTCTTACCCCGAACCCTGTCCCAACATTCAACCTCACACCGTCCCCCACTTCAACGTTGTCCAAACACTCGTGCTAACGTAGACCCTATCACGGACGTGATCCAAATTCTAAGCCTGGCTGAAGAGGGAGCCCGAGCCCTGTCCCCAAATTCTCCCTTTACCTTAACGCCCACCACAGCATTGTCCTAACCTTTGCGCTAACCTTAGCACTAACGCAGGCGCGATCTTAACTACTAAACTTCTGTAGAGGGGGGCCGAACACATTCCCAAACTACACCCACGCCCTACTTCCCACTCCAACTTTTTCCAATCTATCTGCTAACCCTGGCTCCAGCAGTGGTCTGACCCAGTTTTAAACCTGACTGTCGCTAGAACCCGAATCCTGTGCCATCCCTCATCCTCACCATAAACCGCAATAAAACCTTGCGCCCACAACGCATGGTGAGTGCCCCGAACGCTGACCATACCCTAATCTATATACCTGGCTGTAGGCATAATCAGAACAATGTGCCATTCTTCATTCTCACGCTAACCACCTCAGCAACCTCATTCCCACACTCCCTTTAACCGTTGCTCTAACACGGACCTGAACCTAAATATACATCTGGGTATAGGCAGAACCCAATCCCTGTCCCATAGCGCCCCATCACCGGCCCCACCAAACAAACCTTCTCCTCGAGCTAATCATTACTGTATCCCAGGAGGGATCCTCAATCTAAACCTGACGGAAGCCTTTTCCTGAACCCTGTCCCAACGTTCAGACTCACCCTATTTCCCATGCTAATTTCTTCAACCCTCACTGTAATCTTTACCTCACAACGCCAAGCTGTTCAACGTCTAGTTGAACATGTCCCAACACTCAACTCATGCCAAACCTTACTCCAAGGTTTTACCAACACTCTCGCAAACCGTAGCTGTAACACTTCTCAACCCTTACTCTAAACGGGGTGTTACTTGAGGCTGAACACATGCATTATGCTCACACACACACTAATTCAGCCCCAACCTGATTACAACCCTCGCACTCACCATGGCCTCAACAATGGTCAAAGCTTACATCTAAACTTGACTGAAATCTTACTTGGACCCTGTCCCAACGCACAGCCTCACACCGTTTCCCACTAAACGTTGTCCCAACACTCGTGATAACATTGACACTATCACGGACGTGATCCGGATTGTAAGCCTGGCTGAGGAGGGAGCCAGAGCCCTGTCCCCACACTCTCCCTTTACCTAAACGCCCACCCCAGCATTGTCTTAACCTTTGCACTATCCTTAGCACTAACGCAGGCTCGACCTTAAACACCAGACTTGCTGTAAACGGAGCCCGAACACATATCCAAACTTTACCCACGCCCTACTTCCCACTCCTATTTCTTCCTATCTATCCGCTAACCCTGACTCCAGCAGTGGTCTGACACAGTCCTAAACTTGACTGTCGCTAGAACCCGAATCCTATGCCATTCCTCAGTCTCACCATAAACCGCACTACTACCTTGCGCCCACTACCCATGGTGAGTGGCCCGAAAGCTGAACCTACCCTAATCTATATACCTGGCTGTAGGCATAATGAGAACAATGTCCCATTCTTCATCCTCACGCTAACCACGTCAGCAACCTTATTCCCACCCTCTTGTTAACTGTTGCTCTAACACGGACCTGACCCTAAATGTAAACCTGGGTATAGGCAGAACCCAATCCCTGTCCCACAGCTTTCCATCACCGGCCCCAGCACCCAAACCTTCTCCTCTAGCTATTTATTACTGTATCCCTGGTGGGATCTTCAGTCTAAACCTGACGGAAGCCTTTGCCTGAACCCAGTAGTGACGTTCAGACGAACCGTATTCCCCACGCTAATTTGTTAAACCCTCACTGTAATCTTTACCTCACAACGCCAAGCTGTTCAACGTCTATTTTAACATGTCCCAACACTCACTCTCATGCCAAACCCCACCCCACGGTTGTACCAATACTCTCGCAAACCGTAGCTGTAACCCTTCTCAACCCTTACTCTAAACGGGGTGTTGCTTGATGCTGAACACATACCCGACGCTCACACACACCCTAATTCCAGCCCAAACCTGATTCCAACCCTCGCGCTCGTGGCCCCAACACAGGTCGGATCTTACATCTAAACCTGACTGAAGTCTTACCCCAAACCCTGTCCCAACATTTGCCTCACACCGACCCCCCCTCCAACATTGTCCAAACACTCGTGCTAACGTAGACCCTATCACGGACGTGATCCAAATTCTAAGCCTGGCTGAAGAGGGAGCCCGAGCCCTGTTCCCAAATTCTCCCTTTACCTTAACGCCCACCCCAACATTGTCCTAACCTTCGCGCTAACCTTAGCACAAACGCAGGCGCGACCTTAACTACTAACCTTCTGTAGAGGGAGCCCGAACACATTCCCAAACTACACCCACGCCCTACTTCCCACACCAACTTTTTCCCATCTATCTGCTAACCCTGGCTCCAGCAGTGGTCTGACCCAGTTTTAATCCTGACTGTCGCTAGAACCCGAATCCTGTGCCATCCCTCATCCTCACCATAAACCGCACTAAAACCTTGCGCCCACAACGCATGGTGAGTGCCCCGAACGCTGAACAGACCCTAATCTATATACCTGGCTGTAGGCATAATCAGAACAATGTGCCATTCTTCATCCTCACGCTAACCACCTCAGCAACCTCATTCCCACACTCCCTTTAACCGTTGCTTGAACACGGACCTGACCCTAAATGTACATCTGGGTATAGACAGAACCCAATCCCTGTCCCATAACGCCCCATCACCGGCCCACCAACCAAACCTTCTCCTCGAGCTAATCATTACTGTATCCCAGGAGGGATCCTCAATCTAAACCTGACAAAAGCCTTTTCCTGAACCCTGTCCCAACGTTCAGACTCACCCTATTCCCCACGCTAATTTGTTCAACCCTCACTGTAATCTTTACCTCACAACGCCAAGCTGTTCAACGTCTAGCTGAACATGTCCCAACACTCACCCTCATGCCAAACCTTACCCCAAGGTTGTACCAATACTCTCGCAAACCGTAGCTGTAACACTTCTCAACCCTTACTCTAAACGGTGTGTTGCTTGAGGCTGAACACATGCCTGATACTCACACACACCCTAATTCAGCCCCAACCTGATTCCAACCCTCGCGCTCACCATGGCCCTAACAATGGTCAGAGCTTACTTCTAAACTTGACTGAAATCTTACTTTGAACCCTGTCCCAACACTCAGCCTCACATCGTCTCCCACTCCAACTTTGTTCCAACACTCGTGCTAACATTGAACCTATCACAGACGTGATCCAAATTGTAAGCCTGGCTGAAGAGGGAGCAAGAGCCCTGTCCCCACACTCTCCCTTTACCTTAACGCCCACCCCAGCATTGTCCTTACCTTCGCGCTAAGCTAGCACTAACGCAGGCGCGACCTTAACTACTAAACTTCTGTAGAGGGAGCCCGAACACATTCCCAAACTACACCCACGCCCTGCTTCCCACTCCAACTTTTTCCCATCTATCTGCTAACCCTGGCTCCAGCAGTGGCCTGACCCAGTTTTAAACCTGATTGTCGCTAGAACCCGAATCCTGTGCCATCCCTCATCCTCACCATAAACCGCACTACAACCTTATGCCCTCAACGCATGGTGAGTGGCCCGAACGCTGAACCGACATTAATCTATATATCTGGCTGTAGGCATAATCAGAACAATATCCAATTCTTCATCCTCATGCTAACCACCTCAGGAACCTCATTCCCACCCTGTTGTTAACCGTTGCTCTAACACTGACCAGACCCTAAATGTATTACTGGGTGTAGTCACAACCCAATCCCTGTCCCATAGCGCCCCATCACTGGCCCCACCAACCAAACCTTCTCCTCGAGCTAATCATTACCGTATCCCTGGTGGGATCCTCAATCTAAACCTGACGGAAGCCTTTGCATGAACCCATCGTAAAGTTCAGACTCACCCTATTCCCCACGCTAATTTGTTAAACCCTCACTGTAATCTTTACCTCACAACGCCAAGCTGTTCAACGTCTATCTGAACATGTTCCAACACTCACTCTCATGCCAAACCCCACCCCACGGTTGTACCAATACACTCGCAAACCGTAGCTGTAACCCGTCTCAACCCTTACTCTAAACGAGGTGTTGCTTGAGGCTGAACACATGCCTGATGCTCACACACACCCTAATTCCAGCCCAAACCTGATTCCAACCCTCGCGCTCACCGAGGCCCCAACAATGGTCGGATCTTACATCTAAACTTGACTGAAATCTTAGCTCGAACCCTGTACCAACACTCAGCCTCACACCGTCCCCCACTCCAACGATGTCCAAATACTCGTGCTAACGTTGACCCTATCACGGACGTGATCCGAATTCTAAGCCTGGCTGAAGAGGGGGCCCGAGCCCCGTCCCCACAGTCTCCCTTTACCTTAACGCCCACCCCAGCATTGTCCTAACCTTCGAATTAACCTTAGAAATAACGCAGGCACGAACTTAACTACTAACTTTGCTGTAGACGGAGCCCGAACACATTCCCAAACTACACCCTCGTCCTACTTCCCACTCCAACTTTTTCCATCTATCTCCTAACCCAGGCTCCAGCACTGGTCTGACCCAGTCCACAACCTGATTGTCGCTAGAACCCGAATCCTGTGCCATCCCTCATCCTCACCATAAACCGCACTAAAACCTTGCGCCCACCACGCATGGTGAGTGGCCCGAATGCTGAACCGACCCTTCTATACACCCGACTGTAGGCATAATCAGAACAATGTCCCATTCTTGATCCTCACGCTAACCACCTGAGCAACCTAATTCCCACCTTCTTGTTAACCGTTGCTCTAACACGGACCTGACCCTAAATGTATACCTGGGTATAGGCAGAACCCAATCCCTGTCCCATAGCGCCCCATCACCGGCCCAACCACCCAAACCTTCTCCTCGAGCTAAATATTCCATTTCCCTGGTGGGATCCTCAATCGAAACCTGACGGAAGCCTTTGCCTGAACCCTGTCCCAACGTTCAGACTCACCCTATTCCCCATGCCAATTTGTTCAACCCTCACTGTAATCTTTACCTCACAACACCAAGCTGTTCAACGTCTAGTTGAACGTGTCCCAATACTCACCCTCATGCTAAAGCCCACCCCAAGGTTGTACCAACTCTCGCAAACTGTAGCTGTAACCCTTCTCAACCCTTACTTTAAACGGGGTGTTGCTTGAGGCTGAACACATACTCTACCCTCACACACACCCTAACTCCAGCCCAAACCTGATTCAAACCCTCGCGCTCACCATGGCCCCAACACTGGTCGGATCTTACATCTAAACCTGGCTGAAGTCTTACCCCGAACTCTGTCCCAACATTCAACCTCACACCGTCCCCCACTTCAACGTTGTCCAAACACTCGTGCTAACGTAGACCCTATCACGGACGTGATCCAAATTCTAAGCCTGGCTGAAGAGGGAGCCCGAGCCCTGTCCCCAAATTCTCCCTTTACCTTAACGCCCACCACAGCATTGTCCTAACCTTTGCGCTAACCTTAGCACTAACGCAGGCGCGATCTTAACTATTAAACTTCTGTAGAGGGGGGCCGAACACATTCCCAAACTACACCCACGCCCTACTTCCCACTCCAACTTTTTCCAATCTATCTGCTAACCCTGGCTCCAGCAGTGGTCTGACCCAGTTTTAAACCTGACTGTCGCTAGAACCCGAATCCTGTGCCATCCCTCATCCTCACCATAAACCGCAATAAAACCTTGCGCCCACAACGCATGGTGAGTGCCCCGAACGCTGACCAGACCCTAATCTATATACCTGGCTGTAGGCATAATCAGAACAATGTGCCATTCTTCATTCTCACGCTAACCACCTCAGCAACTTCATTCCCACACTCCCTTTAACCGTTGCTCTAACACGGACCTGACCCTAAATATACATCTGGGTATAGGCAGAACCCAATCCCTGTCCCATAGCGCCCCATCACCGGCCCCACCAAACAAACCTTCTCCTCGAGCTAAATATTACATATCCTTGGTGGGATCCTCAATCTAAACCTGACGGAAGCCTTTGCCTGAACCCTGTCCCAACGTTCAGACTCACCCTATTCCCCACGCCAATTTGTTCAACCCTCACTGTAATCTTTACCTCACAACGCCAAGCTGTTCATCGTCTAACTGAACGTGTCCCAATACTCACTCTCATGCTAAAGCCCACCCCAAGGTTGTACCAACTCTCGCAAACTGTAGCTGTAACCCTTCTCAACCCTTACTTTAAACGGGGTGTTGCTTGAGGCTGAACACATACCCTACGCTCACACACACCCTAACTCCAGCTCAAACCTGATTCCAACCCTCGCGCTCACCGTGGCCCCAACACAGGTCGGATCTTACATCTAAACCTGAATGAAGTCTTACCCCAAACCCTGTCCCAACATTCAGCCTCACACCGTACCCCACTCCAACGTTGTCCAAACACTCGTGCTAACGTAGACCCTATCACGGACGTGATCCAAATTCTAAGCCTGGCTGAAGAGGGAGCCCGAGCCCTGTCCCCAAATTCTCCCTTTACCTTAACGCCCACCCCAACATTGTCCTAACCTTCGCGCTAACCTTAGCACTAACGCAGGCGCGACCTTAACTACTAACCTTCTGTAGAGGGAGCCCGAACACATTCCCAAACTACACCCACGCCATACTTCCCACTCCAACTTTTACCCATCTATCTGCTAACCCTTGCTCCAGCAGTGGTCTGACCCAGTTTTAATCCTGACTGTCGCTAGAACCCGAATCCTGTGCCATCCCTCATCCTCACCATAAACCGCACTAAAACCTTGCGCCCACAACGCATGGTGAGTGCCCCGAACGCTGACCAGACCCTAATCTATATACCTGGCTGTAGGCATAATCAGAAAAATGTGCCATTCTTCATCCTCACGCTAACCACCTCAGCAACCTCATTCCCACACTCCCTTTAACCGTTGCTCGAACACGGACCTGACCCTAAATGTACATCTGGGTATAGACATAACCCAATCCCTGTCCCATAGCGCCCCATCACAGGCCCCACCAACCAAACCTTCTCCTCGAGCTAATCATTACTGTATCCCAGGAGGGATCCTCAATCTAAACCTGACAGAAGCCTTTTCCTGAACCCTGTCCCAACGTTCAGACTCACCCTATTTCCCACGCTAATTTGTTCAACCCTCACTGTAATCTTTACCTCAAAACGCCAAGCTGATCAACGTCTAGCTGAACATGTCCCAACACTCACCTCATGCCAAACCTTACCCCAAGGTTGTACCAATACTCTCGCAAACCGTAGCTGTAACACTTCTCAACCCTTACTCTAAACGGGGTGTTACTTGAGGCTGAACACATGACTTATGCTCACACACACACTAATTTGGCCCCAACCTGATTACAACCCTCGCACTCACCATGGCCTCAACAATGGTCAAAGCTTACATCTAAACTTGACTGAAATCTTACTTGGAACCCTGTCCCAACACACAGCCTCACACCGTCTCCCACTAAACGTTGTCCCAACACTCGTGATAACATTGACACTATGACGGACGTGATCCGGGTTGTAACCCTGGCTGAAGAGGGAGCCAGAGCCCTGTCCCCACACTCTCCCTTTACCTTAACGCCCACCCCAGCATTGTCTTAACCTTCGCACTATCCTTAGTACTAACGCAGGCTCGACCTTAAATACCAGACTTGCTGTAAACGGAGCCCGAACACATATCCAAACTTTACCCACGCCCTACTTCCCACTCCAATTTCTTCCCATCTATCCGCTAACCCTGACTCCAGCAGTGGTCTGACACAGTCCTAAACTTGACTGTCGCTAGAACCCGAATCCTATGCCATTCCTCAGTCTCACCATAAACCGCACTACTACCTTGCGCCCACTACCCATGGTGAGTGGCCCGAAAGCTGAACCTACCCTAATCTATATACCTGGCTGTAGGCATAATGAGAACAATGTCCCATTCTTCAATCTCACGCTAACCACGTCAGCAACCTTATTCCCACCCTCTTGTTAACTGTTGCTCTAACACGGACCTGACCCTAAATGTATACCTGGGTATAGGCAGAACCCAATCCCTGTCCCACAGCTTTCCATCACCGGCCCCAGCACCCAAACCTTCTCCTCTAGCTATTTATTACCGTATTCCTGGTGGGATCATCAGTCTAAACCTGACGGAAGCCTTTGCCTGAACCCTGTCGTGACGTTCAGACGAACCGTATTCCCCACGCTAATTTGTTAAACCCTCACTGTAATCTTTACCTCACAACGCCAAGCTGTTCAACGTCTATTTTAACATGTCCCAACACTCACTCTCATGCCAAACCCCACCCCACGGTTGTACCAATACTCTCGCAAACCGTAGCTGTAACCCTTCTCAACCCTTACTCTAAACGGGGTGTTGCTTGATGCTGAACACATACCCGACGCTCACACACACCCTAATTCCAGCCCAAACCTGATTCCAACCCTCGCGCTCACCGTGGCCCCAACACAGGTCGGATCTTACATCTAAACCTGACTGAAGTCTTACCCCAAACCCTGTCCCAACATTCAGCCTCACACCGACCCCCCCTCCAACGTTGTCCAAACACTCGTGCTAACGTAGACCCTATCACGGACGTGATCCAAATTCTAAGCCTGGCTGAAGAGGGAGCCCGAGCCCTGTTCCCAAATTCTCCCTTTACCTTAACGCCCACCCCAACATTGTCCTAACCTTCGCGCTAACTTTAGCACTAACGCAGGCGCGACCTTAACTACTAACCTTCTGTAGAGGGAGCCCGAACACATTCCTAAACTACACCCACGCCCTACTTCCCACACCAACTTTTTCCCATCTATCTGCTAACCCTGGCTCCAGCAGTGGTCTGACCCAGTTTTAATCCTGACTGTCGCTAGAACCCGAATCCTGTGCCATCCCTCATCCTCACCATAAACCGCACTAAAACCTTGCGCCCACAACGCATGGTGAGTGCCCCGAACGCTGACCAGACCCTAATCTATATACCTGGCTGTAGGCATAATCAGAACAATGTGCCATTCTTCATCCTCACGCTAACCACCTCAGCAACCTCATTCCCACACTCCCTTTAACCGTTGCTCGAACACGGACCTGACCCTAAATGTACATCTGGGTATAGACAGAACCCAATCCCTGTCCCATAACGCCCCATCACCGGCCCACCAACCAAACCTTCTCCTCGAGCTAATCATTACTGTATCCCAGGAGGGATCCTCAATCTAAACCTGACGGAAGCCTTTGCCTGAACCCTGTCCCAACGTTCAGACTCACCCTATTCACCACGTCAATTTGTTCAACCCTCACTGTAATATTTACCTCACAACACCAAGCTGTTCAACGTCTCGCTGAACATGTCCGAACACTCACCATCATGCCAAACCCCACCCCATGGTTGTACCAATACTCTCGCAAGCCGTAGCTATAACCCTTCTCAACCCTTATTCTAAACGCGGTGTTGCATGAGGCTGAACACATGCCTGACGCTCACAAACACCCTCATTCCAGTCCCAACCTGATTCCAACCCTCGCGCTCACCTTGGCCCCAACAATGATAGGACCTTACATCTAAAGTTGACTGAAATCTTAGCTCGAACCCTGTCCCAACACTCAGCTTAACAGTGTCCCTTACTCCAACGTTGTCCAAACACTCGTGCTAACTTTGACCCTATCACGGACGTGAAACGAATTCTAAGCCTGGCTGAAGAGGGAGCCAGTGCGCTGTCCCCACACTCTCCCTTTACCTTAACGCCCACCCCAGCATTGTCCTAACCTTCGCACTAACCTTTGCACTAACGCATGCTCGACCTTAACTACCAGCCTTGCTGTAGACCGAGCCCGAACACATTCCCAAACTTCACCCACGCCCTACTTCCCTCTCCAATATTTTCCAATCTGTCTGCTAACCCTGGCTCCAGCACTGGTCTGACGCAGTCCTAAACCTGACTGTCGCTAAAACCCGAATCCTGTGCCATACCTCATCCTCACCATAAACCGCACTACAACCTTGGGCCCACAACGCATGGTGAGTGGCCCGAACGCTGACCCGACCCTAATCTATATACCTGGCTGTAGGCATAATGAGAACAATGTCCCATTCTTCATCCTCACGCTAACCACCTCAGCAACCTCATTCCCACCCTCCCGTTAACCGTTCCCCTAACACCGACCCGACCCTAAATGTATACTTGGGTGTAGGCAGAACCGAATCTCTGTCCCATAGCGCCCCATCACCGGCCCCACAAACCAAACATTCTCCTCGAGCTAATTATTACCGTATCCCTTGTTGGATCCTCAATCTAAACCTGACTGAAGCACCCAAACTCTTTCCCGTCGCTCACCAATACCCTACCCACCTGCAGAACCTTGTCTCAATCCTCACAGTAACCGTGGCGTTAGCGATGGTCGTTTCCTCAATGTATGCCTTACTGAAGCCATTTCCTGAACCACGACCAGTGCTCATCCTCACCGTTACCCCATCCCAACCTTATCCCAACCCTCGCGCTCACCGTGGCCCCAACACTGTTCGGACCTTACATTTAAACCTGACTGAAACTTAGCTCAAACTCTGTCCCAACACTCAGCCTCACACTGTCCCTCACTGCAATGTTGTCCAACCCTCGTGCTCACATTGACCCTATCACGGACGTGACCCGAACTCGAGGCCTGGCTGAAGATGAAGCCCGAACACTGTCCCCACAGTCACCCTTACTTTAACACCGACCCTAGCATTGTGCTAACCTTTGTGCTAACCTTAGCACTAACGCACACAGGACCTTAACTACCAACATTGCTGTACTCGGAGCCCGAACACATTCCCAAACTTCTCAGTCACCGTACATCTCACTCCAGCTTTTTCCCATCTATCTGCTAACCCTGGTTGCAGCACTGGTCTGACCCATTCCTAAACCTGGATGTCACCAAACCCAAATCCTGTGCCATCCTCATCTTCACCATAAACCGCACTACAACCATACGCCCAAAACTCATTGTGAGTGGCCCGAACACTGTCCCGACTCTAATATATATAACTGGCTGTATGAATAATCAGAACAATGTCCCATTCCTCATCCTCACCCTAACCACCTCAGCAACCTTATTCCACCCTCCCATTGAACGTTGCTCTAACACGGACCTGACCCTAAATGTATACCTGGGTGTAGGCAGAACACAATCCCTGTCCCATAGCGCCTCATCACCGGCCCGACCAACCAAACCTTCTCCTCGAGCTAATTATTACCGTATCCCTTGTGGGATCCTCAATGTAAACCTGATGGAAGCCTTTGCCTGAACCCTGTCCCAACGTTCAGAGTCACCCTATTCCCCACGCTAATTTGTTCAACCCTGACTGTAATCTTTACCTCACAACGCCAAGCTGATCAATGTCTAGCTGAACATGTCCCAACACTCACCTCATGCCAAACCTTACCCCAAGGTTGTACCAATACTCTTGCAAACCGTAGCTGTAACACTTCTCAACCCTTACTCTGAACGGGGTGTTACTTGAAGCTGAACACATGCCTTATACTCACACACACCCTAATTCCAGCCCCAACCTGATTCCAACCCTCGCGCTCACCGTGGCCGCAACACTGGTCGGATCTTACATCTAAACCTGACTGACGTCTTACCCTGAACTCTGTCTCAAAACTCAGCCTCATACTGTCCCCCACTCCAAAGTTGTACCAACACTCGTGCTAACGTTGACCCAATCACGGACGTGATTCGAATTCTAAGTCTGGCTGAAGAGGGAGCCAGAGCCCTGTCTCCACACTCTCCATTACCTTAACGCCCACCCCAGCATTGTCCTAACCTTTGCGCTATCCTTAGCACGAACGCAGGCTCGAACTTAAATACCAGCCTTGCTGTAGACGGAGACTGAACACATTCCCGAAATTCACCGACGCCGTAGTTTCCACTCCAACTTTTTCCCATCTATCTGCTAACCCTGGCTCCATCACTGGTCTGACCCATTCCTAAACCTGACTGTCGCTAGATCCCGAATCCTGTGCCATCCCTCATCCTCACCATAAACCGCACTACAACCTTGCACCCACAACGCATGGTGAGTGGCCCGAACGCTGACCCGACCCTAATCTATATACCAGGCTGTATGCATAATCAGAACAATGTCCCATTCTTCATCCTCACGTAACCACCTCAGCAACCTCATTCCCACCCTCTTGTTAACCGTTGCTCTAACACGGACCTGACCCTAAATGTATACCTGGTTGTAGGCACAAGCCAACCCTGTCCCATTGCTCCCCATCACCGGACCCACCACCCAAACCTTCTCCTCGTGCTAATTATTACCGTATCCATGGTAGGATCCACAATCTAAACCTGACGGAAGCCTTTGCCTGAACCCTGTCCCAACATTCAGACTCACCCTATTCCCCACGCCAATTTGTTCAACCCTCACTGTAATCTTTACCTCACAACGCCAAGCTGTTCAATGTCTAGCTGAACATGTCCCAACACTCACCCTCCTGCCAAACCTTACCCCAAAGTTGTACCAAAACTCTCGCAAACCATAGCTGTAACCCTTCTCAACCGTTACTCTAAACAGGGTGTTGCTTGAGGCTGCACACATGCCTGACGCTCACACACACCCTAATTCCAGCCCCAAAAAGATTCCCACCCATGCGGTAACCATGGCCCCAACAATGGTCGGGCCTTACATCCAAACTTGACTGAAATATTAGCTCGAACACTGTTCCAACATTCAGCCTCACACTGTCTCCCAATCCAACGTTGTCAAACACTTGTGCTAACGTTGACCCTATCACGGATGTGATCCGAATTCTAAGCCTGGCTGAAGAAAGAGCCAGAGCCGTGTCCCCACACTCTCCCTTTATTTTAACGCCCACACCAGCATTGTCTTAACCTTCACGCTATCCTTAGCACTAACGCAGGCTCGACCTTAACTACCAGCCTTGCTGTAGACGGAGCCCGAACACATTCCCAAACTTCAACCACGCCGTACTTTCCACTCCAACTTTTTACCATCTATCTGTTAACCCTATCTCCAGCACTATCTGACCCAGTCCTAAACCTGACTGTCGCTAGAACCCTAATCCTGTGCCATCCCTCATCCTCACCATAAACCGCAATAAAACCTTGCGCCCACAACGCATGGTGAGTGGCCCGAATGCTGAACCGACCCTTCTATATACCCGACTGTAGGCATAATCAGAACAATGTCTTATTCTTGATCCTCACGCTAACCACCTCAGCAACCTCATTCCCACCCTCCCGTTAACCGTTGCTCTAACAGGGACCCGACCCTAAATGGTGTAGGCAGTACCCAATCCCTGTCCCATACCACCGCATCACCGGCCCCCCCAACCAAACCTTCTCCTCGACCTAATTATTACCGTATTCCTGGTGGAATCCTCAATCTAAACCTGACGGAAGCCTTTGCCTTAACCTTGTCCCAACGTTCAGACTCACCCTATTCCCCATGCCAATTTGTTCAACCCTCACTGTAATCTTTACCTCACAACGCCAAGCTGTTCAACGTCTAGCTGAACATGTCCCAACACTCACCCTTATGCCAAGCCGCACCCCAAGGTTGTACCAGTACTCTCGCAAACCGTAGCTGTAACCCTTCTCAACCCTTACTCTAAACAGGGTGTTGCTTGAGGGTGAACACATACACGACGCTCACACATATCCTAATTCCAGCCCAAACCAGATTGCAACCCTCGCGCTAACGATGGCTCTAACACTGTGCGGACTCGAAACCTGAACCTCCCTGAATTCATGCCAAGAATTCTGTTCCGACCCTCACCCTCACCCTGATCATAATCATCTCCCCAAACTCATCCTCACTCTCAGGCTAAACGAGGCCCTAACACTGACCGACGCTCAATTTATACATGGCTGTAGGCAGCACCCGATACCGCTACCATCCCTCTGCCTCACCTTAATCACCATCCGATGTACCCACACTTGCAATAACTGTGGCCCTAACACTGACCAGACATTGAATGTATACCTAGAAGTAGGCAAAACATGAACCCTGTCCTAACTCTGAATTTCAACCTAATGACCACCGCAACATTGTCCCCACCTTTGAGCTATCCATGGCACTAACTAGCAGTTGAGACTAAATCTATACATGTATGTAGGCAAAACAGAACTATGTCCTGTCGCTCACCATCACCCTACCCAACACCAGAAACTTGTCTCAACTCTCAAAGTAACTGTGGCCCTAGCAGTGGTCGGATCCGAAATGTATGCCTTACTGAAGCCATTTCCTGAACCATGACCAGTGATCACCCTCACCGTTACCCCATCGCAACTTTATCCCAACCCTTGCGCTCACCGTGGCCCCAACACTGTTCGGACCTTACATTTAAACCTGACTGAAACTTAGCTCAAACTCTGTCCCAACACTCAGCCTCACACTGTCCCTCACTCCAATGTTGTCCAAGCCTCGTGCTAACATTGACCCTATCACGGACGTGACCCGAACTCGAAGCCTGGCTGAAGATGAAGCCCGAACACTGTCCCCACAGTCACCCTTACTTTAACACCGACCCTAGCATTGTCCTAACCTTTGTGCTAACCTTAGCACTAACGCAGGCACGACCTTAACTATCAACATTGCTGTAATCGGAGCCCGAACACATTCCCAAACTTCTCAGTCACCATACATCTCACTCCAGCTTTTTCCCATCTATCTGCTAACCCTGGTTGCAGCACTGGTCTGACCCATTCCTAAACCTGGTTGTCACCAGAACCCAAATCCTGTGCCATCCTCATCTTCACCATAAACCGCACTACAACCATACGCCCAAAACTCATTGTGAGTGGCCCGAACACTGTCCCGACTCTAATATATATACCTGGCTGTATGAATAATCAGAACAATGTCCCATTCCTCATCCTCACCCTAACCACCTCAGCAACCTTATTCCACCCTCCCGTTAAACGTTGCTCTAACACGGACCCAACCCTAAATGTATACCTGGGTTTATCCAGAATGCAATCCCTGTCCCATAGCTCACCATCACCGGCCCCTCCATCCAAACCTTCTTTTTAAGATAATGATTACCGTATCACTGGTGGGATCCTCTATCTAAACCTGAGTGAAGCCTTAGCTTGAACGCTGTTCCAACATTGAGACTCACCCTATTCCTCACCCCAATTTGTCCAACCCTCACTGTAATATTTACCCTAACAAGGACAAGCTGTTCAGCGTCTAGCTGAACCCTGTACCAACGCTCACCCTCACCCCAAACCACACCCCAAGTTTGTACCAATACTCACGCTAACCGTAGCCCTAACTCTTCCCAACCCTTAGTCAAAACGGGGTGTAGCTTGATGCTGAACACATGCCCAACACTCACACATACCCTAATTCCAGCCTCATCCTGATTCCAACCCTCACGCAAATGATGGCTCTAACACTGTTCGGACTCTAAACATAAATCTCCCTGAGTCCTTACCCAGAATTCTGTTCCGTCCAACACCCTCACCCTGACCATAACCATCTCCCCAAACTGTACCCCCTCTCGCACTAAACAAGGCCCTAACACTGACCGACCCTCAATTTATACATGGCTGTAGGCAGAACCCAAACCCTTTTCTGTCCCTCTGCCTTACCTTAATCACCAGCTGATGTACCCACCCTCTGGGTAACTGTGGCCCTAACACTAACCCGACCCTAAATGTATACCTAGCAGTAGGCAGAATGTAAATTTTGTCCTAATCCTGAACCTCACCCTAATGACCACCACAACATTGTCCCCAACTTTGAGCTAACTATTGTGCTAACCTTCGAGACTAAATCTATATGGCTGTAGGCAGAAACCGAACTCTGTCCCATCGCTCACCATCACTCTGCTCACCACCAGAACCTTGTCTCAACCCTCAAAGAAACCGTGGCCCTACCCCTGGTTCGATCCTAAATATATGCCTTACTGAAGCCATTTCCTGAAACATGTACCAGTGCTCACCCTCACCGTTACCCCATCCCAACCTTATCCCAAGCCTCTCGCTGTGGGGAGCCATGATTTCTTGTTGCTCTGGAGCCTTGTGGACTGGCTCAGTTTATGATTAACTTGTTTCTGTTCCTAAGGCATTGTCTCTGCCTGCACCCTGAGGGTGCTTACAAGTTGCTGAGGAATGCGGTGGGAACAGCCGGTTTCCAGGATACAGATAACTGATGGCTATCAGGATAATTGGTAGACTTTGTCATGTTAATTACTTTGGGGAGTTTTGTAGTGATTTTGTAGTTTCTTTGTAGAAGTTAAAAATTTACTTTCTGTGAGGTAATACATACCTGTGATTGTTAAACTGCACGTACCCAAAGAGTATATAATGGTGAAAGTAAATAAACCAGGCGCTTCAGCATCACTGAAGACCGGCTGCATCATTATTTGTGTGAGTGTCTCTTTTTCATTCCCATTCCCCCATTCGGTACTGTTCGATTCGTGGCGGCTGGCTCGCCACATCTCACTCACCGTGACCCAACACTGGTCGGACCTTACATCTAAACCTGACTGAAGTCTTAGCTCAAAGCCTGTCCCAACACTCAGCCTCACACTGTCCCCCACTCCAATGTTGTCCCAACCCGTGTGCTAACATTGACCCTATCACTGACGTGACCCGAACTCTCAGCCTGGCTGAAGATGGAACCCGAACACTGTCCCCACACTGTCCCTTATCTTAACACCCACCCCAGCATTGTCCTAACCTTCGCACTAACCTTAGCACTAACGCTGGCGCGACCTTAACTACCAACCTTGCTGTAGCCGGAGCCCGAGCACATTCCCAAACTTCACCCACACCCTACTTCCCACTCCAACTTTTTCCCATCTGTCTGCTAACCATGGCTCCAGCACTGGTCTGACCCAGTCCTAAACCTGGCTGTCACCAGAACCCGAATCCTGCGCCATCACTCATCCTCTCCATAAACCGCACTACAACCTTGTGCCCACATCTTATGGTGAGTCACCCGAACACTGACCCAACCCTAATATATATACCTGGCTGTAGGCATAATCAGAACAGTATCCCATTCCTCATCCTCACGCTAACCACCTCAGCAACCTTATTCCCACCCTCCTGTAAACCGCTGCTCTAACACGGACCCGACCCTAAATGTATACCTGGGTGTAGGGAGAACCAAATCCCTGTCCCGTAGCTCACCATCACCAGCCCCACCACCCAAACCTTCTCTTCAAGCTAATTATTACCGTATCACTGGTGGGATCCTCAATCTAAACCTGACCGAAGTGTTAACGTGAACCCTGTCCCAACACTCAGCCTCATCTTATTCCCTACCTTAATGTTGTTCAACCCTCACTCGAATCTTGACCCTAACACGTCAAGCTGTTCAGCGTCTAGGTGAAGCTGGATCCGAACCCTGTCCCAACTCTTACCCTCACCCCAAACGCCACTCTAAGTTTGTACCAACACTCACGCTAACCATAGCCCTAAGTCTGGCCCAACCCTTACTCTAAACGTGGCTGTAGCTTGAGGCCGCACACATGCCCAACACTCACACACACCCTATTTCCATTCCCAACCTTATTCCAACCCTCACGCTAACGATGGCTCCTACATTGTTCGGACTCTAACCCAAACCTGCTTGAATCCTTACCCAGAATTCTGTTCCATCCCTCACCCTCACCTTGACCCTAACCATCTCCCAACCTTGTCCCCCTTAGCGCTACCCACCACCACAGCCTTGTCTCAACCCTCACACTAACCGTGGCCCTAGCACTGGTCGAATCATACATGTATACTTGACTGAAGCCAGGTTCTGAACCATGTCCCAGTGGTCACCGTCACTGTTACCCCAACCCATCCTTATACCAACCCTCACGCTCACTGTGGCCTGAAAACTGTTCAGACCCTAAATTCAAACGTGACTGAACCCTTAACTCGAATCCTATCCCAACACTGAGCCTCACACTATCCTTGACCCAAATGTTGTCCCAACCCTCACGGTAACCTGACCCTAACACTGACGCGACCAGAAATCTAAGCCTGGCTGAAGCTAGAGCCCGAACCCTGTCCCAACACTCTCTTTTACGTTAACACCCACCCCACATTGTCTAAACCCTTGCACTAACCTTAACCCTAATGCTGGTGTGACCCTAATTCTAAAGCTGGCTGTCTCCAGAACACAAAACTTGTGTCATCCCTCAGCCTCCCCATAATCCGCACCCAACGCTGTGCCCACTCTCGTGATGAGTGGTCCTAAAACTGACCCAACCCTAAATGTATACCAGCTGTAGTTGGAACACAAACAATGTCTCATCCCTCACCCTCACCCTAACCACCACCCCAACCTTGTCTCCACCCTTGTGTTAACCGTTGCTCTAACACAGACCCGACCCTAAATGTATACCTGGCTGTAATCAGAACCTAAGCCTTGTTTTATCCCTCACCCTCATCCTAAAAATCACCACAACCTTGTCCCCACCCTCGCGCTAACCATGGCCCTAACACCAGAGCCAAAATGTATACATGGCTTTAGACAGAACCCGAATTCTGTCCGATCGTTCACCATCACCCTACCCACCACACGAACCTTGTCCCAACGCTCACGCTAACCGTGACCCTAACACTAGTCGGATCCTATATCTAAACCTGACTGAAACCTTAGACCGAACCCTGTCCCAACACTCAGCCTTACCCCATCCCCCATGCCAACGTTGTCCCAACCCTCATGCTAATCTTGACCCCAACACTGACACGACTCGAACTCTAAGCCTGGCTGAAGCTAAAGACAGAACACTGTCCCAACACTCACTCTCACCCCAAACCCCACACCAACTTTGTCCCAACACTCACACGAACTGTAGCCCTAACTCTGGTTCAACCCTTACTCTAAACAGGGCTGTAGCTTGAGGCCGAATACATGCCCAACACTCACACCCACCCTACTTCCCACCTTAACCTTATTTCAACCCTCTCGCTAACGATTGCTCCAACATTGTTCGGACTCTAACCCTGAACTTGGCTGAAGCCTTACCCCGAACCCTGTCCCGTCCTTCACCCTCACCCTCACCCTAAACACCACCCCAACCTTGTCCCTTCCCTCACGCTAAACGTGGCCCTAACACTGACTGACCCTAAATTTAAACATGGCTGTAGGCAGAACCCGAACCTTCTCCCGTCCCTCTGACTCTCCCTAACCACCAGCCTATGTCCCACCCTTGCACTAACCGTGGCCCTAACACTGAACCTGACCCTCAATGTATACCTGGCTGTAGGTAGACACCGAACCCTGTCCCATCCCTCAACCTCACCCTCACCACCACCCCAACCTTGCCTCCACCATCACGCTAAACGTGGCCCTAACACTGTCTGACCCTAAATGTATACATGGCTGTAGGCAGAATCCGAGCAATGTCCCATCCCTCACCCTCACCCTAACAACCTCCCCAACCTTATCCCCACACTCACATTAACCATTGCTCTAGCATGGACCCGACCCTAAATGTATTCCTGGCCATAGTTTGAACCTAAACCCTGTCCGATCCCTCACCCTCACCCTAAATAACACCCTAAATATGTCGCCACCCTCGCACAAACCTTGGCCTTAATAGTGACCTGACCTTAAATGTATACCTGGCTGTAGGCAGAACACAAAACCTGTCCCATCTCTCACCCTCACCCAAATCACCACCCTAACCTTGTCACCACCTCGCGCTAACCTTGGCCCTAACACTTACCTGACGCTAAATGTATACCTGGCTATAGGCAGAACCAGAACATTGTCCCGTACCTCACCCTCCCACTAACCACCACTCTAACCTTGTGCCGACCCTCACGTTAACCGTGGCCTTAACACTGACCCGAACCTAAATGTATACCTGGTCGTAGTTAGAACCTGAACCCTGTCCTATCCCTAACCCTCACCCTAACCACCACCCCAACATCATCTCCACCCTCGAGCTAACCGTGATTCTAACACACGAGCCTAAATGTTTACCTGGCTGTTGGCCGAACCTGAAACCTGTCCCATTGCTGACCATCACCCATACCCATGAACCTGACCTTGTCCCAACCCTCATGCTAACGGTGGCCCCAGCACTGGTTGGATTGTAAATCTAAACCTGACTGAAGCCTTAGCCTGAACCCTGTCTCAACACTCAGCCTTACCTTATACCCCACCTCAACATTGTCCCAACCCTCGCGCAAACCTTGACCCTAACACTGACGTGACCCAAACTCTAAGCTTGGCTGAAGCTGGAGCCCAAACCCTGTCCCAACACTCATCCACACTCTAACTCCCACCCCAACCTTGTCCCAACCCTCCTTCTAACCTTGGACTTAACACTGGCTTGACCTTAACTACAAACCTGACTGTAGACTGTGCCCGAACACATTCCCAACCCTCACACTCACCCTAATTCCCACCCCAACCTTATCCCATCCCTCCGCTAACTTTGGCTACAACACTGGTCTGAACCTAATCCTAAACCTGGCTGAAGACTTAACCCAAACCCTGTCCCAACACTCTGCCTTACGTTAACACCCACCAGAACATTGTCCGAACCCTCGTGCTAACCGTGGCCCTAACACTGGCCCAACCCTAAATGTATACCTGGCTATAGGCAGAACCCGAAACCTGTCCCATCCCTCACCCTCACCCTAACAATCACCCTAACTAGGTCCCCAACTTCAAGTTAACCGTAGCCCTAACACTGACCCGACCCTAAATGTATACATGGCTGTAGGTAGAACCCGAACAATGTCCCATCCCTCACCCTCACTCTAACAACCACCCCGATCTTATCCCCACGTGTTAATCGTTGCTCTAACACAGACTAAACCGTAAAAGTATACCTGGCTGAAAGTAGAACCTGAACCCTTTCCGATACCTCACCCTCACCCTAACCACCACTCTAACCTTGTCCCCACCATTGCGCTAACTGTGGCCCTAACACTAACCCGACCCTAAATGTATACCTGGCAGTAGGCAGAACCTGAACCCTGTCCTGTCTCTCACCCTAACCTTAACGACCACCGCAACATTGTCCTACCCTTGAGCTAACCCTGGCCCTAACACCAAGCCAAAATGTATACCTGGCAGTAGGCACAACCCGAACGCTGTCCGTTGCTCACCATCACCCTACCCACAACCACATTCTTGTTTCAACCCTCACACTAACCGTGGCCCTAGCATTGGTCGGATCCTAAATGTATACCTGACTGAAGCCAGAGACTGAACCCTGTCACAAAATCACCTTCACTCTAACTCCCACCCCAACCTTGTCCCAACCCTCACTCTAACCTTGGCCCTAACACTGGCTCGACATTAACTACAAACCTGTCTGTAGACTGAGCCAGAACACATTCCCAACCCTCACACTCACCCTAATTCCCACTCCAACCTTGTCCCATCCCTCCGCTAACCTAGGTTCCAAAACTGGTCTGACCCTAATCCTAAACCTGCCTTAAGACTTAGCCCGAATCCTGTCCCAACAGTCTCCCTTACTTTAACACCCACCCCAACATTGTCCGAAACTTCACGCTAACCCTAGAACTATCGTGGGAACGACCTTAACTATCAAACTAGCTGTACACTGAGCCAGAACACATTCCCAACCCTCACACTCACCCTAATTCCCACGCCAACCTTGTCCCATCCCTCCACTAACCTTGGCTCCAACACTATTCTGACCCTAATCCTAAACCTGGCTTTCGCCAGAACCCGAACCCTATGCCATCCTTCATCTCCACCATAACCCACACCCCAAAGTTGTGCCCACCCTCTCGCTGAGTCGCTCTAACACGGATCTGACCCTAAACATATACCTGGCTGTAGGCAGAAGCCGAGCAATGTCCCATGCCTCACACTAACAACTTCCCCAACCTTATCCCCACCCTCACGTTAACCGTTGCTCTAACATGGACCTGACCCTCAATGTATACCTGGCTGTAGGCAGAACCCGAACCCTGTCCGATCCCTCACCCTAACCACCACTCTAGCCTTGTCCCCACCCTCGCGTTAACTGTGGCCCTAACACTGACCCGACCCTAAATGTATACCACGCAGTAGGCAGAACCTGAACCCCGTCTTATCTCTCACCCTCACCCTAACCACAACCCCAACATTGTCCCCACCCTCGAGCTGACTGTGGCCCTCACACCCGAACCTAAATGTATTCCTGGCTGTAGGCAGAACCCGAACTTTGTCCCATCGCTCACCATCATTCTAACCCCCCAACCTTGTCCCAACCCCTCACGCTAACCATTGACACAACACTGGCCCGACCCTAAATGTAAACCTGGCTGTAGCCAGATCCCGAGCACTTGCCCAACCCTCACCCTCACCCTAATTTCCACCCTAACCTTGTCCCAGCCCTCATGCTAATCATTGACCCAACACTGGACTGACCCTAACTCTAAATCTGGCTGTAGCCAGAGGGAACCCTGTCCCTACCCTCACCCTGACCCTAACATTAACATTAACATTGTCCGCACCCCCACCTTTACCGTGACCCCAACACTGGCCTGAAACTCTAAACCTTTCTGTGGCCCTAGGCCGAACCCTGCCCCCACCATCACCATCACCCTAACCCTAACACCAACCATGTCCCCATCCCTACCCTAATCGCGGCCCCAAAACTGGCCCGACCCTAACTCTGAACCTAGTTGTAGCCAAAGCACGAGCACTGTTCCAGCTCTTACCCTCAACCTAATTGCCATGGCAAGATTGTCCAAACCCTCACGTTAACCATGGCCTGAACACTGGTTCTACCCTAACTCTACCTCTGGCTATAGCCAGAGCTAGAACCCTGTCTCAACACTAATCCTCACGCTAGCCCCCACCCCAACCTTGTCCCAACCTTCGGGCTAACTGTGGCCCCAACACTGCCCGAACCTCACTCTAAACCTCAATGTTGCCAGAGCCCAAACCCTGTCCAAACCCTCACACTCACCCTATCACCCAGCCTAAATATGTTCCAATCCTCGCACTAACAGTGACCCTAACACAGGCTCAACACTGACTCTAAACCTGGCTGTAGCCAGAGTTGAACCCTATCCCAACATTTACCCTCACCCTAACTGTAACACCAACCTTTTCCCCACACCCACCTTAACCATGGCTAGAACACTGGCCTGACCCTAAATCTAAACTTGGTTGTGGCCCTAGGCAGAACCCTGGCCCCACCCTCACCCTCACCCTAAACCCACCTTAAACTTGTCCCAACCCTTGCACTAACCGTTGTCCTAACAATGGCCCACAGCTCAATCTAAACCTTGCTGAGGTCTGAGGCCGAACCCTGGCCCTACCTCTCTCCACCACGCTAACCCTAAACACCAACCTTTTCCCCACCCCTACCCTAACTGTGGCTCCAACACAGGCCCGCCTGACCCTTACTCTAACCCTGGCTGTTTTCTGTGCCCGAGCCCTGTCCTAACCCTCACACTCACCCTAATACCCATCCCAACTTTTCCCCCACCCTCGCGCTAACCATGGCCTCAACACTGGCCCGATCCTAATGCTAAACCTGGCTGTAACTAGAGGTGAACGCTATCCCAACCATCACCATCACCCTAACCCTAATACCAACCTTGTCCCCACCCCAACCATAACTGCGGCCAAAAAACTGGCACGACCCTAACTCTGAACATGGCTGTAACCAAATCCAGAGCACTAGCCCTACCCTCACTTTCACCCTAATTGCCATGCCAACATTGTCCCAACCCTCGCACTAAACATTACCCCAACACTGGCCCTACCCTAACTCTACACTTGGCTGTAGTCAGAGCTAGATCCCTGTCCCAACCCTCACCCACACCATAACCCCCACCACAACTTTGTCCCAACCTTCACGCTAAAAATGATCCCAACATTGGCCTGACGCTTACTCTAAACCTGAGTGTAGACCAAGCCCAAACCCTGTACGAACCCTAACCCTAAAATTGGGCGGAGTCCTAGCCCTAACACTTTCCCAACCCTATTCGTAACCCTGGCTGGAACCCTAGGTCTAACACGGTCCCGACCCTAAGCCTATACCTGGACAGAGCCATAGGCCTATCCCAGTCCCAACCATAACTCTAAACCTGGGCTGAGACCCCTTCCCACTGATAAAGCTAACCCTGGTCAGAGCCCTAGTCCTAACCCCATGCCAATCCTAACCTTAAACCTGACTGGAGCACTAGACCTAACCCTGACACAACCTTAAACCGAACCTTGATCAGAGCCTTAGGCCTAACCCTGTCCCACCCTTAACCCTACACCTGGACAGAGCCCTAAGCCTATCACTGTCCCAAACCTAATCCTTACCCTGGTCTGAGCCCTTGGCCGAACACTGTCACAAACCTAAATCTAACCATGACTGGAGCCCTAGGCCTAACCCTGTCCCAACACTAACCCCAACACTTGCTGGAGCCTTAGGCTTAACCCTGTCCCAATGCTAACACCAAATCTTGCCTGAGATCTAGGCCTAAACATTGCTCAAAACTTACCCTTAACATGGTCAAAGCCCTAGCCAAAACCCTGTCCCAAACTTAACCCTAACGATGGCTGGAGCCCTAGGCCTACAACTTTCCCAACCCTAACCCTAACCCTCCCTGAACCCTAGAAATAACCCTGTCATATGCCTAACCATACCCCTGGCCAAAGCCCTAGGCCTATTCCGTTCCCAAACTTAATTTTAACAATGGCCGGACCTCTAGTTGTAACCCTATCCCATACACAACCTTACACCTGGATAGAGCCCTAGGCCTATCCCTGTCACAACACTAACCCTAACCCTGGCCTGAGACCGTGGCCTAACCCCATCCCAACCCAAACCTTAACCCTGTTTGGAGGCCTAGGACTACTCCCGTCCCAACCCTAACCTTAAACCCGCCGGAGCCATAAACTTATCCCTGTCCCAAACATAACCCTAAGCCTATCTTGAGACCTAGGCCTATCCCTGTAAAAACCTAACCCTAACCCTGGTCAGAGCCAAAGGACTAACACCATCCCAACCCAAACCTAACACTGACTGGAGCCCTAGGCTGAACCCTGTCCCAACCCTAACCCTAACCCTGGCCTGAGACCTAGCACTGAGAACTAACACTTTCCCAACCCTAACCCTATCTTTGTCTGGCGCCTTATTCTTAACACTGTCATAATCCTAACCATAACCCTGGCTGTAGCCCTGGCCTTAACACTGCCAGAACCCTAACCATAATCATGGCTGGAGTCCTAGCCCTAACCCTGTCCCAACCCTAAACCTAACCCTGGTCAGAGCCCTAGGCCAAAACTCCTCCCATCCCTAACCTTAGTCTTGGCCAGCGACCTAGCCTAAACAGTTTTCCAAACATAACCCTAACTGTGGCCAGAATACTGGCCCTAACCCTGTGTCAACCCTAACCCTAAACCTGGTCAGTGCACTTGGACTATTCCTGTCCCAACACTATCCCTAACCCTGGCTGGAGACTTGCATTTAACCATATCGAATCACTAGCCATAATCCTGGTGGGAGATATGGCCACATCCCTGTCCCAAATTGCAAACCTGGCTGGAGCGCAAGGACTATCCATGTACCAAACCTAACCCTAATCCTGGCCAGAGCCTTGTACTTAAACTTATCCCAACCATCTCCTTAACCATGGCCGGTAGCCTGGGCCTAATCCTGTCCCAACCCTAACCCCAACACAGGCCGGAGACCTAGGCCTTGCCTAGTCCCAACCCTAGCCTAAACCTGGCTGAGGCCCTGGCCCTAAACCTGTCCCAAACCTAAACACAACCTTGGCCAGAACCCTAGGCTTAACGTTGTCCCAACACTAAACTTAAACCTGACCGGAGACTTTGGCCTACTCTGTCTTAAACCTAAACCTGACGCTGGCTGGAGCACTAACCCTAACCTTGTCGTAACCCTAAAATTGACTATGGCCCTTACATTGTCCCATCCCACACCCTAACTTTGTCTTGATCCCTGGGTCTAAACGTGTCCAGAATCCTAAACCTGGCCATATCCCTAGGATTAAACCTGTCCCAAACCTAACCATTAACCTGGCTGGAGCCCTAGGCCTAACCCCGTCCCAACCCTAACTATAAACCTGGCTGGAGCTCTAGACCTAACCCCGTACCAATATTTAACATAACCCTGGTCAGAACCCTAGGCCTAACCTTGTCCAAATCATAACCCTAACACTGACCGGGCCCTTGGAGTAACAATGTAAAAAGTTAACCCTGAGATTTGCCGGACCCACAGCCCTAACACTGTCCCAACCCAAACGCTAACCCTGGAGAGAACAGTAGGTCTAACACTGTCCCAACCCTAAGCCTACACCTGAACAGACCCTAGGCCTATCCCTGTTTTAAACCTAACCCTAACCATGGCCGGATCTCTAGTTTTAACACTGTCTCCACCCTAAACTTAACCCTGGCCAGAGCCCTAGACAAAACCCAATGCCAACTCTAATCTTCACCCAGGCCGGAGCCCTAGCACTAACACTATCCCAAACCTAATCAAAACCCTGGCCATAGACCTAGGCTTAAACCTGTCCCAATGCTAACCTTAACCCTGTCAGGACCTCTAAGCATAACCCTGTCCCAAACCTACCCCTAACCATGGCCTGAGAACTAATTCTAAACCTTTCCCAACCCTTAGCCTACACCTGGCCAGAACCCAAGCACTAACCCTGTCCCTGGCCAGAATCCGAGGTCTAAAACTGTCCCAAACCTAAGCCTACACTTGGCCAGAGCCCCAGACCAATCCCTGTCCTAAACCTAACATTTACCATGGCCGGATCCCTAGGTTTAACTCAGTCTCTTCCCTAAACTTAACCCTGGCCGGAGCCTTGGACATAAACTTGACCCAAACTTCTCCTTAATCATGGCCAGTAGCCAGGGCCTAACCATGTCCCTACTTTAACCTCAATATTGGCTGGCGACCTAAGCCTAGCCTAGTCCCAACACTAGCCTACACCTGGATGAGATCCTGGTCCTAAAACTGTCCCAAACCGAACAACAACCCTGGCCGGAAACCTAGGCTTAACCCTATCCCAACATTAAACTTAATCCTGGCCGGAGCCCTAGGCCTACTCTGTCTGAAACCTAAACCTGATCCTGGACAGAGCCCTAGCCCTAACCTTGTCCCAACCCTAAATCTGACCATGTCCGGAGCCCTAGGTATAACACTGTCCCAACCCAAACCTAATGCTGGCTTGAGCCCTGAGCCTAAATGAGTCCGAATGGTAACCTTAAACCTGGCCATATCCCTAGGATTAAAACTGTCCCAAACCTAACACTTACCCTGTCCGGAGCCCTAGGCCTAACCATGTTCCAAGAATAACCCTAACCCTGGTGGGATCCCTAGGCGTAACCCCTCCCCAACCCTAACGTTAAACACTGCTGGAGCCCTAGGCCTAAGCCTGTCCCAACCAAAACTTAACACTGACCGGAACCATAGGCCTAACCCTGTCCCAAAGCTCACCCTAACCCTGGCCTGAGACTTAGGCCTAACCATTGCCCAAACCTTATCTTAAACATGGCCAAAGCCCTAGCCATAACCATGTCCCAAACCTAACCCTAACCATGGCCGGAGCCCAAAGCCTAAAACTATCCCAACGTTAGCCCTAACCCTCCATGAAGCCCTAGGAATAACCCTGTCGTAATCCTAACCATACTCCTAGCCAAAACCCTAGGCCTAAACCTATCCCAAATCTAATCCTAACAATGGCCAGAGCCCAAGGCTTAACACTGTCCCACCTCTATTCCTACACTGGACAGAGCCCTAGGCCTATCCTTGTCCCAAACCTAACCCAAACACTGGCCTAAGACCTAGGCTTAACGCTGTCCCTATGCTAAACCTAACCCTGGTCAGAGTCATAGGCCTAACCCCGTACCAACACTAACCTTAAACCAGGCCGGAGCCCTAGGCCTACAGCTTTCCCAACCCTAACCCTAACCCTCCCTGTAGCCCTTGGAATAACCCTGTCATAATACTAAACCTACCTCTGGCCAGAGCCATAGCCTAATCTTATCCCAACCCTAATCCTAACATGGCTGGAGCCTTGGCCTAAACCTGTCCCACCCCTACCCCTACAACTGGACAAAGCCCTAGGCTTTTCCCTGTCCCAAACCTAACCCTTACCCTTGATGGAGCCCTAGGCCTAACCCTGTCCCAATCCTAAACTTAACTCTACTTGGAACCCTGGGCCTAACTCTATCAGCACTCTAACCCTAACCCTGACAGGAGCCCGTGGCCTAACCCAGTCCAAACTTAACCCTAAAATTGGCCGGAGCCCTAACCCTAACCATGTTCCAACCCTAAACTTAAACCATGGCTGGAACCCTAGGTCTAACACTGTCCCAACCCTAAGCCTACACCTGGACAGGGCCGTAGGCCTATCCCAGTCCCAACCATAACCCTAACCCTGGGCTGAGACCTAGGTCTAACCCTGTCCCAACACTAACTCTAACCTTGTCTGGCACCCTATTCTTAACAGTGTCACAACAATAATCATAACCATGTCTGGAGCCCTGGCCTTAACCCTACCAAAAACCTATCACTAACCCTGTCCAGAGCCCTAGCCCTCACCCCGTCCTAACCCTAACCTTAAACCTGGCCGGAGCCCTAGGCTGAAACACGTCCAATCCTAAAACTAACCCTGGTCAGAGCCCTAAGCCTAACCCCGTCTGAACCCTAACCTTAAACCCAGCCGGAGAACTAGACCTAACACTGTCCCAATCTTAAAACTAACCTGGTCACAGTCCTAGGCCTAACCCTGTCACAACCTTAACCCTAAACATGGCCAGAGCCTTAGCCCAAACACTTTTCCAAACTTAACACTAACTCTGGCCGGAGCACTGGCCCTAACCCTGTGTCAACCCTAAACCTAACCCTGGTCGGTGTACTTGGACTATCCCTGTCCCAACACTATCCCTAACCCTGGCCGGAGCCTTTCATTTAACACTATCGAATCACTAGGCATAACCCTGGTCGGAGCCCTGGCCACACCCATGTCCCAAACCTAACAGTAAACCTGGCCGGAGTCTTGGACTTAAACTTGTCCCAAACATTGCCTTAACTGTGGCCGGTAGACTGGCTTAACCCTGTCCCAACCCTAACCCCAACACAGGCTGGAGACCTAGGCCTAGCCTACTCCCAACCCTAGCCTAAACGTGGCTGAGGCCCTTGCCCTAAAACTGTCCCAAATATAACCATAAACTTGGCAGGAAACCTAGGCCTAACCCAGTAGCAACACTAACTTTAATCCTGGCAGGAACCCTAGGCCTACTCTGTCCAAACTTAAGCCTGACCCTAGCCAGAGCACTAGGCCTAACCTTGTCCCAACACTAAACCTGAACATGGCAGGAGCCCTAAGCCTATCACTGTCCCAACCCAGACCGTAACTCTGGCTTGAGCCTTGGGACGAAATGTGTCCGAATGGTAACCATAAACCTGGCCATATCCCTAAGATTAAAACTGTCTAAACCCTAACCCTGTCCCAGTGCTAACCCTAAACCTTGCCTGAGAACTAGGCATAACTGTTGCCCAAACCTTACGGTGACCATGGCCAAAGCCCTAGATAATACCCTTTCCCAAAACTAACAGTAAACATGGCTGGAGCCCGAGACCTACGACTTTCCCAAACCTAATCCTAACCTTCTCTGAAGCCCTAGGAATAACCCTGTCATAATCCTAACCAATCCCCTGGCCAGAACCCTAGGTCTAACACTGTCCCAACCCTAAGCCTACACTTGAACAGGGGCCTAGGCCTGACCTCGTCCCAACTCTAACCCTAACCCTGGCCTGAGACCTAGGTTTAACCCCGTCCCAACCCTAACCTGAAACCTGGTCGGAGCCCTAGGCGTAACCCTGTCCGAACCATAACACTAACACTGACCAGAGGCCTAGGCCTAACAGAGTCCAAACTTAACCCTAAAATTTCCTGGAGCCCTAGCCTAACACTGTCCCAACCCTGAGCCTACACCTGGACAGTGCCCTAGGCCTAAAACTGTCCTAAATCTAACCCTTTACATGGCTGGATCTCTAATTTTAACATTGTCTCCACCCTAAACTTAACACTAGCCAGAGCCCTTGACCATACCCAGTGCCAACCCTAACCCTAACCCTGGCCAGAGCGGTAGCACAAACCCTGTCCCAACCCTAAACCTAAATTTGGCCAGAAACCTAGGACTAACACTGTCCCAACCCTAACCCTAACCATGGCCATAGTCCCAGGCCTAAACCAGTCCCAACTCTAACACTAACCCTGTCCGGAGCCCTAAGTCTAACCCTGTCCCAACACTACCCCTAACCCTGGCCTGAGACCTAGTTCTAAGACTGTCTCAATACTAATCCTAACACTGGCTAGGGCCTTTGGCCTAACCCCATCCCAATCCAAAACCTAACACTGACTGGAGGCCTGGCATAACCCTGTCTCAACCCTAAAACTAAACTTGTCAGAGCTGTAGGCCTAAACCTATCCCAAAGCTCACCCTAACCCTGGCCTGAGACTTAGGCCCAACCGTTGCGCAAACCTTACCCTAACCATGGCTAAAGCCCTAACCATAACCCTCTACCTAATCTAACCCTAACCATGGCTGGATTCCTAGTTTTAACACTGTCTCCACCCTAAACTTAGACCTGGTTGACCTCTAGACCTAACTCTGTGCCAACCCTAATAGCAACCCTCGCTAGAGCCCTAGCACTGACCCTGTCCCAAACCTAAACCTAAACTTGGTCAGAACACCAGCACTAACACTGTCCCAACCATAACCCTAACCCTGGCCACAGTCCTAAACCTAAAGCTGTTCCAACCATACCCCTAACCCTGGCCAGAGTCCTAGCCCTAACCCCATCCAAACCCTAACTCTAACCCTGGTCAGAGCCCTAGGCTTAACCCCGTCCCAAACCTAACTGTATCCCAACCCTAAATCTAACCTGGTCAGAACCCTAGGACTAACCCTGTCTGAACCCTAACCCTAAACTTTGACAGAGACTTAGGACTATCCCCACCCCAACCCTAACCCTAACCCTGGGCTGAGACCTAGACCTAACCCCATCTCAACCCTAACTCTAACCTTGGCCAGAGCCCAAGCCCAAACACTTTTCCAAACATACCCTTAACTCTGGCCAGAGCACTGACCCTAACCCTGTGTCAAACCTAACCATAACCTTGGTCGGTGCACTTGGACCATCGCTTTCCCAACACTATCCCTAACCCTGGCTGGAGCCTTGCATTTAACCCTGTCAAATCCCTAGCCATAACCCTGGCCGGAGCCCTGGCCACACCCCTGTACCAAACCTAACCCAAAACCTGGCAGGAGCTTTAGGCCTAACATTGTACCAAACCGAACTCTAACACTGGACGGAGCCCTTGAAGTAACCCTGTCCCAAATGAACCCTAACCTGGCCGGAGCCCTGGCCCTAACCAAGTCCCAAACATATCACTAAAACTCCACGGAGCCCAAGCACTTACCTTGTCCAAGCCTGAACCATAAACCTGTCCAGAGCCCTGTACCAAAACTAACCCTAACCTTAGCTGGAGCCTTGGACAGAAACTTGTCCCAAACATCGCCTTAATTGTGGCCAGTAGCCTGGGCTTAACCCTGTCTCAACCCTAACCCCAAAACAGGCCGAGATCTAGGCCTAGCATTGTCCCAACCCTAGCCTAAACCTGGATGAGGACCTGGCTCTAAACCTGTCTAAACCTAACCCTGGCCGGAGCCCTAGGCTTAACCTTGTCCCAACTCTAAACCTGACCCTGGTCAGAGTCCTAAGTCTAAAACTGTCCCAACCTAAACCCTAACACTGGCTTGAGCTCTGGGCCTAAACGTGTGCAAATCATAACCCTAAACCTGGCCATATCCCTAGGATTAAACCTGTCCCAAACCTAACCCTTACCCTGGCTCCCTCCCAACCCTAAACCAAACCATAGTCAGAGCCCTTGGCCAAACCCTGTCCCTAATCTAACCTTAACTCTGGTTGGAACCATAGGACTAACCCCGTCAGAACCCTAACCCTAACACTGACCAGAGGCCTCGGCCTAACCTAGTCCAAACTTAACTGAAACTTGGCAGGAACCCTAACCCTAACACTGTCCCAAACCTAACTCCTACTCTGGAAAAAACCCTACGTCTAACACTGTCCCAACCCTAAGCCTACACTTGGACAGAGCACTAGGCCTATCCCTGTCCCAACCCTGACCTGAACCCTGGCCTGAGACCTAGGCATAACGGTATCCCAAACCTAAACCTAACCCTGTCTGGCACCCTATTCTTAACACTGTCACAACCCTAACCATAACACTGGCCTTAGCCCTAGCCCTAACCCTAGCCGGAGCCCTAGTCCTAAACACATCCCATTCCTAACCCTAATCCAGGTCTGAGCCTTAGGCCTAACCCTGTGCTATCCCTAAACCCTAACTGTGGCCAGAGCCCTAGCCCAAACCCTTTTCCAAACATAACCCAAAAGGTGGCCAGAGCACTGGCCCTAACCCTGTGTCAACACAGGCCAGAGACCTAAGCCTAGGCTAGTCCCTACCCTGGCCTAAACCTGACTGAGGCCCTGGCCCTAAACCTGTCCCAACACTAACCTTAATCCTGGCTGGAGCCCTAGGCCTACTCTGTCCTAAACCTAAACCTGACCCTGGTTGGAGCATTAACCCTAACCTTGTCCCAACCTTAAACCTTACCCTGGCTGGACCCCTAAGCCTAACCCTGTCCCAACACTGACCCTAACCATTGCAGGAGCTTTAGGTTTAACCCAGTCTAAATTCTAACCCTAAACCTTGCCTTAGATCTAGGCCTAAACATTGCCCAAAATTTACCCTGAATATGGCCAAAGCCCTAGCCAAAACCCTGCCTGCCCCAAACCTAACCATGATCATGGCCAGAGCGCTAGGCCTACAACTTTCTCAACCATAACACTAACCCTCACTGAATCTTTAGGAATATCCCTGTCATAATCCAAACAGTACCCCTGGACAGAGCCCTAGGCCTAACCCTGTCCCACACCTAACCCTATACCTGGACAGAGCCCTAGGCCTATCCCTGTCCAAACCCTAACCCTAACCCTAATCCTAACCCTAACCCAACATTAAAACTAACCCTGGTCGGAGTCCTAGACCTAACCCTGTCACAAACCTACCCCTAACAATGGCTGGACACCTAGGCCTAACGCTTTCCCAACCCTATCCCTATCCCTGCCTGGCAAACTATTCTTAACACTGTCACAACCTTAACCATAACCCTGGCAGGAGCCCTAGCCCTATCCCTGCCAGAACCATACCCCTAACCGTGGTCAAAGCCCTAGCCCTAACCCCGTCCCAACCCTAGGCCTAACACTGGTGGGAGACGTAGGCCTAACCCCGTCCCAACCCTAACCTTAAACCCGGCCGGAGCCCTAGGCTGAACCACGTCCCAACCTTAAACCTAAACCTGGTCAGGGCCCTAAGCCTAACCCCATCCCAAACCATAACCCTAAATGTGGCCAGAACCCTAGCCCAAACACTTTTCCAAACTTAATACTAAATCTGACTCTAACCCTATGTCAACCCTAACCCTAACCTGGTTGGTGAACTTGGACTATCACTGTACCAAACTTAACCCTATCCCTGGCCAGAGACTTGGACTTAAATGTGTCCCAAACCTTGCCTTACACGTGGCCGGTAGCCTGTGCCTAACAGTGCCCCAACCCTAACCTCAACACAGGTCAGAGACCCAGGCTTAGCCTTGTCCAAACCCTAGCCTAAACTTGGCTGAGGCCCTGGCGTTAAAGCCGTCAAAAAATTCACCAGAAACTTGACCAGAGCCCTAGCCCTAACCCCGTCCCAGCCCTAACCTTAAACCCACTGGAGCCCTTACCCTATCCCTGTCACAACCCTAACCCTAAACCTGGACTGAGACCAAGGCTTATCCCTGTAACAAACCTAACCTTAACCCTGGTCACAGCCCTAGGCCTAACACCGCCCCAACCATAAACCAAACCTTTCTCGGAGCTCTAGGCCTAACCCTGTCACAACCCTAAACCTAACGATGACCAGAGCCCTAGGCATAACCGTGTCCCAAACCTAACCCTAACTCTGGTTAGAACAATAGGCTTAAGCCCCTCAGACAACTAACCCTAAGAATGACAAGAGACCTCGGCCTAACCCAGTGCAAACTTAACCCTAAACTTGGCTGGAGCCCTAGCCCTAACACTATCCCAAACCAAACCCAAGTTGTGCCTGGAATCCTAGGTCTAACACTGTCCCAACACTAAGCCTACACTTTGACACAGCCCTAGGCCTATCCCCGTCCCAGCCCTAACCCTAACCCTGGTCGGAGCCCTAGACCTAACACCGTCCCAACCATAAACCTAGACTTGGTCGGAGCCCTAGGCCTAACCCTGTAACAACCCTAAAACTAATGATGACCGGAGCCCTAGGCCTAAACCTGTCACAAAGTTAACCCTAACTCTGGTCAAAACCACTGGCCTAACGCTGTCAGAACCCTAACCTTAACCATGACGGGAGCCCTCAGCCTAACAAAGTCCAAATTTAACCATAAACTTGGCAAGAACCCTAGCACTAACCCTGTCCCAAACTTAACCCTAACCCTGGCTGGAACCTAGGTCTAACACTGTCCCAAAACTACGCCTACACTTGGACAGAGCCCTAGGCCTATCCCAGTCACAACCCTAACCATAACCCTGGCCTGAAACCTAGGCCTAACACTTTCCACACCCTATCCCTAACCCTGTCTGATGTCCTATTCTTAACACTGTCACAACCCTAACTGTAACCCTGAGCATAGCCCTGGTCCTAACCCTGACGGAACCCTACATATAACCATGGCCAGAGCCCTAGACCTAACCACATCCCAACACTAACCCTAACTGGGGCCAGAGCCCTAGGCCAAACACTTTTCCAAACATAACCCTAACTGTGGCCAGAGCACTGGCCCTAACCTCGTATCAATCTTAACACTAACCCTGGTCATTGCTCTTGGACTAGCCCTGTCCCAACACTATCCCTAACACTGGCTGGAGCCTTGCATTTAACCCTATCCAATCCCTAGCCATAACCATGGCCAGAACCCTGGCCACACCCCTGTCCCAAACCTAACCGTAAACCTGGCCAGAGCCCTAAGACTATCCCTGTACTAAACCTAACCCTAGCCTTGGCCAGAGCCCTTGAAATAACCTTGTCCCAAACATAACTCTAACCCTAGCCAGAGCCCTAACCCTAACAATGTCCCAAAAATATGACTCACCCTCCCTGGAGCCCAAGCCCTTACTTTGTCCAAACCTGAAACATAAACCTGTCCAAAGCCCTAAGACTATCCCTGTACCAAACCTAACCCTAACCCTAGCCAGAGCCTTGGACATAAACTTGTGCCAAACCTCGCCTAAACTGTGGCCGGTAGCCTGGGCCTAACCCTTTCCCAACCCTATCCCCAACACAAGCAGGAGACCTAGGCCTAGCCTAGTCCCAACCGCAGCCTAAACCTGGATGAGGTCCTGGCCTAAACCTGTCCCAAACGTAACCACAACCCTGGCCGGATCTCTAGGCCTAAACCAATCCCAACATTAACCTTAATCCTGGCCGAAGCCCTGGGCTTACTCTGTCCCAAACCTAAACCTGACTCTGGCTGGAGCCCTAGCCCTAATCTTGTCCCAACCCTAAACCTGAGCATGGCCGGAGCCTAGACCTAACACTGTCCCAACCCAAACCCTAACGCTGCCTTGAGCCCTGGTCCGAAATGTGTCTGAATGGTAACCCTAACCTGGCCATATCCCTAGGATTAAGCCTGTCCCAAAACTAACCATTATCCTGGCCAGATCCCTAACCTTAACCCTGTCCCCACCATAACCCTCACCCTTGCCGGAGCCGGAAACTTAACCCTGTCCCAAAGCTAACCATAAACCTGGCCCTAGACTCAGGCCTAACCATTACCCAAACCTTGCCCTAACCATGGCCAAAGCCCTAGCCATAACCCTGTCCCAAAACTAACCTTAAACTTGGCTGGAGCCCTATGCCTAGAATTTTCCCAACCCTAACCGTAACACTCACTGAAGCCCTAGGAATAACCCTGTCGTAATCCTAACTCTACCCTGGATCAGAGCCCTAGGCCTAACCCTATCCCAAACCAAATCCTAACAATGGCCAGGGCCCTAGGCCTAACACTGTCCCACCCTTAACCCTACACATAGAAAGAGCCCTAGGTCTATCCCTCTCCCAACCCTAACCCTAACCCTTGCCTGAGACCTAGGCCTAACGCTGTCTCAATCCTAAACCTAACCGGGTGGTCGGACCCGTAGTTCTAATCCCGTTCCAACACTAACCTTAAACCTGGCCAGAGCCCTAGGCCTACAACTTTCCAAACCCTAACCCTAACCCTAACCCTCCTTGTAGTACTAGGAATAACCCTGTCGTAATCCTAACCCTAAACCTGGCCAGAGCCCTAGGCCTAATCCTATGCCAAACCTAATCCTAACAATGACTGGAGCCCTAGGCCTAAAGCTGTCCCACACCTAACACTACACCTTGGAAAAGCCCTAGGCCTATTCTTGTCGCAAACCTAACTCTTACCGTGGCCTGAGACCTAGGCCTAACCACGTTCCAACCCTAACCTTAAAACCTCTGGAGCTCTAAATCAATCCCTGTCCCAACCCTAACCCTAACCCTGGTCAGAGCCCAAGTCCTAACCCCATCCCAACCATAAACCTAACCCTGGTCAGGTCCTTGGCCTAATCCTATCACAACCCTAAACCTAACCATGAACAAAGTCCTGGGTCTGTGTCCCAAACCTAAGCCTACACCTGCACAGATCCCTAGACCTATCCCAGTCCCAATGATAACCCTCACCCTGGCAAAGCCTTACGTTTCACACTGTCCCAACCCTAAACCTACAGCTGGACATAGCCCTAGTCCTATACCTGTCCTAAACCTAACCCTAACCATGGCCGGATCCCTAGTTTTAACACTGTCTCCACCCTAAACTTAACCTTGGCCGGAGCCCTAGACTGAACCCCGTGCCAACCCTAACCCTAACCCTGGCCGGAGTCCTTGGCCTAACCCTCTCACAACCCTAACCCTAATCATGACCGGAGCCCTAGGCCTAAACCTGTCCCAGCCCTAACCCTAAATCTGGTCAAAATCCTAGGCCTAACCCCATCTGAAACGTAGCCCTAAACCTGAGCAGAGCCCTCGGCCTGACCTGGTCCAAAGTTAACCATAAAATTGGCCAGAGCCCTAGCCTTAACACTTTCCCAACCCTAACCCTAACCCTGGTCAGAACCCTAGGTCTACCACTATCCCAAACCTACCTAACAGTGGCCGGAGCCCTAAGCCTAAACTTGTGCTAACCCTAACCATAACCCTGGCCAGAGCCCTAGGCCAAACCTTGTCCCAACACGCACCAAAACCCTGGTGGGAGCCCTAGGCCTAACCATGCCCCAACCCTAACCCTAACCCTGGCTAGAGCTGTAGGTCAAACACTGTCCCAACCCAAAGCCTACACCTGGCCAGAGCCCTAGGCCTATCCCTATCATATACCTAACACTAATCAAGCCCGGATCCCTAGTTTTAACCTTGTCTTTTCCTTAAACTTAACCCTGGCTGGAGCCCTAGACCCAAACCTGTGCAAACGCTAACCCTAAACATGCCCGGAGCCCTAGGCCTAATGCTGTCCCAAACCTGAACCCTAAACCTGTCCAGAGTCCTAGGCCTATCCCTGTCCCAAAACAAACCCTAACCCTGGCCGGAGCCCTGGCTATAACACTTTCCCAAACATAACCTTAATGCTGGCTGGTGCCCTAGGACTATCCCTGTACCAAACCTAACCCTAACCTTGGCCTGAGCCTTGAACTTAAAAGTGTCCCAAACCTCGCCTTAGCAGTGGCCAGTAACTTGGGCCTAAACCTGACCCAACCCAAACCCCAACACAGGCCAGAGACCTAGGCCTAGGCTACTCCCAACCCTAGCCTAAACCTGGCTGAGGCCATGGCCCTAAACCTGTCCCAACACTAACCTTAATCCTGGCCAGATCCCTAGGCCTCCTGTGTCCCAAACCTGAGCCTGACTCTGGCCGGAGCCCTAGCCCTAACCTTGTCCCAACCCTAAACCTGACCATGGCCGGAGTCCTAGGCCTAACACTCTCCCAACACAAAATTTAAAACTGACCGGGGCCTCATCCGGTCCCAACTCTGACCCTCAACCTGGCCTAAGAACTAGGCCTAACACTTTCCCAACCCTATCCCTAACCCTGTCTGGTGCCCTATTCTTTTTTTAAAAAAATAGTTTCAGGTGCACAAGACAAAGTAATACTTAGACGTTTATCTTTTATATCCCTCACACTATGTGAAGCCTCTCCCCCCATCCACTATCCCTCTGACATCGCACAGAGCCATTACATTTCCACTGTTTCTATTCCTAATGCTGTACTCAGCTTCTTGTGAGTACATACATATACATATATATATATATATATATATATATATATATATATATATATATATATATATATATATGCACACATGCATACAAACTTGTGGTTGACATTCATTATTGTTCAGCTTCAGCTTCAGGTGTACAATGCAGTGATCAAGCATCTACATCTTCCCTGAGGTGGTCTCCCTAATGAGGCAAGTGTCCATCGGATACCCTACAAAATCTTTATAACATTATTGATTATATTACCCAAATTAATTTTCAGAACCCCGTGGCCATCTTGTGGTTACTGTTTTCTAATCCCCTCACCTTCCCCCTTATCCCCAACCCCCTCCTATCTAGCAACCTTCAGTTTTTCCTGTCTCCAAAACTGTTTCTGATTAGTTCATTCACTTATTCTTTTCTTTAGATTCCACATATAAGTGGGATCATATGGTATTTGTCTTTCTATCTCTGACTTATTTCACTTAACATAATGTTCTCTAGGTCCTTCCATGTTGTTGCAAATGGTAAGATTTCTTTCTTCTTTATGGCTGCATAATACTCCATTGTATAAATGTACCAAAGTTTCTTAATCCAAGTCATCTACCGATGGGCATTTTGGTTGTTTCCACGTCTTGGCTATTGTGTATAGTGCTGCAATAAACATAGGAGTGCATAAAGTTTTTTGAATTCGTTTTGGATTTCTCCAGATAGATACCTAGGAGTGGAATTGCTGTATCATAAGGTAGTTCCATTTTCACATTTTTGAGATACCTCCATACTGCTTTCGATAGTGGCTGCACCAATCTGCAATCCCACCAACAGTGCACAAGAGTTCCCTTTTCTCCACATCCACGCCAGCACTTGTTGCTTGTTGATTTATTGATGATAACCATTTTGACAGGGGTGAGGTGGTATCTCATAGTGGTTTTTATTTGCATTTCTCTGATGGTTCTTGAGGTTGAGTATTTCTTCATATGTCTGTTTGCCATCTATGTCCTTTTTAGAAAAATGTCTCCATGTCCTCTGCCCATTTTTTAATTGGGTTGTTTGTTTGGAATTGAGTTGAGTGAGTTTTTTATAAATTTGTGATATTAACCCCTTATCAGATATATCATTGGCAAATATCTCTTCCCATTCAGTAGGATCCCTTTTTGCTTTATTGATGGTTTCCTTTGCTGTGAAAAAACTTTTCAGTTTGATGTAATCCCACATGTTTATTTTTTCTCTTACTTCCCTTGCGCGAGGGGATATGTCAGTAATTTCTGTGAAGTTTCTTCCTATATTTTGTTCTAGGAATTTTATGGTTCCAGATCTTACATTTAAGTCTTTAGGTCACTTTGAATTTATTTTTGTATATGGTGTAAGGAGGTGGTCCAGCTTCATTTTTTTTTTGCATGTGTCTGTCCAGGTTTCCCAGCACCATTTATTGAATAGACACATTCTTGCTTCCATTGCCATAGATTAAATGGCCATATAGGCAGGGACTTATTGCAGGACTCTCTATTCTGTTCCATTGATCTATGTGTCTGTTTTTATGCCAGTATCATGCTGTCTTGATTACTGTAGACTTGTAGTATAATTTGATGTCAGGTATTGTTATACCTCCCACTTTGTTCTTATTTCTCAAGATTGCTGAGGCTATCCGGGGTCTTTTATGGTCCCATATAAATTTTAGGATTATGTGTTCTATTTCTGTGAAAAACGTCGTTGGTAGTTTGATAGGAATTGCGTTGAATATGTATATTGCGTTAGGCAGTATGGACATTTTAACTATATTATTTCTTCCTATCCATGAACATAGTATGTGTTTCCACCTATTTGTATCTTCTTTCATTTCTTTCTTCAGTGTCTTATAATTTTCTGAGTACAGATCTTTTACTTCTTTTACTTCTTTGGTTAAATTCATTCCTAGTTATTTTACAGTCTTTGAAGTGGAATTGTTTTCATAATTTCTCCTTCTGATATTTTATTATTGGTATATATAAATGCAACTTGTTTCTGAATATTAATTTTGTATCCTGCTACTTTACTAAATTCATCTATCAGCTCTAAAAGTTTCTTGGTGGAGTCTTTAGGGTTCTCTCTATATAGTATCATATCATCTGCATATAATGACAATTTTACTTCCTCCTTACCAATTTGGATGCCTTTTATTTCTTTTTCTTGTCTGATTGCTGTAGCTAGAACTTCCAGCACTATGTTGAATAGAAGTGCAGAAAGTGAGCAACCTTGCCTTGTTCCTGATCTTAAGTGGAATGGTTTTAGCTTTTCCCCATTGAGTATGATGTGAGCTGTGGGTTTATCATATATGGCCTCTATTCCCACTTTCTTAAGGGTTTTTAAAACAAATGGCTGCTGGATTTTATCAAATGCTTTGTCTGCATCTATTGATATAATCATGTGATACTCATTTTTCATTTTGTTAATGTGCTGTATCATATTAATTGATTTGCAGATGTTGAACCACCTTTGCATACCAGGGATGAATCCCACTTGATCATGGTATATGATCTTTTCAATGTATTGCTGAATTCTGTTCGCTAATATTTTGTTGAGGATTTTGCATCTATGTTCATTAGAGATATCAGCCTGTAGTTTTCTTTTGTGTGTGTGTGGTGTCATTGTCTGATTTGGGGATCAGGATGATAGTGGCTTCGTAAAAAGTGTTTGGGAGCCTTCCCTCCTTCTGCATTTTTTGGAAGAGCTTGAGGAGAGTAGGTGATAATTCTTTTTTGAATGTTCTGTAAAATTCACCTGTAAAGCCATCTGGTCTAGGGCTTTTGTTTGTTGAGAGATTGTTGATTACCGATTCAATTTCCCTGGTGGTAATCAGTCTATTCAGGTTTTCTGTTTCTACTTGAGTTAGCCTTGGAAGGTTGTACACCTCTAGAAAATTGTCCATTTCTTCCAAATTGTCCAATTTGTTGGCATATAGTTGCTCATAGTAATTTCTTAAGTTTTTTTGTATATCTGCATTGTCTGTTGTCACTTCTCTTTCATTTCTGATTTTATTAAAATGGGTCCTCTCTTTTTTAATGAGTGGCTAAACGTTTGTCAATTTTGTTTATCTTATCTAAGATCCAACTCTTGGATTCATTGATCTTTTGTATTGTTTTTCTGGTTTCTATTTCATTTATTTCCACTCTGATCTTTATTATCTTCTCCCTTGTAGTACTTTACGGCTTATTTTGCTGTTCTTTTTCCAGATCCCTTAAGTGTGAAGATAAACTGTTGATTAGTGATATTTCTTGTTTCTTTAGGTAGGCCTACAGTGCTATGAATTTTCCTCTTAGGAATACTTTCACGGCATCACATAGATTTTGGGTCATTGTGTTTTCATTCTCGTTTGTCTCGAGATATCTTTTGATTTCTTCCTTAATCTCCCATTCATTATTTAGGAATGAAGGCTATTATTTAGGAGGCTGAACATGTTATTCAGCCTCCATGAGTTGGTGTGTCTTCCAGTTTTTTTCCTGTAGTTCATTTCTAATTTCATAGCACTGTGCTCAGAGAAGACAACTGGTATGATTTCAATTTTCTTAAATTTATCAAGACTTGTTTTGTGGCCTAACATATGATCTATCTTGGAAAATGTTCCATGTGCGCTTGAGAAGAACATGTATTCTGCAGCATTGGGGTGAAATGCTCTGAAAATATCGATTAAATCCAAGTGATCCAATGTGTCATTTAAGGCTGTTGTTTCCATATTGATTTTCTGTCTGGAAGACCTGTCCTTCCTTGTCAGAGGTGTGTTGAAGTCCCCTAGTATGATAGTGTTACTGTTGATCACTGTGTTTATGTCAGTCAATATCTGTTTTATATATTTAGGCACTCCTATGTTGAGTGCATAGATATTTATTAGGCTTATGTCCTCTTGTCGGATCGATCTCTTTATTATTATATTGTGACCATCTTTGTCTTTTAATATGTTGTACAATTTAAAGTCTACTTTGTCGCATATAAGTATTGAAACTCCGGCTTTTTTTCTCATTTCCATTTGCATGAAATATCTTACTTCAACCCTTCACTTTTAGCCTGTGTTTATCTTTTGATCTGAGGTGATTCTCTTGTATACAGCAAATACAAGGGTCTTGTTTTCTTATCCACTCAGCCACCCTATTTTTGTTGATTGGAGCATTTAATCCTTTTATATTTAAAGTGATTATTAACAGGTACATACTTAGTTATTGCCATTTTAATATTTGTAGTTAGATTGTTTTCATCTTTCTTCTATTTACAGAAGTCCTTTTTGTATTACTTGCAGTGCTGGCTTGGTGGTAATAAATTCCTTTAGCTTATTCTTTCCTGGGAAGCTCTTTATCTCTCCATAAACTTTAAATGACAGCCTTGCTGGACAAAGCAATCTAGGTTGTAGGCCTTTGTTTTTCATCACTTTGAGTATCTCCTGCCACTCCCTCCTGGCCTTCAGTGTTTCTGCAGAAAAGTAATTTGATAGTCTTATGGGAGTTCCCTTTTACATAACCACCTGTCTTTCTTTTGCTGCTTTTAGGATTCTCTCTTTGTCTTTAACCTTTGCCATTTTAACTGTAATGTGTCTTGGTGTGGACCTGTTTGGGTTTATCCTGGTTGGAACTTTCTACACTTCCTGGGCTTCTACGTGTGTTTCCTTCATCAGGTTAGGGAAGTTTTCAAACATTATTACTTCAAATATGTTTTCAATCCCTTGTTTCCTCTCTTCACGTTCTGGTATTCCTGTGATGCACATGTTGTTGCTCTTGATGTTATCCCAGAGGTCTCTTAAACCATCTTCATTGTTTTTTATTCATTTTCTTTCTGTTGTTCTCTTTGGGTGATCTCTGCTAACTTGTCTTCTAAGTTGCTGATTCGATCCTCTACTTAATCTAACCTGCTGTTAATTCCTTCAAGTGAGTTCTTTATTTTAGTAATTGTGTTCTTTATTTATAAGTGGCTGTTCATTATGATTTCTCTATCCTTCTTTATGTCCTCTCTAAGCTCCTTAAACATTCTTATCATCAGTGTTCTGAACTCTGTCTCTGACAGGTTGGTTACCTCTTTTTCATTTGGTTCCACTTTTGGAGGTTTCTTCTGTTCTTTTATTTGGGACATGTGTCTTTGTTTCCCCATTCTGGCTGACTCTCTGTGTTTGCTTCAATGTATTATGTAGATCCCCTAGAGTTCTTAGTTCTCTCTGGGTTATCTTATGTAGTATGTGTCCTTTGTATTTGACTTGCACTACTTCGTTCTTCTCCTCTGCGTGTGCTCCACAGGTGACTCTTTTGTTGTGTATATTGTCCTGTTAAAGAAGATCTTTACTTGCTTTTCGCTTGTGAGTTGGTGGGGTTAACTCCTAGGCTGACTAGTTGTGAGACTTGGCTCTGCCCACTGCAATGTGTTATGTTCAGTGAGGTTTGACCACTTAAATTTGATTTGGCCTCTATGGACGCTTGTGACTGTAGAGAATTCCCTCTGGGTGTGTCACTTGTAGGTCAAATCCAGTAGTACTCTGGTTTAGTCTGGAGTTGGTCTCTGGGTGTGTTGAATCTTGTGCTTCTTAAGTTGGGTCCTTGTAGGGCAATTTCAGAACAAAGCAAATCACCAAGCACAACAACAATAAAGAAAAAGTCAAATACCTTCGCATATAAAAACAACTGACAACCCCCACTCAACACAGGCAAAGATATCAGAAATATAAAGACAAAACAAAACAAAACAAAACAAAAGAAAGCAGCGCCAATCTTGTCTTAAGTCCACCAAGTAATCTCAGGTTGTCCTCTGCTGTACCAAAGAGTCCTTTGTGTATTGTGCATGCAGAGCCAGTCACCTGGTGCCTAGAGTGATGTTGGGACTGCAGATTTAGATGCGTGGGGCTGAGGGGTCTGGGTGATCGTTTCTACAAAGTCAGTTTAATTTCTGCCCTTGCCTTCACCTATGCACACTGACAGTGGCACCACCAGCCCTGTGTCCAGTTCTCCTGAGTCTTAGGGCAATTCTTCCTTGTGTGTGTGGGTAGTGGTAGGATGAGCAGAAGATTTCTGAGCTGCTGAAAGCCCAGAACTGCCTCTGCCACCTACTGCTGATCCCTGGGTGTGCCTCCGCAGTTGTAATTGCCCTGCCCTAGGCAGGTAAGAAAGGGTGGGGGCTGGGGATGGAGAGGTCTTCTGTCTCTCAGCCCAGCCGTGTCACTCTTCCAGCAGGACAGAAAGGGTGGTGGCTGGGAGTGGAGGAGTCTCTTCTCTTTTAGCCCAGCAAAAATCACACTCTTCCCAGCATGTTCCCTGTGTCAGAGCTGCACGCAGGTCTTCCCAGAGCCTGAGCACTAAGGTTCCTCTGTAATCTGACACTACTCCTCAGTTCAGGGGTCAGTTTAAATCTCTGGAAGGGTGGGCATACGATTGGAAGAGCTGGGGGAGGGGCCCAGGCATGGAGTTTGTGTCTTTTGTCCAACTTAGGACCCAACTGGCTGCCCCCTCGGTGGGAGAGATCAGCTGTGGAACGCAGGGAAAGAACCCACCTCCTGACTTTTGTGTTCTCTGTTCTGTCTTGGGATCCACTGCATCTCTGCAGTTATAGATGGTGGTGGAACCACTGCAGATGTGGGCCACATCTCCACTTTGCTCCCTTCCTTCTTCCCCTGCTTGCCCAATTTGCCTACCTTTAAGCAATCCTTGCAGGAAGCTCTTAGCTGTTCTGCGTGATGAGCAGAGTCCTTTGATGGGTTATAGATGTCCCGTTTGTGATAAGATCCGGAGGAGAACTCAAAAAGGGCACCCCGCTTCCGCAATTCCTATGAAGTCAGATTGGCACACTATTCTTGACACTGTCACAACCCTATCCATGACCGGAGACCTGGCGCTAACCCTGCCACAACCTTCCCCAAAACACTGGCTGGAGTCCTAGCCCTTACCCCATCCCAACCCTAACCCTAACCCTGGTCAAAGGCACTAGGCTTAACTCCATCGAAACCCTAACCTTAAACCCGGCTGAGCCCTAGACCTAACCACGTTCCAACCCTAAACCTAACCCTGGTCAGAGTCCTAGGTAAAACCCCGTCCTAACCCTAAACACAACACTGGTCAGACACCCCTACACAACCCTAGCCCTAAACGTGGCCAGAGCCCTGGCCCAAACCCTTTTCCAAACATAACCCTAACTCTGGCCAGAGCACAGGCCCTAACGCTATGTGAACCCTAACCCTAACACTGATAGGTGCACTTGCACTATCCTTGTCCCAACACTATCCATGAACCTGAACTGAGCCTTGCATTTTACCCTGTCGAATCCCTAGCCATAATCCTGACCAGAGCCCTGGCCATACCTCTGTCCAAAACCTAACCGTAAACCTGGCCGGCGCTTTAGGCATAATGCTGTCCCACACCTAACCCTACACCTGGCCAAAATCCTAGGCCAATTCCTGTCCTAAACCTAAACCTAACAATGGCCGGATCTCTCATTTTAACACTGTCTCCTCCTTAAATTTAACCCTGGCTGGAGCCCTAGACCTAACCTTGTCACAAACCTAACCCTAACCCTGGCCGGAGACTTGGACTTAAACATGTCCCAAACCTCGACTTAACTGTGGCCTGTAGCCTGGGTCTAACCTTGTCCCAACCCTAACCCTAACACAAGCTGGAGACTTAGGCCTAACCTAGTCCCAACCCTAGGCTAAACCTTGCTGAGGCTCTGGCCCTAAACCTGTGCCAAAACTAGCCACAACCCTGGCCATAACCCTAGGCCTAACGCTAATCTTAATCATGGCCAGAACCTTAGGTCTAAACCTGTCTGAGCCCTAACCCTACATCTGGACAGAACCCTAGGCCTATCCCCGTCCCAAACCTAACCCTTGCTGTGGCCTGAGACCTAGGACTAAACCAGTGCCAACCCAAATCTTAAATGCTCCGGAGCCCTAAACCTATCCCTGTCCCAACCCTAACCATAACCCTGGCCTGAGACCTACGCCTATCTCTGTCCCACCCCTGATGCTAACCTTGGTCAGAACCATAGGGCTAACCCCATCCCAACCATAAACCTAACCCTGGTGAGAGTCCTTGGCCTAAACCTGTCACAACCCTAACCTAAACCAAGACCAAAGCCCTAGGTCTAACACTGTCCCAAAGCTAATCCTAACCCTGTCTGGAGCATTACGTCTAACACTGTCCCAAACCTAAGCCTACACCTGGACAGAGCCCTAAGCCTATCCCTGTCCTAAACTTAACCCTAATCCTTGCCAGAGTCCTTGGCCTAACACTCTCACAACCCTAACCCCAACCATGACTGGAGCCCTAGGCCTAACTCTGTCCCAGGCTTAACCATAAATCTGGTTGGAACCCTAGGCCTAACACTGTCAGAATCCTAACCCTGAGTTGAGTCCTCAGCCTAACCCAGTCCAAACTTAACCCTAAAATTGGCTGGAGCCATACCTTAAGACTGTCCCAACCCTAACCCTAACCCTGGCCGGAAACCCAGGTCTACAACTGTCCCAAACCTAAGCCTAACACTGGCAGGAGCCCTAGACCTAAACCTGTCCCAACCCTATCCCTAACCCTGGCTGGAGCCCTAGGACTAACCTTGTCCGACTCTAACCCTAAGCCTGGTGAGAGACCTAGGCCTAACACTTTCCCAACCCTATCCCTAACCCTGTCTGGCGCCTTATTCTTAACACTGTCACAACCCTAACTGTAACACTGACTGTAGCCCTGGCCCTAAACCTGCCAGAAACCTACACTTACCCATGGCCGGAGCGATAGCCTTAACCAGGTCCCAACCCTAACCCTACCCATGGTGAACCTTAGTCCTAACCCCATCCCAACCCTAAACCTAAACTTGGACAGAACCCTAACACTAACATTATCCCAAACCTAACCCCAACCCTGGCCATAGACCTAGGCTTAAATCTGTCCCAACCTAAACCCTAATGCTGGCTTGAACCCAGGGCCTAAGCGTGCCTGAATGGTAACCCCAAATCTGGCCATATCCCTAGGATTAAACCTGTCCCAAACTTAACCCTAAACCTGGCCATAGACCTAGGCCAAACCTGTTCAAACCCTAACCTTAACCCTGTACAGAGCCCTAAGCCTAACCATGTCCCAACCCTGCCCCTAACACTAGCCTGAGAACTAGGTTGAACACACTCCCAACCTTAAGCCTAACACTGGCCGGAGCCCTAGGCCAAACCCCGTCCCAAAGCTCACCTTAAACCTGGCCTGAGACTTAGGCCTAACCATTGCCCAAACCTTACCCTAACCAAGGCCAAAGCCCGAGTCATAACTTTGTCCCTACCCTAACTCTAAACCTGGCCACAGCCTGAGGTGAAAGCCCGTCCCAACACTAAACCTAACCATGGTCAGAGTCCTAGCCCTACCCCCATCCCAACCCTAATCCTAACTGTGGCCAGAGCCCTAACCCAAACACTTTCTAAACATAACCCTAACTGTGACTGGAGCACTGGCCCTTACCCTGTCCCAACACTATCCCTAAACCTAGCCGGAGCCTAGCATTGAACCCTGTTGAATCCCTAGCCATAAATTTTGCAGGAGACCTGGCCACACCCCTGTTCCAAACCTAACCGTAAAGCTGACTAGAGTTTTAGGCCTAACACTGTACCAAACAGAACCGTAACACTGGTCAGAACCCTAGGCCTAACCCTGTCCCTCCCCCTAATCCTACACCTGGCCAGAGCCCTAGGCCTATCCCAATCCCAAACCTGGACATAGAACTATGCTTAACCGTGTCCCAACCCTACCTCTAACCTCGGCCTGAGACCTAGGTCTAACACTGTCCCAACCCTAAGCCTAACACTGGCTGGAGCCCTAGGCCTAAATCTGTCCCAACCCTAACCCTAACTCTGTTCAGAACCCTGGGCCTAACCCCGTCCCAAAACTAATACTAACCCTGGTGGAAACCTTAGGCCTAACCCCATCCCAATCCTAACCTTAATCCCAGCCGGAGCCCTAGGCCTAACCTGTCCCAACCCTAACCTTAAACCTTGCCTGAGACCTAGGCCTAACGCTTTCTTAATCCTATCCTTAACCTTGTTTGGCTCCCTAGTCTTAAAACAGTCACAACCCTAACCTTAACACTGGCCGGAGCCCTAGGCCTAACTCCATCCTAACCCTAACATTATACCCGGCCAGAGCCCAAGGCTTAACCACGTCAAAACCCTACACCTACCCCAGGTAAGAGCACTAGGCCAAATCCCGTCCCAACCCTAGCCATAACCCTGGTCAGAGCCGTAGGCCTAACCCTGTCACAAACATAATCTTAAATCTAGCTGGAGCCCTAGGCCTAACCCCATCCCAACCCTAAACAAAACCCTGGTCAGAGCCCTAGGCCTAACCCCATCCCAACCCTAACCTTAAAATCTGCCAGAGTCCTAGACCTTACCCCGTTGCAACCTTAAACCTAACACTGGTCAGAGCGCTAGGCGTAACCCGTTTGGTACCATAACCCTAACCCTGACCGGAGCCCTCGGCCTAACAGAGTCCAAACTTAAACCAAAAATTTGCCAGGGTCTTAGGTCTAACAATGTCCCAACACAAAGCGTACACCTGGACAGAGCCCTAGGCGTATCCCTGTCCTAAACCTAACCATATCCATGACCTGTCCCGACCTGCAGGACCAACAACGGAAGACCTGGGGGAGAAATAGGGGCTCGGGGGAACAGAGGTACGCGAGAAATGGAGACAAGACAGGAGTCTGATCAAGTCTCTCTTTATTGAAGGTAACAGCTTGTATATATACAGCAAGGAAACGCCTGATCTCCCGATATGGGGCTCGACCAATCAGAAGGTGCTTCGTCAGTTCGGCATAGCGGGCGGGGTACAGAGGGCTACGTCATTTTGGGGAAAATGGCGGGCTGGTTGAGAAATCGAAACTTAAACTTAAACAACAGAATCGAAACTTAAGCTTGGCCCAGGGGCAACCAGGTGCAAACATGTCCGGGCATGTCTGGGCGGGTCCGGGCAGGCCAGCCCCGGACAGGTCCTCCTTTTTTATTTTGTTTTGAGGAATAGAGAGATGGCCCCTCAGGGACTGCGTCTGTCTTAGGTTGTCAGGATGTGGGGTGAGCAGTGAGTCAACCATGAATCTTAGCATTTATGTGACCAGACATCACTGTGAACCCGACTCCTGGTCTTACCCGTCATTGACTGTCCAGTCCATCTCACAGGGGAAGGGGGTCTTATCATACATCATTTAATGACAAATATGAGCCACCCTTGTTTCTCATTTCCAAACGGTGGTAATGGACCTGTATGGGTCTGGCCTGGATGGCTTCGATCTGTTGTTTAATGAAGGCTATAAGTTTGTTAAATAAGAAAGGCCCAAGCAAGACAATCAGCAATAGGGGTAGTAACGAGCCCAAAAAGGGGAGGAGATATGGCAATAGTCCATTCAATCCCGTCCATAGTGGATTGGCAGCCAATTCTTTTCTTCTTCGCTCTAGGTCATCTTGCAGCTGTCTGATCTTGTCTCTGACGATCCCGGACTTATTCGTGTAGAAACAGCATTTTTCCTGTAATGCTAAACAGATGCCTCCCTGTTCGGCAGTTAATAGATCTAAACCCCTTCTATTTTGTAAGGTTACTTCTGCTAAGGAATCTACCTGGTCTTGAAGGTCCTGCATGGTACTAGATAAGGTCTGGATATCTGAGATAAGTTGTCTAGATATTTTGGGGTACTGGGTTAAGGAGACCTCCAGGCCAGCAGTCCCGGAGGCTACAGCTGTACTAACTCCCAGGCCCACAAACAAGGGGATAATTTGTACTGCCCGTTTGGATCTCCCAAACATGTGATCTATGGCTGGAATAGGGACTGGCTCTTCCCCAGGGATGATGTCTATGTCAGGTAGAAGGGAGGCTAATACACATAATCCTGTCCAGTTGCTAGGTAGCTGCGTATAAGCTCTATTATTTCCACAGACAAAAACTGAACCATTAGGAGCACAGAAGGACATAGATATATTGATTGTTTTTATGCAGTTATAGAAAGCTACGAACCCTACATCAAGCGTAAAGGAATCATTAGAGGAGGGGGAACTAAAGCAAGTGGAGTTATGGAACTGGACCGGTTGGACTAAAAGAGGGACAGTGAGCGAGAAACTGTCGTTTATGGAATAGTTTCCAGGGAGGCTGGGTATGGCAAGGGGAACAGGGTACCCCATCTGCATGCAAAGCCAGCACTCTTGTGCAAGGGCCGAATTGGAGGCGTTAAGCAGATTATAAGTGGCCTCAAGAATGTCAAAAGTTTGAACATCAAGGCCTATCTTTTCTCTGGCCCTGGGCAAGGCGAGGGGATGGTAGCTTAAGGGGGCTGGCCTGCCCGGAGAATGACCAGATCCCTAGTTTTAACACTGTCACCACTCTAACCCTAACCCTGACCAGAGCCCTAGCACTAACCTTGTCCAAACCATAACCCTAACCCTGGCCATAGTCCTAGGCTTAAACCTTTCCAAATCCTAACTTTAACCCTGTCCGGTGCCCTATTCTTAACACTGTCCCAACTCTAAACCTAACACTGTCCGGATCCTAGGCCTAACATAGTCCAAACTTAACCCTAAAATTGGCCAGAGCCCTAGCCCTAACACTTTCCCAACCCTAACAATAACCATGGCTAGAACCCGATGTCTAACAATGTCCAGAACCTAAGCCTACACCTGGACAGAAATGTAGGCCTATTCCAGTCCCAAACCTAACCTTAACCCTGACCTGAGTCCTAGGCCTATCCTTGTCCCAAATTTACCCTAACCCTGGTCTGAACCCTAAGCTTAATCCCATCCTAATCATAAACCTAACTCTGGCAGGAACCCTGGCCCTAACCCTGCCACACCCTACACCTAACCCTGACCTCAACCCTAGACCTTACCCGATCCCAACCTTAACCATAACCATAGTCCTGATGTAGGCCTAACCCCTCAACCCTAACCTTAAACCTAGCTGCAGCCTAGACCTAACCCTGTCCCAACCATTAAACTAAACCTGGTCAGACCCCTAGGCCAAACCCCGTCCCAACCCTAAACCTAACCCTAGTCAGAGCCCTAGGCCTATCACTGTCCAAACCCTAACCCTAACCCTGGAGCACTAAGCCTAACCCTGTCCCAACCCTAAATTTAACCCTGTCCAGATCCTAGGCCTAACCCTGTCCCACCCTAAACCTAACCTGGCCGGAGCTGTAGGCTTAATCCTGCCCCATCCCTAACCCTAACCCCAGCCTGAGGCCTAAGACTAACCATTTCCAAAACCTTACTCTAACCCTCACTGGAGACATAGGTCTAACCCTGTCCCAATCTGAACACTATCCCTGGCTGGAGCCGAAGTCTTAATCCTTTACCAAACATAACCTTAACCCTGGCTGGTGCTCTAAACCTATATTGTACCAACCCTAACCCTAACACAGGTTGGACACCAGGACTAGCCCAGTTCCAACCTTAAGCCTAAACTTGGCTGAGGCCCTGACCTTAAGCTGTCTCAACCCTAACCACAACCCTGGCCGAGCCCTAGTCCTAACCTTTTTCCAACACTAACCTTAACCCTGGCCAGAGCCTTGGATTTAAGTTGTCCCAACCCTAGTCTTAACCTTTGCTGGTTGCCTGGCACTAACCTTGTCCTAGCCCTAACCCTAATACAGGCCAGAGACTTAGGCCTAAACAAGTCCCAACACTAAGACTAAACCTGGGCCTAAACTCCTCCCATTCCTAACCACAATCTTGGATGGTGTCCCAGACCTAACAATGTCCCAGCCCTAACCTTAAAACTTGCCAGAGCCCTAGGACTACTCTGTCCCTAACCTAACCCTAACACTGGCTAGAGCCCTAGCTGTAACCCTGTCCCAACCCTAAATCTAACCCTGGCCAGAGCCCTATGCCTAACACTGTACCAACCCAAACACTAACCCTGGCTTGATCCCTGAGCCTAAACATGTCCGAAACCTAACCCAAAACATGGCCAGAGCCCTAGGCTTAAACCTGTAAAAACCCTAACCATAACCCTGGCCGGAGCCCTAGCCGTATCCATGTCCCAACCCTAAACCGAACACTGGCGGGAGCCCAAGTGTGAACCTCTTCCCAAACCAAACCTTAAACCTGGCCAAAGCCCTAGCTCTCACCCATTCCCAGCTCTAACCCTAACCCTGACTCTTATGCTATCAGAAACATCACCCCAAACATGGCCTTAGCACTCACTCTCACCCTGTCCCAGCTCTAACCCTAACACTGGCCCTAACCCTGTTCCAGCCTTAACCGTAACCCATGGCCTTAGACATAGTCCTAACCGAACCCAACCCTAATCCTGGTCTGAGCCCAAGACCTAGCCCTGTCCCAACCATAAACCTAACCCAGGCTGGAGCCCTGGCCCTAACTCTGCCACGATCCTACCCCTAACCCTGGCCTCAGCCCTAAGCTTAACGCCATATCAACCCTAACCATAATCCTGGTCAGAGCCATAGGAGTAATCCCGACCCAACCCTAACATTAAACCTAGCTGGAACCATAGGCCTAACTCCGTCCTAACCCTAAACGAAAACCTGGTCAGAGCCCCAGGCCAAAGCTTGTTTGAACCCTTAACCTAACCCTGGTCAGAGCCCTAGGCCTAACCCCATCCCAACCCTAAACTTAAAACCAGCCGGAGCCCTAGACCTAACCCCTTCACAACCTTAAACCTAACCCCGGTCAGAGCCCTAAGCCTAACCCATTCTGTACCATAACCCTGACGCTGACCGGAGCACTCGGCCTAACAGAGTCCAAACTTAACCCTAAAATTTGTCGAAGCTTTAGGTCTAACTCTGTTCCAACCCAAAGCGTACACCTTGACAGATCACTATGCCTAACCCTGTCCTAAACCTAACCCTAACCATGGCCAGATCCCTAGTTTTAACACAGTCTCCACCATAACCCTAACCCAGGCCGGAGCCCTAGCACTAACTTTGTCCCAACCATAACCCTAACTGGCCATAGTCCTAGGCCTAAACCAGTCCCAACCCTAACCTTAACCCTATCCGGAGCCCTAAGACTAACACTGTCACAACCCTAACCCTAACCCTGGTGATCCCTAAGACTAAATCCATCCCAACCCTAAACCTAACACGAACCGGAACCCTAGGCCTAAACCTGTCCCAACCCTAACCCTAACCCTAAACCTAAGCCTAACTGTGGCCAAAGCACTGACCCTAAACCTGTGTCAACCCTAACCCTAAACCTGGTCGGTGCACTTGGACTATTCCTTTCCCATCACTATCCCTAACCCTGGCTGGAGACTTGTTTTTAACTCTGTCGAATCTCTAGCCATAACCCTGGTTTGAGGACTGGCCACACCCCAATACCAAACCTAACCTAAAACTGGCCAGAGATTTAGGCTAACACTGTACCAAACCAAATCTTAACCCTGGTCAGAGCCCTAGGCTTAACATTATCGCAAACCTAATCCTATCAATGGCTGGTGCCCTAGGCCTAACCCTGTCCCACACCTAACCCTACACCTGGACAGAGCCCTAGTCCCATCCCTGTCCCAAACCTAACCCAAACTCTGGTCGGAGCCCTAAGCATAACTCCATCCCAAACCTAACCTTAAACCCGGCAGGAGCCCTAGTTCTAACCACATCCTAACCCTAAACGTAACCCTGGTCAGAGCCCAAGGCTAAACCCCGTCCCAACCCAAAACCTAACACTGACTAGAGCTGGAGGCCTAACACTGTCCCAAAACTTACCCTAAGCCTGGCCTGAGACTTAGGCCTAAACGTTACCCAAACCTTAACCTAACCATGGCCAAAGCGCTAGCCATAACCCCATCCCAAACTTAACCCTAACCATGGCCGGAGCCCTAGGCCTACAACTTTTCCAACCCAAGCACTAACACTCCCTGAAGCCCAAGGTATACCCTGTCATAATCCTAACCCAACCCATGGCCAGAGTGCTAGGCCTAACCCTATCCCAAATCTAATCCTAACAATCGCCAGAGCCCTAGGCCTATCCCTGTCCCAAACCTAACCCTTACCTTGGTCGGAGCCCTTGGCCGAACCCTGTCCCAACCCTAATCCTAACTCTGGTCGGAACCCTAGGCCTAACCCTCTCAGAACCCTAACCCTAACACTGAGAGACCTCGGCTAATCTAGTCCAAACTTAACCCTAAAATTGGCCAGAGCCCTAACCCTAACAATGTCACAACCCTAACCTTAAACCCTAGTTCTAACACTGTCCCGACCCTAAGCCTACACTGGGGCAGAGCCCTAGACCTATCCCACTCCCAACCCTAACCCTAACCCTGGCCTGAGACCTAGGCCTAACCCTGTCCCAACACTAATTCTAAACATGTCTAGAGCCCTATTCTTAACAGTGTCACAGTAATAACCATAACAATGGCCGGAGCCCTGGCCCTAACCCTGCCACAACCCTACCACTAACCCTGCCCGGAGCCCTAGTCCTAACCCCGTCCCAACCCTAACCTTAAACCTGGCCGGAGCCATAGGCTGAACAACGTCCCAACCCTAAACATAACCTTGGTCAGAGCCTTAGGCCAAACCCCCTCCCAACCCTAAACCTAACCCTGGTCAGAGCCCTAGGCCTAACCACTTCCCAACCCGAACCCTAAAAGTGGCCAGAGCCCTAGCCCAAACACTTTTCCAAACTTAACACTAAATCTGGACAGAGAACTGGCCCTAACCCTGCGTCAAACATAACCCTGATCTTGGTTGGTGGACTTGGACTCTACCAAATATAACCCTATCCCTGGCCGAAGCCTTGGAGTTAAACGTGTCCCAAACTTTGCCTTAATTGTGGCCTGTAGCCTGTGCCTAACCCTGTCCCAACCCTAACCCCAACACAGGCCGGAGACCTAGGCCTAGCCTAGTCCCAACCCTAGACTAAACCTGGATGAGGTCCTGGCCCTAAACTTCTCCCAAACCTAACCACAACCTTGGCTGGACCCTAGGCCTAACCCTGTCCCAACACTAAACTTAATCCTGGCCGGAACCCTAGGCCTACTCTATCCTAAACCTAAATCTGACCCTGGCCGGAGCACTAACCCTAACTTTGTCCCAACCCTAAACCTGACCATGGCCGGAGTCATACGCCTTACATTGTCCCAACCCAAACCCTCACCCTGGCTTGAGACCTGGGCCTAAACATGTCCAAACTATAACTCTACACCTGGAGATATCCCTAGGATAAACCTGTCCAAACCCTAACTGTTACCCTGGTCGGAGCCTTAAGCCTAACCCTGTCCCACACCTAACCCTATACCTGGACAGAGTCCTAGGCCTATCCTTGTCCCAACCCGAACCCTAACCCTGGCCAGAGCCCTAGGCCTAACACTATCCCAACCCTAATCTTAACAATGACTGGAGCCCTAGGCATAAACATGTCCCACCCTTAACCATACACCTGGACAGAGCCCTAGGCATATCCCTGTCCCAAACCTAACCCTTACTGTGGCCTGAGACGTAGGCCTAACAACGTTCCAACACAAACCCTAACCCTGGTTGGAACCCTAGGACAAACCTCGTTTCAACCCTAACTTTAAACCCGCAGGAGCCCTAAACCAATCCCTGTCCTAACCCTAACCCTAACCCTGGTCAGAGCCCTAGGCCTAACCCCATCCCAAACACAAACCTAACAATGGTCGGAGTTCTTGTCCTAATCCTGTCATAACCCTAACCCTAACCATGACCTGAGCCCTAGGTCTAACACTGTCCCAAACCTAAGCGTACACCTGGAGAGAACTCTAGGCCTATCCCAGTCCCAAAAATAACTCTAACCTTGGCCAGAACCTTACATCTAACACTGTCCCAACCCTAAGATTACAGCTGGACAGAGCCCTAGGCCTAAACCTGTCCCAACCTTAACCCTAACCCTGGCCAGAACCCTAAGTCTAACACTGTCCCGAACCTAAGCCTACACTTGGACAGAGCCGTAGGCCTATCCCAGTCCCAACCCTAAACCTAACCCTTGTCAGAGCCCTATGCCTAACCCCATCCCAACACTAACCTTAAACCTGGTTGGAGCCCTAGACTTAACCCCGACCCAACCTTAAACCTAACCCTGGTCAGAGCCTTAGACCGAAACCTAAACCTAACTGTGGCCAGAGCCCTAGCCCAAACACTTTTCCCAACACAACCTTAACTCTGGCCACAGCACTGGCACTAACCCTGTGTCAACCCTAACCCTAACCCTGGCCGGAGACTTGCATTTAACCCTGTCGAATCCCTAGCCATAACCTTGGCTGGAGCCCTGGCCACACTGCTGTACTAAACCGAACCTTAAACCTGGCCAGAGCTTTAGGCCTAACACTGTACCAAACCAAACCCTAACACTGGTTGGAACCCTAGGACTAACCCTGTGCCACCCCTAAGCCTACACCTGCCCAGAGCCCTAGACCTAGTCCTGTCCCTAACCTAACCTTAGCCCTGGGCAGAGTCCTTGAAGGAACACTGTCCCAAACCTAACCCTAACCCTAGCCAGAGCCCTGGCCCTAATCATGTCCCAAACATATCACTAACCCTCCCCGGAGCCCAAGCCCTTAACTTGTCCAAACCTGAACAAATAACCTGTCCGGAGCCCTAGGACTATCCCTGTACCAAACCTAAGCCTAACTCTAGCCGGACCCTTGGACAAAAACTTGTCCCAAACATCGCCTTAACTGTGGCTGGTAGCCTGGGCCTATCCCTGTCCCAAGCCAAACTCCAACACAGCCTAGTCCCAACCCTAGAATAAACCTGAATATGGTCCTGGCTCTAAATCTGTCCCAAACCTAACCACAACCCTGCCTGGAAGCCTAGGCCTAAGCCTATCCCAACACTAAACTTAATCCTGGCCAGAGTCCTAGGCCTACCCTGGCCAGAGCCTTAGACCTAACCTTGTCCCAACACTAAACTTGACCAGGGCTGGAACCCTAGGCCTAACACTCTGCCAACCCAAACCCTAAAGCTGATTTGAGCCCTGAGCCTAATCGTATCCGAAAGGTAACCCTAAACCTGGCCATATCCTTATGATTAAACCTGTCCCAACCCTGGCAGGAGTCCGAGCACTAACCCTGTCCCAACCCTAAACCTAAACTTGGCCAGAATTCTAGCACTAACCCTGTCCAAAACCTAACCTTAACCCTGCCCATAGACCTAGGACTAAACCTGTCCCAACCCTGACCTTTACCCTGGCCAGACCCCTAAGCCTAACGCTGTCCCAACATTACCACTAAAACTGGCCTGAGATCTAGGTATAACACACTCCCAATCCTAAGCCTAACACTGCCCGGAGCCTTAAGCCTAACCCCGTCTCAACCCAAAACCTAACACTGACCGGAGCCATAGGCCTAACCCTGTCCCAAAGCTCATTCTAATTCTGGCTTGAGACTTAGGCCTAATCGTCACCCAAACCTTACCCTAACCATGGCCAAAGCCCTAGGCATAACTGTATCCCAAATCTAATCCTAACAATGGCCAGAGCATTAGGCCTAAGTGTCCCACAATTCTACACATGGAAAGAGTCCTAGGCCCATCCCTGTCCCAACCCTAACACAAACCCTGCCCTGAGACCTTGGCCTAATGCCGTCCCAAACCTACCCCTTACCCTGGTCGGAGCTGTAAGCCTAACCCTGTCCCCAAACTAAACTTCAACCTCGCCAGAGCCCTAGGCCTACAGCTGTCCCAATCCTAACCCTATCCTTCCCTGTAGCCCTTGGAATAACCCTGTCGTAATCCTAAACCTATGCCTTACCAGAGCCCTAGCCTAACCTTATCCCAACCCTAATTCTAACATGTCTGGAGCCCTAGGCCTAAACTTGTCTCACCCCTAACCCTACACCTGGACAGAGCCCTAGGCCTATCCTTGTCCCAAACCTAACCCTTACCCTGGTCAGAGCCCTAGGCCGAACCCTGTCACAACCCTAACCTAACCATGACTAGACCACTAGGCCTAACCTGTCCCAACCCTAACCCTAATTCTGGTCTGAACCATAGGCTTAACCCTTTCAGAACCCTAACCCTAACCCTGACCGGAGCCTTCGGCCTAATCCAGTCCAAACTTAATCCTCAAATTGGCCGGAGCCCTAGCCCTAACAATGTCCCAACCATAACCTTAAACCCTGGCCGAAACACTAGGTCTGAAACTGTCCTGACCCTAAGCCTCCACCTGGGCAGAGCCGAAGGCCTATACTAGTCCCAACCCTAAACCTAACCCTGGGCTGAGACCTAGGCTTAACCCTGTCCCAACACTAACCCTAAACCTGTCTGGCGCCCTATTGATAACAGTGTCACAACAATAACCATAACCATGGATGGTGCCCTGGCCCTAACCCTGCCACAACCCTACCACTAACCCTGCCCGGAGCCCTAGCACTAACCCCGTCCAAACCTTAACCTTAACCCTGGTCGGAGCCCTAGGCCGAATCCCGCCATCGACCTAACCATAAACCTGGCCAGAGCTGAGGCCGAACCACATCGTAATGCTAAACTTAACTCTGCTCAGAGCCCTAGGCTAAACCCCCTCCCAACCCTAAACCTAACCTTGGTCAGAACCCTAAGCCTAACACAGTCCCAACCCTAACATTAAACATGGCTGGAGCCCTAGACCTAACCATGTCCCAACTTTAAACCTAACCCTGGTCAGAGCCTTAGGCCTTACCGTGTCCCAACCCTAACCCTAAACGAGGCCAGAGCCCTAGCCCAAACACTTTGACAAACTTAACACTAACTCTGGCCGGAGCACTGGCCTTAACACTCTGTCAACCCTAACCCTAACCTAGGTCAGCGCATTTGGACTATCACTGTACCAAACATAACCCAATCCCTGGCCGGAGCCTTGGACTTAAACGTGTCCCAAACCTTGCCTTAACTGTGGCCGGTATTCTGTGCCTAATCTTATCCCAACCCTAACCGCAACACAGGCCGGAAACCTAGGCCTAGCCTAGTCCCAACCCTAGCCTAAACCTGTCTGAGGCCCTGGCCCTAAACCTGTCCCAAACCTAACCACAACCCTGGCCAAAACCCTAGGCCTAACGCTATGCCAACAGTAAACTTAATCTTGGCCTGAGCCCTAGGCCTACTCTGTCCTAAACCTAAACATGACTCTGGCAGGAGCAATAACTCTAACCTTTTCCCAACCCCAAACCTGACCTTAGCCAGAGACATACGCCTTACATTGTCCCAACCAAACCCTCACCCTGGCTTGAGCCCTGCGCCTAAATGTGTCCAAACTGTAACCATAAACCTGGCCAAATACCCAGGATTAAACCTGTCCAAAACCAAACCCTCACACTGGGCGGAGCCCTAGGCATAACCCTACCCAACACTGATCCTAACCCTTGCCTGAATTTTAGGCAGAATCCTTTCCCAATACTAACCCTAAACCTTTCCTGAGATCTAGGCCTAACCATTGCCCAAAACTTACCCTGAGCATGGCTAAAGCCCTAGCCAAAACACTTTCCCAAACCTAATCCTAACCTCGGCCAGAGCCCTAGGCTTACAACTTGTCCAACCCTAACCCTAACCCTCCTTGAAACCGTAGGAATAACCCTGTCGTAATCCTAACACTACCCCTGGCCAGAGCCCTTAGGCCTAACCCTATCCCAAACCCAATCCTAACAATGGCTGGAGCCCTAGGCCTAACCCTGTCCCACACCTAACTCTACACCTGGACAGAGCCCTAGGCCTATCCCCGTCCCAAACCTAACCCTAACCCTGGACTGAGACCTAGGCGTAACCCCATCCCAACCCTAACCTTAACCCTGTTCGGAGGCCTAGGACTAACCCCATCCCAACCCTAACCTTAAAGCCGCCGGAGCCCTAAAACTATCCCTGTCCCAACACTTACCCTAACCCTGGCCTGAGACCTAGGCCTATCCCTGTAACAAACCTAAACCTAACCGTGGTCAGAGCCCTAGGCCTAACGCAATCCCACATAAACCTAACTTTGGTCTGAGCTCTATGCCTAACCCTGTCCCAAACATAACCCTGACTCTTGTCAGAACTATAGGGCTAACCCCGTTCTAACCCTAAACCTAAACCTGGTCAGAGTCCAGGGCCTAACCGTGTCCCATCCCTAACCTTAAACTCGGCAGGAGCCCTAGACTTAACCCTGTCCCAAACTAAAACCTAATCCTCATTAGAGCCCAAGGCCTAACTCCATCCGAACCATAACCCTAACCCTGACTGGAGCCCTCGGCTTAACCCTAAAATTGGCTGGAGCCCTAGCCCTAACATTGTCCCAACCCTAACAGTAACCTTGGCTGGAGCCTTAGGTCTAATACTGTCACAACACTAAGCCTAACACTGGATGGAGTCCTAGGGCTAAACCTCTCCCAACCCTAACCCTAACAATGACCGGAGTCCTAGGCCAAACCGTGTCTCAACCCTAAACCTTACCCTGGCCTGAGACGTTGGCCTAACCCTGTCCCAATCCTAACCATAACCCTGACAGGCGCAGTATTCTTAACACTGTCACAACTTTAACCATAACTCTGGCCTAAACCCTGGCCCTAAAACTGCCACAACCCTACCCTACCCCTAGGCATGGTCGGAGCCCTAGTCCTAGCCCCGTCCCAACCATAACCCTAGCACTGGTGGGAGATGTAAACTTAACCCCTTCCCTACCCTAAGTTTAAACCCGGCCAGAGCCCTAGGCCTAACCCTGTCCAAAACCTAAACCTAAACCTGGTCAGAACCCTAGGGCTAACCCTGTCCAAATCATAACACTAACACTGACCGGGGCCCTCGGGCTAACAGCATACTAACTTAACAGTAAAATTTGCCGGAGCCCTAGCCCTAACACTGTCCCAAGCCTAATCCAAACCCTGGATGGAGCCCTAAGTCTAACACTGTCCCAACCCTAAGCCTACACTTGAACAGAGCCCTAGGCCTATCCCTGCCCTAAACCTAACCTAACCATGGCCGGATCCCTAGTTTTAACACTGTCTTCACCTTAAACTTAACCCTGGCTGGAGCCCTAGACCAAACCCCAGGCCAAGTCTAACCCTAACTCAGGCCAGAGCCCTAGCACTAACCCTGTCCCAAACCTAAACCTCATCTTGTCTAGAATCCTAGCACTAACCCGGTCCCAACCCTAACCCTAACCCAGGGTATAGCCCTAGGCCTAAAGCCGTCCCAACCCTAACCTTAACCCTGTCCGGAGCGCTAAGCCTAACCCTGTCCCAGCCCTATCCTAACCCTGGCCTGAGAACTAGGTCTAACACTGTCCCAACCCTAAGCCTAACACTGGACGGAGCCCTATCCCTGGTCGGAGTCCATGATGTCACCCTGTCACAAACCTAACTCTAAGCCTGGCAGGAGCCCTAGGCCTAATCTTGTCCCAACACTAACCCTAAACCTTGTGGGAGCCCTAGGCCTAACCCCATCCCAACCCAAACTGCAACCGGGGCCAGAGCCCTAGCCCAAACACTTTTCCAAACATAACCCTACCTCTGGCCAGAGCACTGGCCCTAACTCTGTGTCAAACCTAACTCTAACCCTGGTCAGTGTACTTGGACTATCCCTGTCCCAACACTATCCCTCACCCTGGCTCTGTCGAATCCCTAGCCATAACCCTGGCCGGAGCCCTGGCCACACCCTTTTTGAAACCTAACTGTAAACCTGGCTGGAGCTTTAGGCCTAACTCTGTACCAAACCGAACGTTAACAGTGGTCAGAGCCCGAGACCGAACCCTGTCCCACAACTAACCCTACACGTGCCCAGAACCCTAGGCCTAACCCTGTCCCAAACCTAACCCTAGCCTTGGCCAGACCCCTTGAAGTAACCCTGTCCCAAAACTACCCCTAGCCCTAGCCAGAGCCCTAGGTCTATCACTGTCCAAAACCTAAGCCTACACCTGGACAGAGCCATAGGCCTATCCCAATCACAAACCTAACCCTAACCCTGGACGGATCCCTAGGCCTAACCTTGCCCCAACCCTAACCTTAAACCCTACCAGAGCCCTAGGCTTAAGCCTGTCCCAACCCAAAACCTAACAGTGACCGGATCAGTAGGCCTAAACCTGTCCCAAACCTAACCCCAACACAGGCTGGAGACACAGGCTGGGCCTACCCTAGTCCTAACCCTAGGCTAAACCTGGCTGAGGCCCTGGCCCGAAACCTGTCCCAAAAGTAACCACAACCCTGGTGGGAACACTAGCTTAACCTTGTCCTAACATTGACCTTAATTGTGGCCAGAGCCCTAGGCCTAACCAAATCCAAACACTAATCCTAACAATGGCCGGAGCCCTAGGCCTAAACATGTCCCACCCCAACCCTACACCTGGACAGAGACCTAGGCCTATCCCTGTCCCAAAACTAACCCTTACCATGTACTGAGCCTAGGCCTAACCACATTCCAATCCTAACCCTAACCCTGGTCAGTACCCTAGGCCTAACCCCATCCTAACCCTAACCTGAAACCTGCCGGAGCCCTAAACCTATCCCTGTTCCAACCCTAACCCTAAAATTGGTCTGAGACCTAGACCTATCCCTGTCCCAACCGTAACCATAATCCTGTCCAAAGCCATAAGCCAAAGCCTGCCCCAACCCTACCCCTAACCCTGGTCTGAGACCTAGGTCTAACACTGTCTCAACCCTAAGCCTAACCCTGGTCAGAACCCTAGGCTGAACCCAATCCCAAACCTAACCCTAACCTTGGCCAGAGCCCTAAACAAATACCTGTCCGAAACCTAACCCTAACTCTGGCCTGAGAACTAGGCCTATCCCTGTTCCAACCCTAACTGTAACCCTGACTGAAACCCTTGGCCCTACCCAGTCCAAACTTAACTGTACAATTGGCCGTAGCCCTAGCCCTAAAACTGTCCCACACCTAACCCTAGCCCTGGCCATAGTCCTAGGCCTAATTCTGTCCCACCCCTAACTTTACCCTGTCCGGAGCCCTAAGCATAACCCTGTCCCAACCCTACCCCATAACCCTGGCCTGAGACCAAAACCTAACACTTTCCCAAACCAATTCCTAACCCTGTCTGGTGCCCTGTTCTTAACACTGTCACAACCATAACCTTAACCCTGGCCGGAGCCCTCGACCTAACATTGCCACAACCCTACCCCCAACACTGGTCGGAGCCCTAGGCCTAACCCCATCCAACACTAACCGTAAAACTGGCCAGAGTCCTAGACCTAAACATGAGCCAACCCTAAACCTAAACCTGGTCAGAGCCCTAGGCCAAACCCTATCTCAACCCTACCCCTAACTCTGGTCGGAACCCTAGGCCTAACCCAGTCCATACTTAACCCTAAAATTGGCCGAAGCCCTAGTCCTAACACTTTCCCTAACCCTGGCCGGAAACCTAGCTTTAACACTGTCCCAAACCTATGACAGCCGTAGGCCTATCCCAGTCCCAACCCTAACCCTTAGCTTGGGCTGAGACCTATGCCTAACCTCGTCCCAACCTTAAACTTAAACCCGGCTGGAGCCCTAAACTTAACCCAGACCTAACCTTAAACTTAACCCTGGTCATAGCCCTAGGCTGAACCCTGTCCAAACCCTAACCCTAACCATGGCCAGAGCCCTAGCCCAAACACTTTTCCAAACATAACCTTAACTCTGGCCAGAGGATTGGCCCTAACTCGGTGTCAACTCTAACCCTAACCCTGGTCGGTGCACTTGGACTATCCCTTTCCCAACATTATCTCTAACCCTGGCCGGAGCCTTGCATTTAAACCTGTGGAATCCCTAGCCACAACCCTGGCTGGAGCCCTGGCCACTCCCCTGTAACAAACCTAATTGTAAACCTGGCCAGAGCTTTAGGCCTAACACTGTACCAAACCAAACCCTAACACTGGTCAGAGCCCTAGGCCTAATGCTGTGCCACTGCTAAACCTACACCTGCCCAGAGCCCTAGACCTAGTCCTGTCCCTAACCTAACCTTAGCCCTGGCCAGAGTCCTTGAAGGAACACTGTCCCAAACCTAACCCTAACCCTAGCCAGAGCCCTAGCCCTAACCATGTCCCAAACATATCACTAACCCTCCCCGGAGCCCAAGCCCTTAACTTGTCCAAACCTGAAAAAAAAAACCTGTCCAGAGCCCTAGGACTATACCTGTACCAAACCTAACACTAACCATAGCCTTGGACATAAACTTGTCCCAAACCTCACCTTAATTATGGCTGGTAGCCTGGGAATAACCCTGTCCCAACCCTAACCCCAAAACAGGCTGGAGACGTAGGCCTAGCCTAGTCCCAACCCTAGACTAAACCTGGATGAGGTCCTGGCCCTAAACTTGTCCCAAACCTAACCACAACCCTGGCCGGAAGCCTAGGCCTAACCCTATCCCAACACTAACCTTAATCGTGCCCGGAGCCCTAGGCCTACTCTGTCCCAGACCTAAACCTGACCCTAGCCAGAGCCCTAGGCCTAACCTTGTCCCAACACTAAACCTGACCATGGCTGGAGCCTTAGGCCTAACACTGTCCCAACCCAACCCGTAACGCTGGGTTAAGCCCTGAGCCTAAATGTATCCAAATGGTAACCCCAAACCTGGCCATATCCCTAGGATTAAACCTGTCCCAAACTTAACCCTTACTCAGGCAGGAGTCTGAGCACTAATCTTGTCCCAAACCTAAACCTAAACTTGGCCAGAACCCTAGCACTAACCCTGTCCGAAACCTAACCCTAACCCTGGCCATAGACCTAGGCCTAAACCTGTCCCAACCCTAACCTTAACACTGTCCGGAGCCCAAAGCCTAATACTGTCCCAACCTAACCCCTAACACTGGCCTGAGAACTAGGTCTGACACACTCCCAACCCTAAGCCTAAAACTGGCCAGAGCCCTAGGTCTCCACCTGCCCCAATCCTAACCCTAACCCTGCCGGAGCCCTAGGCCTAACCCAGTCCCAACACAAAACCTAAAACTGACTAGAGCCGGAGGCCTAAACCCGTCCCAAAACTCACCCCAACCCTGGCCTGAGACTTAGGCCTAACCGTTGCCCAAAGCTTACCCCAACCATGACCAAAGCCCTAGCCACAATCCAGTCCCAAACCTAACTCTAACCATGGCCCAAGCCCTAGGCCTAAACTTGTCCCACCCTTAACCATACACCTGGACAGAGCCCTAGGCCTATCCCTGTCCCAAACCTAACCCTTACCCTGGTTGGAGCCCTTGGCCGAACCCTGTCACAAACCTAAACCTAACCATGACTAGACCACTAGGCTTAACCCTGTCCTAACCCTAACCCTAACTCTGGTCGGAACCCTAGGCCTAACCCTTTCAGAACCCTAAATGTAATCCTGACTAGAGCCGTCGGCCTAATCCAGTCCAAACTTAGCCCTAAAATTGGCCGGAGCCTTAGCCGTAACAATGTCCTAACACTAACTTTAACTCTGGCCAAAATCCTAGGTCTAACACTGTCCCGAACCAAAGCCTACACCTGGGCAGAGCCATAGACCTATCCCAGTCCGAACCTTAACCCTAACTCTGGGCTGAGACGTAGGCATAACCCTGTCTAAACACTAACCCTAAACCTCTCTGGCGCCCTATTCTTAACAGTGTCACAACAATAACCATAACCATGGCCGGAACCCTGGCCCTAACCCTGCCTCAACCCTACCACTAACCCTGCATGGAGCCCTAGCCATAACCCGATCCGAAACCTAACCCTAAACCTGGTCGAAGCCATGGGCCTAACCCCGTCCGAATCCTAACCTTAAAGCCGGCCTGAGCCTTAAGCCGAACATCGTCCCAACCCTAAACCTACCCGTGGTCAGAGCCCTAGTTTTAACACTCTCTCTACCATAAATTTAACTCTGACCAGAGCCCTAGACTGAACCCCGTGCCAACTTTAACCATAACCCTGGCCGGCGCCCTAGCACTAACCCTGTCCCAACCCTAAACCTAACCCAGGCCATAGTCCTAGGCCTAAACCTGTCCCACACGTAACCTTAACCCTGTCCAGAGCCCTAAGCCTAACTCTATCCCAACCTTAACCCTAACCCTGGTCCCAACTCTAACCTTAAACCTTAGCCAGAGCCCTAGGTCTAACCCCGTCTCTACCCTAAACTTAACACTGGTCAGAGCCCTAGGCCAAACCCCGTCCCAACCCTAAACCTAACCCTGGCCTGTGACATAGGCCTAACCCTGTCCCAACCCAAACCCTAATCCTGGCTTGAGTCCTGGGCCTAAACGTGTCCGAACTGCAACCCTAAAACTGGCCATATCCTTAGGATTAAATCTGTACCAACCCTAACACTTACCCTGGCCGGAACCTAGGTCTATCCCTGTCCCAAACCTAACCCTAACTCTGGTCGGAACCCTAAGCCTAGCCCCGTCAGAACCCTAACCCTAACATTGACCAGAGCTCTTGGCTTTTCCCAGTCCAAACTTAACCCTAAAATATGCTGGAGTCCTAGCACTAACACTGTCCCAACCCTACCCCTAACCCTGGCCGGAGCCTTAGGTCTAACACTGTCGCAAGCCTAGCCTATACCTGGACACAGCCCTAGGCCTATCCCTGTCCTAAACCTAACCCTAACCATGGCTGGATCCCTAGATTTAAAACTCTCTCCACCTTAAACTTTACTCTGGCCAGAGCCCTAGACCGAACCCTGTGTCAAACCTAACCCTATGCCTGGCCGGAGCCCTAGGACTAACACTATCCCAACACTATGCCTACACTGGGACAGAGCCCTAGGCCTATCTCAGTCCATACCCTAACGCTAACCATGGTATGAGACCTAGGCGAACCATCTCCCAACCCTAACCTTAACCCTCCCTGAAGGCCTAGGGAAAACCCTGTCATAATCCTTACCATACCCCTAGCCAGAGCCCTAGGTTTAACCCTATCCCAACCCTAATCCTAACAATGGCCAGAGCCCCAGGCCTAAAATGTCCCAACCCTAACCCTACATCTGGACAAAGACCTAGGCCTAACTTTGTCCCAACCCTAACCCTAAACCTGGTCACAGCCCTAGCCCTAACCCTGTCCCAACCATAAACCTAACCCTAGTAGAGGCCCTAGACCTAACCCTGTCACAACCCTAACCCTAACCATGACCGGAACCCTCAGCCTAACCCAGTCCAAACTTATTCCTAAAATTGGCTCGTGCCCTGGCCCTAATACTGTCCCAATCCTAACCCTAACCCTGACTGACGCCATAGGCCGAACCCTGTCCCAACCCTAACCCTAACCCTGGTCGGAACCGAACGGCAAATCCTGTTCCAACCCTAACCTTAAACCTGGCTGGACTCCTAGGTCTAACCCCGTCCCAACCCTAAACCAAACCTTGGTCTGAGCCATAGGTCTAACCCCGTCCCAACCCTAAACCAAACCTTGGTCTGAGCCATAGGTCTAACCCCGTCCCAACCCTAAACCAAACCTTGGTCTGAGCCATAGGTCTAACCCCATCCAAACCTTAACCTTAAAGCCAGCTGGAGCCCAAGACCTAACCCCATCCCAAACTTAAACCTAACCCTGGTCAGAGCCCAAAGCCTAACCCTGTCCAAAACATAACTCTAACCCTGATTGGAGCCCTTGGCACAACAGAGTGCCGAAAATTTTAACCCTAAAATTTTCCAGAGCCCTAGCCCAAACACTGTCCCAACCCTAAACCTAACCCTGGTCAGAGCCCTAGGCTTAACCCTGTCTCAACACTAATCTTAAATCCAGTCAGAGCCCTAGACCTAACCATGTCCCAACCCTAAACCTAAACCTGGCCAGAGCCCTAGACCTAACCCATCCCAACCCTAACCTTAAACCCGGTCGGAGCCCTAGACATGACCCCATCCCAACCTTAAACTTAACCCTGGTCAGAGCCCGAGGCTTAACTCTGTCCCAACCCCAACCCTAACAGGGGCCAGAGCCCTAGTCCAAACACTTTGGCATACATAACCTTAACTCTGGTCAGAGCACTGGCCCTAACCCTGTGTCAACACTAACCTTAATCCTGATGGGTGCACTTGGACTACCCTATCACAACACTATCCCTATCCCTGGCTGGAGTCTTGCATTTAACCCTGTCGAATACCTAGCCATAACCCTGGCCAGAGCCCTGGCCATACCCCTGTCCCAAACCTAACAGTAAACCTGACCAGAGCTTTAGGCCAACCCTGTACAAAACTGAACCCTAACACTGGTCGGAGCCCTAGGCCTAACCCTGTCCTACCCCCAAGCCTACACCTGGCCAGAGCCCTAAGCCTATCCCTGTCTTAAACCTAACCCTAACCATGGCCAGATCCCTAGTATTCACGCTCTCTTCTCCCTAAACTTTACCCTGCACGGAGACCTAGACCTAAACCCATGCCAAACCTAACCCTCAACCTGCCACGAGCCCTACGCCTCACCCTGTCCCAAACTAATCCTAACAATGGCCGGAGCCTTAGAACTAAACCTGTCCCACCCCTAACCCTACACCTGGCCTGAGACCTAGGCCTAACGCTGTCCAAACTCTAACCCTAACCTTGGTAGGAGCCAAAGGCCTAACACCGTCCCAATACTAACCTTAAACCTGGCCAGAGCCCTAGGCCTACAGCTTCCCAACACTAACCCTAATCCTAACCCTCCCTGTAGCACTAGGAATAACCCTGTCATAACCATAAACCTACCCCTGGCCGGAGCCCTTGGACTAACCCTATCCCAAACCTAATCCTAACAGAGGCCAAAGCCGTAGGCCAAAAACTGTCCCATCCCTAATCCTACACCTGGACAGAGCACTAGGACTATCCTTGTCCCAACACTGGTCTTAAACTTAAACCCCCTGGAGATCTAAATCTCTACCTGTTCAAACCTTAATCCTAACCCTGACTGGCGCCCTCTTCTTAACAGTGTCACAATCCTAACCATAACGCTTGCTAGAGCCCCATCCCTAACCCTGCTACTACCCTACCCCTAACCCAGGCCGCAGCTCTAGGCCTAACCCCTTCCCAACCTTAACCCTAACCCTGGTAGGAGCTGTAGGCCTAACACCAACACAACCCTAACCGTAACCTGGCCAGAGCCCTAGGCCTAACCCCGTCCCAACCCTAAACCAAACCCTGGTAACTGCCCTAGGCCAAACCCCGTCCCAAACCTACCTAAGCCTAACCCTAAAGTTAACTCTGATCGGTACCTAGGCCTAACCCTGACCATAGCCCTCGGAATAACGCAATTCAAACTTTATGCTAAAATTGGCCAGTGCCCTACCCCTAACACTGTCCCAACGCTAACTATAACCCTGTCCGGAGCCCTAGGCCTAACCCCGTCCCAACCCAAACCTTATACCTGCCCAGAGCTCTAAGCCTAACCCCGTCCGAACCCAAAACATAACACTGACCGGATACCTAGGCCTAACCCTTTCCCAACCCGAACCCTAACCCTGGCCTGAGACCTAGGTCTAGCACTGTCCCAACCCGAAGCCTAACACTGGGTGGAGCCCTATGCCTAACCCCGTCCCAACCATAAACCCATCCATGGTTGGAGTCCTTGAACTCACCCTGTCACAAACCTAACCCTAAGCCTGGCCGGAGCCCTAGGCCTAATCTTGTCCCAACACTAACCCAAAACCTGCCCGGAGCCCTAGGCCTAACCCTGTCACGAACTTAACCCTAAACATAGCCAGAGCCCTTGCCCTAACCATGTCCCAACCATATCACTAATTCTCCCCAGAGCCCAAGCCCTAACCCAGTCCAAACCTGAATCATAAACCTGTCTGGAGCCCTAGGCCTATCCCTGTCCCAACAAAAACCCTAACCCTTACCGGAGCCATAGGCCTAACCCTGTCCCAAAGCTCACCCTAACTCTGGCCTGAGACTTAGGCCTAACTGTTGACCAAACCTTATGGTAACCATGGCCAAAGCCTTAACCAAAACACTCTCCCAAATCTAACCGTAACTATGGCCGGAGCACTAGGCCTACAATTTTCCCTCCCCTAAACCTAAGACTCCCTGAATCCCTAGGAATAACCCTGTCGTAAACCTAACCCTATCCCTGTCCAGAGTCCTAGGCCGAGCACTATCCCAAATCTAATCTTAACAATGTCTGGAGCCCTAGGCCTAAGACTGACCCACCCCTAACAGTACCACTGGACAGAACACTAGTTCTATCCATGTCCCAACCCTAAACCTAACCCTGGCCTGAGTCATAGGCCTATCCTTGTCCCAAACTTAACCATTACCCTGGTCTGATCCCTAGGCCTAACCGCGTTCCAATCATAAACATAACCCTGGCAGGAACCCTGGCCCTAACCCTGCCACAACCCTACTCTTAACCCTGGCCTCAACCCTAGGCCTAACCCGATCCGAACCCTAACCGTAACCCTGGTCTGAGATGTAGGCCTAAGCCTGTCCTAACCCTAAGGGTAAACCTAGCTGCAGCCCTAGGCCTAACCCTGTCCCAACCCTAAACCAAACCCAGGTCAGAGCCCTAGGCCAAACCCCGTCCCAACACTAAAACAAAACCAGGTCAGATCCTTACACCTAACCCTCTCCTAACCCTAACCCTAACCCTGGTCAGAGCCATAGGCCTAACCCTGTTCCAACCATAACTTTAAACCTGGCCCAAGCCCTAGGCCTAAACTTCTCCAACCTCTAACCCTACACCTCGACAGAGCCCTAGGCGTATTCGTGTCCCAAACCTAACCCTATCCTTGGCCTAAGACCTAGGCCTAACCCTATCCCAAACCTAATCTTGAACCTACCGGAGCCCTAAACCTATCCCTATCCAAAACCTAAACCTAACCCTGGCCTGAGTCCTAGGCCTATCCTTATCCCAACCCTAACCCTAAGCCTGGTGTGAGCCCAAAACCTAACCCCACCGCAACCATAAGCCTAACCCTAGCCGGAGCCCTGGCCTTAACCCTGCCACAAACTTATCCCTAACCCTGTTCTCAGCCCTAAGCCGAACTGCATCCCAAACCTAACCGTAACCCTGGTCAAAGCCGTAGGCCTAACCCGTTAGGTACCATAACCCTAACCCTTACCGGAGCCCTCGGCTTAACAGAGTCCAAACTTAGCCCTAAAATTTGCCGGAGCTCTAGGTCTAACACTCTCCCAACCCAAAGCGTACACCTGAACAGAGCCCTAGGCCCATCCCTGTCCTAAACTTAACCCTATCCCTGGCCGGATCCCTAGTTTTAAAACGGTCTCCACCCTAACACTCACCCTGGCCGGAGCCCTCATACTAACCTTGTCCCAAACCTAACCTTAACCCTGGCAATAGTCCTAGACCTAAACCTGTCCCAACCCTAACCTTAACCCTGTCTGGTGCCCTAATCCTAATCCTGTTACATGCCTACGCCTAACTCTGGTGAGCCCTAGGCCTAACTGTGTCCCAAATCTAAACCTAACACTGACTGGAGCCCTAGGCCTAACCCTGTCTCAACCCTAACCCTAACCATGGCCTGAGACCTAGGCCTAACCTTGTCCCAACCCTAAACCTAATCCTGTATGGCACCCTATTCTTAACACTGTCACAACCCTAACCATAACCCTGGCTGGAACCTTGGCCCTAACCCTGTGACAACCCTACCCAGAAACCTGGCCACAGCCCTAAGCCAAACCCCGTCCCAACACTAAATCAAACCCTGGTCAGACCCCTAGGCCAAATCCCGTCCCAAACTTAAACCTAACCTTGGTCAGATCTATAGGCCTATCCCTGTCCCAAAACTAACCCTAATCCTGGCCTGAGTCCTAGGCCTATCCTTGTGCCAAACCTAACCCTAAACCTTGTCTGAGCTCTAGGCCTAACCCTGTCCCAAACATAAACCTAACCCTGGCCTCAGCCTTATGCCTAACCATGTCTCAAACCTAACGCCTACACTGGCCGGAGCCGTAGGCCTTACCCCATCACAACACTAACCTTAAACCTGGCCCGAGCCCTAAGCCTAACCCTGTTACAACCCTAAACCAAACCCTGGTCAGAGCCCTAGGCCAAACCCCATCCCAACCCTAATCCTAACCCTGGTCAGAGTCGTAGGCCTAACCCTGTACCAACCATAACCTTAAATCTGGCCAGAGCCCTAGGCCTACAACATTCCCAACCCTAACCCTAACCCTGGTATGAGCCCAAGGCCTAACCCTGCCCCAACAATAAACTTAACCCTGCCAGAAACCTACCCCTAACCTTGGCTTCAGCCCTAATCCGAACTGCATCCCAAACATAACCATAACCCTGGTCGGAGCTGTAGGCTTAACTCCATCCCAACCCTAACCTTAAACATAGCCGGAGCCCTAGGCCAAACCCCTTCCCAACCCTTAATCTAACCCTAGTCAGAGCCCTAGACCTATTTGCGTCCCAACCCTAACCTTAAAACCGGCTGGAGCCCTAGACCTTACCCCATCCCAACCTTAAACCTAACCCTGTCAGAGCCCTAACCAGCTCCCAAACCTAACCAGAAACCTGGCCGGAGCCCTAGATCTAAACCCCTCCCCACCCTGACCTTAAACCTGGCCAGAGCCCTAGGCCTAACCCCATCCGATCCATAACCCTAACCCTGACCGAAGTCCTCTGCCTAACAGAGTCCAAACTTAACCTTACAATTTGTCGGTGCCCTCGGTTTCTCACTTTTCCAACCCTAAGCCTATACCTGGATACGGCCCTAGATCTGTCCCTGTCCTAAAGCTAATCTTAACGATGGACGGATCCCTAGTTTAAACACTGTCTCACCCTAAACTCAAACATGACCAGAGCCCTAGACCGAACACCGTCAGAATCCTAACACTAAACCTGGCTGGACACTAAACCCTGTCCCAAACTTAAACCAAACCTTGGCCAGAGCCCTAGCACTAAACCTGTCCCAACTTTAACCCTAACCATGGCCACAGTCCTAGGCCTAAACTTGTCCCAATCCTAAACCTAACTGACCAGAGCCCTAAGCCTAGCCCTGTCACATCCCTAACCCTAACCCAGGCCTGAGATGTAGGCCTAACACTTTCCCAACCCTATCCCTAACCCTGTCTGGTGCCCTATCCTAACACTGTCACAAGTCTAACAATAATCCTGGCCTGAGCCCTGGCCCTAACCCTGTCACAACCCTAACCCTAACCCTGGCTTCAGCCCTAAGCCTAACCACGTCCCCTAATATTAAACCCAACGGAGCCTAGAACTATTCCTGTCCCAACCCTAACTCTAACCCTGGCCTCAGTCCTAGGTCTATACTTGTCCCAAACTTAACCTTAACCCTGGTATGAGCCTAACCCCGTCCCAATCATAAGCCTAACCCTGGCAGGAACACTGGCCCTAACCCTGCCACAACCCTAACCTTAACCTTGCCTCAGCCGTAGGCCTAACCCAGTCCCAACACTAACCGTAACCCTGGTCCGATACGTAGTCCTAAACCCTTCCCAACCCTAACCTTAAACCAAGCTGCATCCCTAGGCCTAACCTTATCCCAACGCTAAACGAAACCCTCTCAGAGCCCTATGCAAAACCTTGTCACAAACCTTAAACTAAACCTGGTGAGAGCTTTAGGCCTATCACTTTCTTAATCCTAACCTTAACCTTGGCCTGTGACCTAGGCCTAACACCATCCCAACTGTAACCAGTAGCCTGATAGGAGCCTTAGGCCTACCACCATCCCAACCAAAAACCTAAACCTGGTCAGAGACCTTGGCCTAACCCTGTCACATACTGAATCCTAACCATTACCAGAGCTCTAGGCCTATCCCAGTCCCAAACCTAACCCTAACCCTGGGCGTAGTCCTAGGCCTAACCGTGTCCCAACCCTACCCATAAACATGTCCTGAGACCTAGGTCTAACACTGTCCCAACCCTGAACTTAACCCTGGTTGGAGAACTATGACTAACCCCGACCCAACCTTAATGTTTATTTTTTATTTCATTTTATTTTTTACTTTCTGAACCATTGATCTTTTTTAAAATTATTATTTATTATTTTTTAATTTATTGCGGTGACAATTATTAGTGCAATTACATAGATTTCAGGTGTACAATTCTGTATTACATCATCTATAAATTCCACTGTGTGTTCACCATCCAGAGTCAGTTATCCTTCCATCACCATATATTTGAGCCCCTTTAACATCATCTCCCACCACCCACCACCCACACCCCTTACCCTCTGGTAACCACCAAACGATTGTCTGTGTCTATGAGCTTTTGTTTCTCATTTGTTTGTCTTGTTCTTTTGTTGTTTTTGGTTTATATACCACATATCAGTGAAATCATAGGGTTCTCTGCTTTTTCTGTCTGATTTATTTCGCTTAGAATTGTACTCTCAAGATCCAACCATGTTGTCACAGATGTTCCTATATCATCTTTTCTTACTGCCGAGTAGTATTCCATTGTGTACATATACCACAAGTTCTTTATCCATTCATCTATCGAAGGACATTTTAGTTGTTTCCATGTCTTGGCCACCATAAACAAAGCTGCAATAAACATTGGAGCACACGTGTCTTTATGTATAAATGTTTTTAAAATTTTTTGGGTAGATACCCAGGAGAGGGATTGCTGGGTCATATGGTAATTCTATTTGTAATTTTTTGAGGAACCTCCACACTGACTTCCCTAGCGGCTGTACCAGTCTGCATTCCCACCAACAGTGTATGAGGGTTGCTTTTTTTCCACAGCCTCTCCAACACTTGTTACTATTTGTCTTGTTGATGATAGCCATTCTGACTGGGGTAAGGTGATATCTCATTGTGGTTTTCATTTGCATTTCTCTGATGATTAGTTAAGTTGAGCATTTTTTCATATGTCTATTTGCCATTTGTATGTCCTCTTCGGAGAAATGACTCTTCAGGTCGTCTGCCCATTTTTTTATTTTATTAAATTTATTGGGGTGACAATTGTTAGTAAATTTACATAGATTTCAAGTGTACAATTCTGTATTACATCGTCTATAAATCCCATTGTGTGTTCACCCCCCAGATTCAGTTCTCCTTCCATCACCATATATTTGATCCCCTTTACCCTCATCACCCACCCCCCACCCCCTTACACTCTGGTAACCACTAAATTATTGTCTGTGTCTATGAGTTTTTGTTTCTCATTTGTTTGTCTTGTTCGTTTTGGTTTATATACCACATATCAGTGAAATCATAGGGTTCTCTGCTTTGTTTGTCTGACTTATTTCACTTAGCATTATACTCTAAAGATCCATCCATGTTGTCACAAATGCTCCTATATCATCTTTCCTTAACGCGGAATAGTATTCCATTGTGAATATGTACCACAACTTCTTTATCCATTCATCTATTGAAGGACATTTTGGTTGTTTCCATGTCTTGGCCACCGTAAACAAAGCTGCAATGAACATTGGCGTACACGTGTCTCTATAGAGAAATGCTTTTATATTTTTGGGGTAGATACCCAGAAGAACGATTGCTAAGTCATATGGTAATTCTATTCGTAATTTCTTGAGGAACCTCCACACTGCCTTCCATAGCGGCTGCACCAGTCTGCATTCCCACCAACAGTGTATGAGAGTTCCTTTTTCTCCACAACCTCTCCAACACTTGTTACTATTTGTTTTTTTGATGAAAGCCATTCTGACTGGGATGAGGTGATATCTCATTGTGGTTTTCATTTGCATTTCTCTGATGATTAGCGATGTTGAGCATTTTTACATAAGTCTATTTGCCATTTGTATATCCTCTGTGGAGAAATGTCTCTTCAGGTCCTCTGTCCATTTTTCAATTGGGTTGTTTGTTTTTTTGTTGTTGAGTTTGATGAGTTCCTTATATATTTTGGATATTAGCCCCTTATCAGAGGAACTGTTTGCGAAAATCTTCTCCCATTTAGTTGGTTGCCTCATTATTTTGTCAATAGTTTCTTTTGCTGTGCAGAAGCTTTTCAGTTTCATATAATCCCATTTGTTTATTTTAGTTTTTACTTCCATTGCCTTTGGAGTCAGATTCATAAAATGCTCTTTGAACCCAAGGTCCATAAGTTTAGTACCTATGTTTTCTTCAATGCAGTTTATTGTGTCAGGTCTTATGCTTAAGTCTTTGATCCATTTTGAATTAATTTTGGTACAAGGTGACAGATAGCAGTCCAGTTTCATTCCTTGCACGTAGCTATCCAATTCTGCCAGCACCATTTATTGAAGAGGCTGTCTTTCCTCCATTGTATGTTTTTAGCTTCTTTGTCAAAAATTATCTGTCCATATTTATGTGGTTTTATTTCTGGGTTCTCAATTCTATTCCATTGGTCTATGTGTCTGTTTTTCCGCCAATACCAAGTTGTTTTGATTATTGTAGCCCTGTAGTACAAGCAAAAATCAGGGAGTGTGATACCTCCAGTATTGTTCTTTTTTTTTAATATTGCTTTGGCTATTCGGGGTCTTTTGTGATTCCAAACAAATCTGATGATTTTTTGTTCTATTTCTTTAAAAAATGCTATTGGGATTCTGATGGGGATTGCATTAAATCTGTATATGGCTTTCGGTAATATGGCCGTTTTAACTATGTTGATTCTTCCAATCCATGACAACGAAATGTCTTTCCATTTCTTTGTGTCTTCTTCAATTTCTTTCAAAAATGTCTTATAGTTTTCAGCATATAAATTCTTCACATCCTTGGTTAAGTTTATTCCTAGGTATTTTATTCTTTTTGCTGCAATTGCAAAAGGAATTGTTTTTTCTATCTCTTTTTCTGAGATTTCATTGTTGGTATATAGGAAAGCAATGGACTTTTGTACGTTGATTTTGTAGCCAGCAACTTTACTGTATTCATTGATTGTTTCTAATAGCTTTTTGGTGGAGTCTTTAGGGTTTTCTATATATAGCATCATGTCATCTGCAAAGAGTGACAATTTAACTTCTTCATTCCCAATTTGGATGCCTTTTATTTCTTTCTCTTGCCTGATAGCTCTGGCGAGGACTTCCAACACTATGTTGAAAAGCAGAGGTGATAGGGGACAACCTTGTCGTGTTCCTGAACGTAGAGCAAAGGGCTTCAGCTTTTCACCATTAATTATGAGATTAGCTGAGGGCTTGTCGTATATGGCCTTTATTATGTTGAGGTATTTTCCTTCTATACCAATTTTAGTGAGTGTTTTAATCATAAATGGATGTTGTATCTTATCAAATGCTTTTTCTGCATCAATTGATAGAATCATGTGATTTTTGTCCTTTATTTTGTTTATGTGATGTATCACATTGATGGATTTGCGAATGTTGAACCATCCTTGTGCCCCGGGGATGAACCCCACTTGGTCGTGATGAATAATCTTTTTAATGCATTGTTGTATTCGATTTGCTAGAATTTTGTTTAGGATTTTAGCATCTGTATTCATCAGGGATATAGGTCTGTAGTTTTCTTTTTTTGTGTTGTCCTTACCAGGTTTTGGTATCAGGGTAATGTTGGCCTCATAAAATGAGTTAGGGAGTACTGACTCTTCTTCAATTTTTTGGAAGAGTTTGAGCAGGATTGGTATTAGATCCTCTTTGAAGGTTTGGTAGAATTCACTGGTGAAGCCACCTGGTCCAGGACATTTGATTTTGGGAAGGTTTTTGATGACTGATTCAATTTCGTTACTGGTGATAGGCCTGTTAAGATTTTCCAGTTCTTCATGATTCAGCCTTGGAAGGCTATATGTTTCTAAGAACTTGTCCATTTCTTCTAAGTTATTAAATTTGGTGGCATATAGTCCTTCATAGTATTCTTGGATAATCCTTTGTATTTCTGTGGTGTCCGTGATAACTTCCCCTTTTTCATTTCTGATTTTGTTAGTGTTTTCTCCCTTTTTATCTTAGGGAGTCTAGCCAAGGGTTTGTGAATTTTGTTAATCTTTTCAAAGAACCAGCTTTTTGTCACATTAATTTTTTCTATTGTCTTTTTGTTCTCTATTTCATTTAGTTCTGCTCTGATTTTTGTTATTTCCTTTCTTCTGCTGACCTTGGGTTTCGCTTGTTCTTCTTTTTCTAATTTTTTAACATGTAAAATGAAATTATTTATTTGGGATTTTTCTTGTTTCTTGAGATAGGCCTGTAATGATATAAATTTCCCTCTTAAAACTGCTTTCGCGGCATCCCAAAAATTTTGGTAGGATGTATTTTCATTGCCATTTGTTTTTACGTATCTTTTGAGCACTCCTCTAATTTCTTCTTTGACCCAGTCGTTCTTTAAAAGTATGTTGTTTAATCTCCCATGTATTTGTGTTTTTTCCTGCATTCTTTTTGCGGTTGATATCCAATTTCAAAGCTTTGTGATCAGAGAATATCTTTGGTATGATTTCAATCATCTTAAATTTGCTGAGACTGATTTTGTGTCCCAATATATGGTCTATCCTTGAGAATGTTCCATGTACACTAGAAAAGAATGTATAGTCTGATGTTTTAGGATGAAGTGCTCTATATATGTCAATTATGTCCATTTCATCTAATGTGTCATTTAGGGCTGCGATTTCATTATTTATCTTCTGTTTGGATGATCTGTCTATAGCTGTCAATGATGTATTTAAGTCCCCTAGTATAATTGTGTTTTGGTTAATTTCTTCCTTTAGTTCTGTTAGTAGTTGCTTGGTATATTTCGGTGCTCCCTGATTGGGGGCATAAATATTGATGACTGTTATGTCTTCTTGTTGTATAGTCCCCTTTACCATGATGAAATGTCCACCTTTGTCTCTTGTTATCTTTTTCACCCTGAAGTCTGTTTCATCTGATATCATTATGGCTACACCTGATTTTCTCTGGGTACCATTTGCTTGGAGTGTCAATTTCCACCCTTTCACTTTGAGTATATGCTTGTCATTGTAGCTGAGATGTGTCTCTTGTGGACAGCAAATGGTTGGGTTTAGTTTTTTGATCCAATCTGCTACTCTGTGTCTCTCTATTGGTGAGTTCAGTCCATTTACATTTATGGTGATTATTGATAAGTCAGGATTTCCTGTCATTCTGTCTCTAGTTTTCTGGTAAGGCTGTGTCTCCATTGTTTCTTTGCCTTTTTGTTGTTGTCTGTTATTTCTGTGTGGTTGTATTCTATGATGTTTCCCTCTGTTTCTTCTTTTATTACAGTATATATTTCAGATTTGGATGTTTTTGGAGTGGTTACCCTTGAGTTTATGTAAAAGAAAGTTTGATATTTAGAGTATTTTAGTTTCTTCAGTATGCTTACTTTCTCTATTCCCATATTCCAGTTCAGGCCTTTACGCTCCCCCTTTTTATGTCTCGGTTGCCACAAGTTGTCCCTGTTGATTATGGTCTAATAGCCTCCTTTAGTATTTCTTGTAGTGCAGGTCGTGTATTAGAAAATTCCCTCAGCTTCTGGATGTCTGGAAAGGTCTTTATTCCTCCTTCATATGTAAAGGAGATCTTTGCTGAATATATTATACTTGGCTCATGATTTCTCTCTTTCAATAGTTTAAATATTTGGTTCCATTCCCTCCTAGCTTGTAGAGTTTCTGCTGAAAACTCTGATGATAATCTAATGCGCTTTCCTTTGTAAGTTACCGTCTTCTTTTCCCTGGCTGCCTTGAGGATTCTTTCTTTGTCATTGATTTTAGACAGCTTCAATACAATGTGCCTTGGTGAAGGCCTGTTGGGATTGAGGTAATTAGGTGTTCTATTTGCTTCTTGGATTCGAGGATCCAGTTCTTTCCACAAGTTTGGGAAGTTCTCATCGACGATTTGTTTGAATATATCCTCTGTTCCCTTCCCTCTTTCTTCTCCTTCTGGTATGCCCATTATTCTTATATTGCTCTTTTTGATGGAGTCAGAAAGTTCTTGTAGATTTCTTTCATTTCTTTTAAGTCTCAAGTCTCTTTCTTCTTCCCTTGTGTAAATTCCAGGTTCCTATCTTCGATGTCTCTGATTCTTTCCTCCATCTGGTCAACTCTACTACCTAAGCTGGATATTTTATTGTTAATTTCTTCTATTGAGTTCTTAATCTCCAGAAATTCTATTTGGTTCTTTTTCAAGATTTCAATCTCTTTTGTAAAATGCTCATGGTGTTCTTTGATTGTGTTTCTGAGTTCATTAAACTGCCTTTCTGTGTTTTCTTGCATCTCGTTCAGTTTTTTCAGAATTGCGATCTTGAATTCTCTGTCATTTAAATCACAAAGGTCCATATCTCTAAGTTCCTTTTCTGGAGACTTTTCACTTTCTTTCTGAGCTATCTTGTTGCCTTGGTTATTCATGGCAATCACTGATTTACTATTTCTCTTCCTAGACATCTACAGGAGTGGCTTCTGCAACAGGTTGATAGGTATGCGAAGAGCTTTTGGAGTTCCAAAGCTCTTTCTGCACCAGATTCAGAGCCCGTTTGTTTCAGCAGTTCTGTTTACTCCTGCAGTGATCCGCCCAGATAGGTGGGGCCAGGGGCGGGGTGAGTTGTGAGAGGTGGCCCAGAGCAATGGCGGCGACCACCACCACAGCCAGTCCTGCTTCCACAGCTTTCTCCCCTTTGCCGGAACTAGTTGAGCTGCGAATCTGTGTCTGCGGTCTACAGTTCTCAGAGCAGGAAATATTCTGTCCTTTGATCCGACACTGCTACTTTATCGCTTCTAGCACCGGGCAGGTGGGGTCGGGGCGAGCTCTGGGAGGGTACGGAGGGGGCGGCTAGTCTCCGTGCCTAATGCTTCCGTTCTCCGCTCGGCAGTGAGGGCTTAAACCACCGATTTCAGCCCTCTTCCCAAGTCTTTGCTGCCAGGAGTGTTGGGTTCAGCCGTGCTATATGCTGCCGCCTCAGCCCTGTGGGCCATAAGTGGAGCCCTTGCAGTCTGAGTCCTTCCCTCTCCCGCTGCTGCGGAAGATCCGGGAGCAGCGGGCTCCGAGCACTGAGCTAGGTATGCGTCCTGTGCCCGCGGGGCTCCGTCTTCGCACTTCTCCTCTCCCTCCTCCCCCGCTCGCGCGATTCACCCACCTTGAGGTGAATTCAGTAGTGGGCCTCTTCGTCTTACCTGTCTGCTGTGTAAGGAGTCCTTTGTGGAGTTATTGTTGTCCGATTCGTTGTAAATTCCAGGGGAGCGTTACAGAGGCTCAACTCACGCCGCCATTTTTTTCCCCTCTCTCATAATTTCTTGAGAAACCTCCACACTGCCTTCCATAACTGCTGCACCAGTTCATTCCCACCAACAGTGTATCAGGGTTCCTTTTTCTCCACAGCCTCTCCCACACTTGTTACTATTTGCCATATTGATGAAAGCCATTCTGACTGGGGTGAGGTGATATCTCATTGTGGTTTTCATTTGCATTTCTCTGATGATTAGCGATGTTGAGCATTTTTTAATATTTCTATTTGCCATTTGTTTGTCCTCTTTGGAGAAATGTCTCTTCAGGTCCTCTGTCCATTTGTCAATTGGGTTGTTTGTTTTTTTGTTGTTGAGTTTCATGAGTTTCTTGTATATTTTGGATATTAGCCCCTTATCAGAGGCACTGTTTGCAAAAATTTTTTCCTATTCAGTCGGTTCCTCTTTATTTTGTTGATGGTTTTTTTTGCTGTGCAGAAACTTTTAAGTTTCATATAGTCCCATTTGTTTATTTTAGCTTGTACTTCAATCGCCCTTGGAGTCAAATTCATACAATGCTCTTTGAACCCAAGGTCCATAAATTTAGTACCTATGTTTTCTTATATGCAGTATATTGTGTCAGGTCTTATTCTTAAGTCTTTGATCCACTTTGAATTAATTTTGGTGCATGGTGACAGATAGCAGTCCAGTTTCATTCTTTTGCATGTGGCTATCCAATACTCCCAGCACCATTTATTGAACAGGTTGTCTTTCCTCCATTGTACCTTTTTAACTAGTTTGTCAAAAATTATCTGTCCATATTTATGTGGTTTTATTTCTGGGTTCTCAATTCTATTCCATTGGTCTATGTGTCTGTTTTTCTGCCAATACCATGCTTTTTTGATTATTGTAGCCCTGTAGTACTAGCTAAAGTCAGGGAGTGCGATACCTCCAGTATGGTTCTTTTATCTTAAGATTGCTTTGGCTGTTTGGGGTCTTTTGTGGTTCCATACAAATCTGATGATTTTTTGTTCTATTTCTTTAAAAAAGCCATTGGGATTTTGATGGGGATTGCATTAAAACTGTATATTGCTTTGGGTAATATGGCATTTTAACTATGTTGATTCTTCCAATCCATGAGCACAGAATATCTTTCTATTTCTTTGTGTCTTCTTCAATTTCTTTCAAAAATGTCTTATACTTTTCAGCATATAGGTTCTTCACATCCTTGGTTAAGTTTATTCCTAGGAATTTCATTCTTTTTGCTGCAATTGCAAAGGGAATTGTTTTTGTGTTTCTTTTTCTGAGATTTCAGTGTTAGTATATAGGATGCAATGGACTTTTGTATGTTGATTTTGTAGCCAGCAACTTTACTGTATTCGTTGATTGTTTCTAACAGCTTTTTGGTGGAGTGTTTAGGGTTTTCTATATATAGCATCATGTCATCTGCAAAGAGTGATAATTTAACTTCTTCATTCCCAATTTGAATGCCTTTTATTTCTTTCTCTTGTCTGATTGCTCTGTCAAGTACTTCCAACACTATGTTGAAAAGCAGAGGTGATAGGGGACATCCCTGTTGTGTTTCTGAACGTAGAACAAAGGGCTTCAGTTTTTCACCATGAATTGTGAGATTAGCTGAGGGCTTGTCATATATGGTCTTTATTATGTTAAGGTATTGTTCCTCTATACCTAATATTAAGTATTTTAAACATAAATGCATGTTGTATCTTTTCAAATGCTTTTTCTGCATCAATTGATATAATCATATAATTTTTATCCTTTTTTTTGTTTATGTGATGTATCACATTGATGGATTTGTTGATGTTGAACCATCCTTGCACCCAGGGGATGAAACCCACTTGTTCGTGATGAATAATCTTTTTTATGCATTGTTTTATTTGATTTGCTAGAATTTTGTTTAGGATTTTTGCATCAGCATTCATCAGAGATATTGGTCTGTAGTTTCTTTTTTTTGTGTTGTCCTTACCAGGTTTTGTTATCAGGGTAATGTTGGCCTCATAAAATGAGTTAGGGAGTACTGTCTCTTCTTCAATTTTTTGGAAGAGTTTGAGAAGGATTGGTATTAGGTCCTGTTTGAAGGTTTGGTAGAATTCACTAGTGAAGCCATCTGGTTCCAGACTTTTGCTTTTGGCAAGATTTTGGATGACTGATTCAATTTCATTACTGATGATCGGTCTGTTTAGATTTTCCAGTTATTCATGGTTCAGCCTCAGAAGGCTATATGTTTCTAAGAACTTGTCCATTTTTTCTAGGTTATTGAATTCGGTGGCATATAGTCCTTCATAGTATTCTTCACGATTCTTTGTATTTCTGTTGTGTGCCTGATAACTTTCCCTTTTTCATTTCTGATTTTGTTACTTAGTTTCTTCTCTCTTTTTATCTTAATGTGTCTAGCCATGGGTTCGTCAATTTTGTTACTTTTTTCAAAGAACCAGCTCTTTGTCACATTAATTTTTTCTATTGTCTTTTTGTTCTCTATTTCATTGAGCTCTGCTCTGATTTTTGTTATTTCCTTTCTTCTGCTGACCTTGGGTTTCACTTTGCTTCTTTTTTTAGTTCTTTAAGGTGTAACATGAGGTTATTTATTTGCGATTTTTCTTGTTTCTTGAGATAGGCCTGTAATGACATAAATTTCTCTCTTAAAACTCCTTTTGCTGTATCCCAAAAATTTAGATAGGATGTATTTTCATTGTCATTTGTTTCTATGTGTCTTGTGATCTGTCCTCTAATTTCTTCTTTGACCCAGTCGTGCTTTAAAAGTATGTTGTTTGACTGAAGAGAAAAATGGCGGCGTGAGGTGAGCCTCTGTAACGCTCCCCTGGAATTTACAACGAATCGGACAACAATAACTCCACAAAGGACTCCTTGCACAGCAGACAGGCAAGACGAAGAGGCCGACTACTGAATTCACCTCCAGGTGGGTGAATCGCGCGAGCGAGGGAGGAGGGAGAGGAGAAGTGCGGAGACGGAGCCGCGGGGGTGCAGGACACAGACCTAGCTCAGTGCTCGGAGCCCGCTGCGCCTGGATCTTCCGCAGCTGTGGGAGAGGGAAGGACTCGGACTGCTAGGGCTCCGCTTACGGCCCACAGGGCTGAGGGGGCAGCATACAAAACCGCTGAACCCAACGCTCGCTCACGGCAGACCTCAGAGCAAAGACTGAGGGAAGAGGGCTGAAATCGGTGGTTTAAGCCCTCACTGCCGAGCGGAGAACGGAAGCCCTAGGCACGGAGGCTAGCCGCCCCCTCCCTACCCTCCCAGAGCTCGCCCCGCCCCCACCTGCCCGGTGCTAGAAGCGATAAAGTAGCAGTGTCGGATCAAAGGACAGAATATTTGCTGCTCTGAGAACTGTGGACCGCAGACACAGATTCGCAGCTCAACTAGTTCCGGCAAAGGGGAGGGAGCTGTGGAAGCAGGACTGGCTGTGGTGGTGGTCGCCGCCATTGCTCTGGGCCACCTCTCACAACTCACCCCGCCCCTGGCCCCACCTATCTGGGCGGATCACTGCAGGAGTAAACAGAACTGCTGAAACAAACGGGCTCTGAATCTGGTGCAGAAAGAGCTTTGGAACTCCAAAAGCTCTTCGCATACCTATCAACCTGTTGCAGAAGACACTCCTGTAGATGTCTAGGAAGAGAAATAGTAAATCAGTGATTGCCATGAATAACCAAGGCAACAAGATAGCTCAGAAAGAAAGTGAAAAGTCTCCAGAAAAGGAACTTAGAGATATGGACCTTTGTGATTTAAATGACAGAGAATTCAAGATCGCAATTCTGAAAAAACTGAACGAGATGCAAGAAAACACAGAAAGGCAGTTTAATGAACTCAGAAACACAATCAAAGAACACCATGAGCATTTTACAAAAGAGATTGAAATCTTGTAAAAGAACCAAATAGAATTTCTGGAGATTAAGAACTCAATAGAAGAAATTAACAATAAAATATCCAGCTTAGGTAGTAGAGTTGACCAGATGGAGGAAAGAATCAGTGACATCGAAGATAGGAACCTGGAATTTACACAGAGGGAAGAAGAAAGAGACTTGAGACTTAAAAGAAATGAAAGAACTCTACAAGAACTTTCTGACTCCATCAGAAAGAGCAATATAAGAATAATGGGCATACCAGAAGTAGAAGAAAAAGGGAAGGGAACAGAGAATATATTCAAACAAATTGTCGATGAGAACTTCCCAAACTTGTGGACAGAACTGGATCCTCGAATCCAAGAAGCAAATAGAACACCTAATTACCTCAATCCCAACAGGCCTGCACCAAGGCACATTGTATTGAAGCTGTCTAAAATCAATGACAAAGAAAGAATCCTCAAGGCAGCCAGGGAAAAGAAGACGGTAACTTACAAAGGAAAGCCCATTAGATTATCATCAGATTTTTCAGCAGAAACTCTACAAGCTAGGAGGGAATGGAACCAAATATTCAAACTATTGAAAGAGAGAAATCATGAGCCAAGAATAATATATCCAGCAAAGATCTCCTTTAGATATGAAGGAGGAATAAAGACCTTTCCAGACATCCAGAAGCTGAGGGAATTTTCTAATACACGACCTGCACTACTAGAAATACTAAAGGAGGCTATTAGACCACCATCAACAGGGACAACTTGTGGCAACCGAAACATAAAAAGGGGGAGCGTAAAGGCCTGAACTGGAATATGGGAATAGAGAAAGTAAGCGTACTGAAGAAACTGGAATACTCTAAATATCAAACTTTCTTTTACATAAACTCAAGGGTAACCACTCCAAAAACATCCAAATCTGAAATATATACTGTAATAAAAGAAGAAACAGAGGGAAACATCATAGAATACCACCACACAGAAATAACAGACAACAACAAAAAGGCAAAGAAACAATGGAGACACAGCCTTACCAGAAAACTAAAGACAGAATGACAGGAAATCCTGACATATCAATAATCACCATAAATGTAAATGGACTGAACTCACCAATAAAGAGACACAGAGTAGCAGATTGGATCAAAAAACTAAACCCAACCATATGCTGCCTACAAGAGACACATCTCAGCTACAAGGACAAGCATAGACTCAAAGTGAAAGGGTGGAAATTGACACTCCAAGCAAATGTTACCCAGAGAAAATCAGGTGTAGCTATAATGATTTCCGATGAAACAAACTTCAGGGTGAAAAAGATAACAAGAGACAAAGATGGACATTTCATAATGGTAAAGGGGACTATACAACAAGAAGACATAACAGTCATCAATATTTATGCCCCCAAACAGGGAGCACCGAAATATACCAAGCAACTACTAACAGAACTAAAGGGAGAAATTGACCAAAACACAATTATACTAGGGGACTAAAATACATCATTGACAGCTATGGATAGATCATCCAAACAGAAGATAAATAACGAAATCGCAGCCCTAAATGACACATTAGATGAATTGGACATAATTGACATATATAGAGCACTTCATCCTAAAACATCAGACTATACATTCTTTTTTAGTGTACATGGAACATTCTCAAGGATAGACCATATATTGGGACACAAAATCAGCCTCAGCAAATTTAAGATGATTGAAATCATACCAAGCATATTCTCTGATCACAAAGCTTTGAAATTGGATATCAACTGCAAAAAGAAAGCAGGAAAAAACACAAATACATGGAAATTAAACAACATACTTTTAAAGAACGACTGGGTCAAGAAGAAATTAGAGGAGAGCTCAAAAGATACATAGAAACAAATGACAATGAAAATACATCCTACCAAAATTTTTGGGATGCCGCAAACGCAGTTTTAAGAGGGAAATTTTTTATATCATTACAGGCCTATCTCAAGAAACAAGAAAAATCCCAAATAAATAATCTCATGTTACACCTTAAAAAACTAGAAAAAGAAGAACAAGCGAAACCCAAGGTCAGCAGAAGAAAGGAAATAACAAAAATCAGAGCAGAACTAAATGAAATAGAGAACAAAAAGACAATAGAAAAAATTAATGTGACAAAAAGCTGGTTCTTTGAAAAGATTAACAAAATCGACAAACCCTTGGCTAGACTCACTAAGATAAAGAGAGAGAAGACACTAATTAACAAAATCAGAAATGAAAAAGGGGAAGTTATCACGGACACCACAGAAATACAAAGGATTATCCAAGAATACTATGAAGGACTATATGCCACCAAATTTAATAACTTAGAAGAAATGGACAAGTTCTTAGAAACATATAGCCTTCCAAGGCTGAATCATGAAGAACTGGAAAATCTTAACAGGCCTATCACCAGTAACGAAATTGAATAAGTCATCAAAATCCTTCCCAAAATCAAAAGTCCTGAACCAGATGGCTTCACCAGTGAATTCTACCAAACCTTCAAAGAGGATCTAATACCAATCCTGCTCAAACTCTTCCAAAAAATTGAAGAAGAGTCAGTACTCCCTAACTCATTTTATGAGGCCAACATTACCCTGATACCAAAACCTGGTAAGGACAACACAAAAAAAGAAAACTACAGACTTATATCTCTGATGAATACAGATGCTAAAATCCTAAACAAAATTCTAGCAAATCGAATACAACAATGCATTAAAAAGATTATTCATCACGACCAAGTGGGGTTCATCCCCGGGGCACAAGGATGGTTCAACATTCGCAAATCCATCAATGTGATACATCACATAAACAAAATAAAGGACAAAAATCATATGATTCTATCAATTGATGCAGAAAAAGCATTTGATAAGATACAACATCCATTTATGATTAAAACACTTACTAAAATTGGTATAGAAGGAAAATACCTCAACATAATAAAGGCCATATACGACAAGCCCTCAGCTAATCTCATAATTAATGGTGAAAAGCTGAAGCCCTTTGCTCTACGTTCAGGAACACGACAAGGTTGTCCCCTATCACCTCTGCTTTTCAACATAGTGTTGGAAGTCCTCGCCAGAGCTATCAGGCAAGAGAAAGAAATAAAAGGCATCCAAATTGGGAATGAAGAAGTTAAATTGTCACTCTTTGCAGATGACATGATGCTATATATAGAAAACCCTAAAGACTCCACCAAAAAGCTATTAGAAACAATCAATGAACACAGTAAAGTTGCTGGCTACAAAATCAACGTACAAAAGTCCATTGCTTTCCTATATACCAACAATGAAATCTCAGAAAAAGAGATAGAAAAAACAATTCCTTTTGCAATTGCAGCAAAAAGAATAAAATACCTAGGAATAAACTTAACCAAGGATGTGAATGATTTATATGCTGAAAACTATAAGATATTTTTGAAAGAAATTGAAGAAGACACAAAAAAATGGAAAGACATTCCGTGCTCATGGATTGGAAGAATCAACATAGTTAAAATGTCCATATTACCCAAAGCCATATACAGATTTAATGCAATCCCCATTAAAAGCCCAATGGCATTTTTTAAAGAAATACAACAAAAAATCATCAGATTTGTCTGGAATCACAAAAGACCCCGAATAGCCAAAGCAATATTTAAAAAAAAGAACAATACTGGAGGTATCACACTCCCTGATGTTTCCTTGTATACAGGGCTACAATAATCAAAACAGCTTGGTATTGGCAGAAAAACAGACACATAGACCAATGGAATAGAATTGAGAACCCAGAAATAAAACCACATAAATATGGACAGATAATTTTTGACAAAGAAGCTAAAAACATACAATGGAGAAAAGACAGCCTCTTCAATAAATGGTGCTGGCAGAATTGGATAGCTACGTGCAAAAGAATGAAACTGGACTGCTATCTGTCACCATGTACCAAAATTAATTCAAAATGGATCAAAGACTTAAGCATAAGACCTGACACAATAAACTGCATTGAAGAAAACATAGGTACTAAACTTATGGACCTTGGGTTCAAAGAGCATTTTATTAATTTGACTCCAAAGGCAATGGAAGTAAAAACTAAAATAAACAAATGGGATTATATGAAACTGAAAAGCTTCTGCACAGCAAAAGAAACTATTGACAAAATAATGAGGCAACCAACTGAATGGGAGAAGATTTTCGCAAACAGTTCCTCTGATAAGGGGCTAATATCCGAAATATACAAGGAACTCATGAAACTCAACAACAAAAAAACAAACAACCCAATTGAAAAATGGACAGAGGACCTGAAGAGACATTTCTCCAAACAGGATATACAAATGGGAAATAGACATATGTAAAAATGCTCAACATCACTAATCATCAGAGAAATGCAAATGAAAACCACAATGAGATATCACCTCACCCCAGTCAGAATGGCTTTCATCAACAAAACAAATAGTAACAAGTGTTGGAGAGGCTGTGGAGAAAAAGGAACTCTCATACACTGTTGGTGGGAATGCAGACTGGTGCAGCCGCTATGGAAGGAAGTGTGGAGGTTCCTCAAGAAATTACGAATAGAATTACCATATGTCCCAGCAATCGCTCTCCTGGGTATCTACCCCAAAAATATAAAAGCATTTCTCTATAGAGACACGTGTACGCCAATGTTCATTGCAGCTTTGTTTACGGTGGCCAAGACATGGAAACAACCAAAATGTCCTTCGATAGATGAATGGATAAAGAAGTTGTGGTACATATACACAATGGAATACTATTCGGCGTTAAGGAAAGATGATATAGGAGCATTTGTGACAACATGGATGGATCTCGAGAGAATAATGCTAAGTGAAATAAGTCAGACAGAAAAAGCAGAGAACCCTATGATTTCACTGATATGTGGTATATAAACCAAAAAGAACAAGACAAACAAATGAGAAACAAAAACTCATAGACACAGACAATAATTTAGTGGTTACCAGAGGGTAAGGGGGTGGGGGGTGGGTGATGAGGGTAAAGGGAATCAAATATATGGTGATGGAAAGAGAACTGACTCTGGGTGGTGAACACACAATGGGATTTATAGACGATGTAATACAGAATTGTACACCTGAAATCTATGTAAATTTACTAACAATTGTCACCCCAATAAAATTAATTAAAAAAAAAAAGTATGTTTTTTAAAAACATGTATTTGTGTTTTTTCCTGCTTTCTTTTCGCTGTTGATATCCAATTTCAAAGCCTTGTGATCTGAGAATATGCTTGATATGATTTCAGTCTTCTTATATTTGGTGACCCTTATTTTATGTCCCAATATATGGTCTATCCTTGAGAATGTCCCATATACATTCGAAAAAAATGTGTAGTCTGACGTTTTAGGATGAAGTGCTCTATATATGTCAAGTATGTCCATTTCATCTAATGTGTTATTTATGGCTGCTATTTTGTTATTTATTTTCTGTTTGGATGATCTCTCCATAGCTGTCAATGATGTATTTATGTCCTCTAGTATAATTGTGTTTTGGTCAATTTCCCCCTTTAGTTCTGTTAGTAGTTGCTTGATAAATTTTGGTGCTCCCTGATTGGGGCCATAAATATTGATGACTGTTAAGGTTAACGCTGGTAAGAGCCCTAAGCCTAACCCTGTCCCAAACCTAACCCTAAAACTGGCCAGAGCCTTGGACTTAAACTTGTCCCAACCCTAGCCTTAACTGTAGCCTATAGCCTATTGTTAACCCTGTCCCAACCCTAAACCCAACACAGGCCTGAGACCTAGTCTTAGCCCAGTCCCAACTGTGGCCTAACCCTGACTGAGGTCCTGGCTCTAAAGCTGTCCCAAACCTAACCACAACCATGGCCGGAGCCCTAGGCCTAATACTGTTCCAAAACTAACCCTATCCCTGTCCGGATCCCTAGGCCTAAACCTGTCCTTACCTAACCCTAACACTGGCTGGAGCCCTTAACTAAACCCTGTCAAACCCTAACCCTAACCCTGGACGGAGCTCTATGCCTGTTTCCCAACCCTAAACCTAATCATAGCTGGAGTCCTAGGCATAACCCTGTCGCAATCCTAATTGGTTCCCTGGATGGAGCCCTAGGCTTAACCCTGTCCCCACCCTAACCCTAAGCCTGGTCTAAGCCCTAGGCCTAACCGTTTCCCAAATCATACCCTTACCCTGGCCAAAGCCCTAGCCATAACACTGTCATAAACATAACCCTAACCTGGGCCGGAGCCCTAGGCCTAACACTTTCTTAACCCTAACCCTCACCCTAGCTCGAGTCCTAGGCATAACCCTGTCGCATCCGAACTCTATCCCTTGCTGGAGCCCTAGGCTTAACCCTGTTCCAACCCTAACCCTAACCCTGGCCAGAGCCCTAGGCCTAACACTGTCCCATACCTAACCCTAATGTCTCAGGATCCTTAGGCCTAAACCTGTCCTAACCTAACCCTAACCCTCACAGAAGCCCTTGAGCTAACCCTGTCCAAACACTTACCCTAACTGTATGCGGGACCCTAGGCCTAACACTGTCCCAATCCTAACCTTAATCCTGGCGGGAGCCCTAGGCCTAACTAACCCTGTCCCAACACTGACCCTAACCCTCGCTGAGCCCTAAGCCTAACCATGTCCCAATCCTAAGCATAACCCAGACTAATGCCCTTGTCCTGACCCAGCCCCAAAAATAACCGTAAGCTTGCCCGGAGTCCTATCTTTGACCTCGTCCCATTCTAACCCTAAGCCTGGCCAGAGCCATAGCCCTACCCCTGACCCAACCCAAACCCAGGGGACATCACACTAGCCTCAGGAAAAATTAAGAAGATTGAAATCATACCAAGCATATGCTCTGATCACAAGGCTTTGAAATTGGATATCAACTACAAAAAGAAAGCAGGAAAAACCACAAATACTTGGAAATTAAACAACATACTCCTAAAGAATGGCCAGGTCAAAGAATAAATTAGAGGAGAGATCACAAGATACATAGAAACAAATAACAATGAAAATACATCCTACCAAAAGTTTTGGGATGCAGCAAAAGCAGTTTCAAAGGGAAATTTATATCATTACAGTCCTATCTCAAGAAACAAGAAAAATCCCAAATAAATAACTTCATGTTACTAGAAAAAGAAGAAGGAATGAAACTCAAGGTCTGCAGAAGAAAGGAAATAATAAAAATTAGAGCAGAACTAAATTAAAGAGAGAACAAAAAGACAATAGAAAAAATTGTGACAAAAAGCTTCTTTTTTAAATAGATTTACATAACTGACAAACTAGACTCAGTAAGATAAAAAAGGAGAAGACACTAATAAACAAAATCATAAATGAAAAAGGGAAAGTTATCACAGACACCACAGAAATACAAAGGATCATCCAAGTATACTATGAAGGACTATATGCCACCAAATTCAATAACTTTGAAGAAATGCACAAGTTCTTAGAAACATATAGCCTTCCAAGGCTGAACCGTGAAGAACTGGAAAATCTAAACAGAGTGATAACCAGTAATGAAATTGAATCAGTCATCCAAAATCTTCCCAAAAGCAAAAGTCCTGGACCAGATAGCTTCACTAGTGAATACTAGCAAACATTCAAAGAGGATCTACTACCAGTCCTGCTCAAACTCTTCCGAACAATTGAAGAACAGACAGTACTCCCTGACTCATTTTATGAGGCCAACATTACCCTGATACCAAAACCTGGTAACGATAACACAAAAAAAGTAAACTACAGACCAATGTCTCTGATGAATACAGATGCAAAAATCCTAAACAAAGTTCTAGCAAATCGAATGTAACAATGCCTTAAAAAGATTATTCATCACGATCAAGTGGGGTTCATCCCAGGGGACACAAATATGGTTCAACAGAAGCAAATCCATCAGTGTTTAAAACACTTAACCAAATTGGTATAGAAGGGAAATACTTTAACATAATAAAGGGCATATATGACAAACCGTCAGCTAATATTATAAATTGCTCTGAAAATCTGAAGCTCTTTGCTCTACGTTCAGGAACACAACAGGGCTCTCCCCTATGACCTCTGCTTGTCAACGTAGTATTGGAAGTCCTTGCCAGAGCCATCAGGCAACAGAAAGAATAAAAGGCATCCAAATTGGGAATGAAAAAGTTAAATTGTCACTCTTTGCAGATGCATGATGCTATATATAGAAAACCCTAAAGACTCCAACAAAAAGCTAGTAGAAACAATCAACGAATACAGTAAAGTTGCTGGCTACAAAATCAACGTACAAAAGTCCATTGCATTCCAATATACTAACAATGAAATCTCAGAAAAAGAAATTTAAAAAAAAGCCCAATTCCTCTTTCAATGGCAGCAAAAAGAACAAAATACCTAGGAATAAACTTAACAAAGGATGTGAAAGACCTATATGCTGAAAACTATAAGCATTTTTGAAAGAAATTGAAGAAGACACAAAGAAATAGAAAGACATTCTGTGCTCATGCATTGGAAGAATCAACATAGTTAAAATGCCATATTACCCAAAGCAATATACAGATTTAATGCAATCCCCATCAAAATCCCAATGGCTTTTTTAAAGAAATAGAACAAAAACTCATCAGATTTATTTGGAACCACAAAAGACCCTGAATAGCGAAACAAATCTTAAGAAAAAGAACAATACTGGAGGCATCACACTCACTGACTTTAGCTTGTACTACAGGGAAACAATAATCAAAACAGCATGGTATTGGCAGAAAAACAGACACACAGAACAATGGAATAGGATTGAGAACCCAGAAATCAACCTACATAATATGGACAGATTATTTTTGACAAAGTAGCAATAAAACATGCAATGGAGAAAAGACTGCCTCTTCTGTAAATGGTGCTAGCCGAATTGGAAAGCCACATGCAAAGGAATGAAACTGGACTGCTATCTGTCATCATGTACCAAAATTAATACAAAATGGATCAAAGACTTAATCATAAGACCTAAAACAATAAACTGCACAGAAGAAATCATAGGTACTAAACTTTCGGACCTCAGGTTCAAAGAGCATATCATGAATTTGACTCCAGAGGCAAGGGAAGTAAAAGCAAAATAAATGAATGGGACTATATCAAACTTAAAAGCTTATGCACAGCGAAAGAAACCATCGACAAAATAAAGAGGCAACCAACTGAATGGGAGAAGATTTTTGCAAACAGTGCCTCTGATAAGGGGCTAATATCCAAAATATACAAGGAAAGTCACGCATCTCAACAACAAAAAAACAAAAAACCCAATTGAAAAATGGGCAGAGAACCTGAAGAGACATTTCTCCAAAGAGGACATAGAAATGGCTAGTAGACATAGGAAAAAATGCTCAACATTACTAATCATCAGAGAAATGCAAATAAAAACCACAATGAGATATCACCTCACCCTATTCAGAATGGCTATCATCAACAAGACAAATAGTAACAAGTGTTCGAGCGGCTGTGGAGAAAAAGGAACCTTCATACACTGTTGGTGGAAATGCAGACTGGTGCAGCCGCAGTGGAAGGCAGTGTGGAGGTTCCTCAAAAAGGAGAGGCTGTGGAGAAAAAGGAACCCTCATACACTGTTGGTGGGAATGCAGACTGGTGCAGCCATTATGGAAGGCAGTGTGGAGGTTCCTCAAAAAAATTACAAATAGAATTACCATATGACCCAGCAATCCCTCTCCTGAGTATCTACCCAAAGAAATTGAAATCATTTATACATAAAGACACGTGTGCTCCAATGTTCATTGCAGCTTTGTTTACGGTGGCCAAGACATGGAAACAACAAAAATGTCCTTCGATAGATGCATGGATAAAGAAGTTGTGGTATATATATACACAATGAAATACTATTTGGCGGTAAGAAAAGATGAAATAGGACCATTTTGACCTCATGGATGGATCTTGAGATTGTAATGCTAAGCAAAATTAGTCAGAAAGAAAAAGCAGAGAACCAAATGAATTCACTGATATGTGGTATTTAAACTGAAAACAACAAAAGAACAAGACAAACAAATGAGAAACAAAAACTGATAGACACAGACAATAGTTTAGTGGTTACCAGAACGTAACGGGGGAGGAGGGTGGTAGATGAGGGTAAAGGGGATCAAATATATGGTGATGGAAGGAGAACTGACTCTGAGTGGTGAACACGCAATGGGATTTATAGATGATGTAATACAGCATTGTACACCTGAAATTATGTAATTTCATTAAAAATTGTCACCCCAATAAATTAAAAAATAAAGTTACGAATAGAATTATTATATGACCAAGCAATCCCTCTCCTGGGTATCTACCCAAAAATTCTGAAAACTTTTATACATAAAAACCATTGTGCTCCAATGTTCATTGCAGCTTTTTTATGGTGGCCAAGACATGGAAACAATCAAAGTGTCCTTCAATAGATGAATGGATAAAGAAGTTTTGTTATATATACACAATGGAATACTATTTGGCAGTAAGAAAAGATGAAATAGGCCCATTTTGACATCATGGATGGATCTTGAGATTGTAATGCTAAGCAAAATTAGTCAGAAAGAAAAAGCAGAGAACCAAATGAATTCACTGATATGTGGTATTTAAACTGAAAACAACAAAAGAACAAGTCAAACAAATGAGAAACAAAAACTCATAGACACAGACAATAGTTCAGTGGTTACCAGAACGTAACGGGGGAGGAGGGTGGTAGATGAGGGTAAAGGGGACCAAATATATGGTGATGGAAGGAGAACTGACTCTGAGTGGTGAATACACAATGGGATTTATAGATGATGTAATACAGCATTGTACACCTGAAATCTATGTAACTTTACTAACAGTGTCACCCCAATAAACTTTAATTAAGAAAAAAAATCTAAAGACCCATCCATGTTGTCACAAATGGGACTATTTCATCTTTTCTTATGGCACAATAGTATTCCATTGTGTATATATACCACATCTTCTTTATCCAATCATCTGTTGAAGGACACTTTCATTGTTTCCATTTCTTGACCACTGTAAATAAAGCTGTAATGAACATCAGAGCATGTACATATATTTTCATTTTAGGAAACAAGTTGTTATAGGGATCGTACTTAATTGTTATTCTGTCAACTTTTCCTCTCTACTCCATAGAATCCTGATAATTTACTTAAAGAATCCTATTGTATGTGTCTTTCAACAAATGAGGTGTGATCAAACAATATGGTAAATGTATTACAGTAAAGAAATATTGCCACTAATCCCCCTTGCTTCAAACACACTTATCCCATCATCCTTGCCAGTTTCTTAAGCAGTTCTGGAAGTCCTCTTTCGTGAGTGTCTTTAGTTACACTCTTGTGGCAGCCTCAATGTCCTGAATGAATTCAAAACATTTTCCTTTGATGGTCATTTTGACTTTCGGGAAGAACCAGAAGTCTCACGGTGCCAGATCGGTGAAAAGTTGGATGACGACACACCATCATGTTTTTATTTGACAGAAACTGCCGTACCAGAAGCAATGTCTGACACAGCCTTTCCACTGTTATAAAAACAATACGGTGAATGCTGCTGCCAAATTCCATCCAATGGAAAGACAGGGATCTTCAATATGGAAAGCGACACATTGAACCTTAGTAACAGTGTGTGATAAGTTTCAACATGTTTTGTATAGTCACTCGGGTGTGATTTATGGTTGGGAGAAAGTGTGTTTGAAAGTGTGCCATAAATCATCCTTCATCATGGCAATGCTCTGTGTCACACATCACTTCTGGTACATGGCAATTTCTGTCAAATAAAAACATTACAGTGTGTCCTCATCCTCTTTATTCACTGGGTGTGGCACCATGTAACTTCTGGCCCTTCCCCAAAGTCAAAATGATTCAGGACATGAGGCAGCCAGAACAGTGCAACTAAAGACACTCAGGAAAAAGGACTTCCAGAACTGCTTCAGAAAGTGGCAAGAATGATGGGATAAGTATGTTTGTAGTGAGGGGGAGTATTTTGAGGGGGATTAATGGCAATGTGTCTTTTACTGTAATTTTTTTATTTAAACATTCACTGTTTTGTTTGATCACACCTTATAAGCAACTTCAAATTACTTTTAGTAGCAGGTAGGTATAATGATTAGATGATAAACAAATAGCTAGAAGATATAAGGTAACTAATTTTTATGCCTAACATCAGTGTGGAGGCATATAGTTGAGTAATTAGTATTTTAAAAGGTAAACAATTAGTAATTGTATATTGTTTTCCCTTATATGGAGCTAAATTTAAAGTCAAATGTGTTCATTTTTTCCCAGAAATAAAACATCAGTAACAGCCCTAATATTTTGTAATCAAATGCCTGCTTAACATTTTCACTTGGATGTTTCACAGACATCAAAAATTTAACACACTATATAGATCTCTTGATTGTTTCCCATCTCACATAAATGGCATTGCATTCCTTCAAGCTAGAAACCTAAGGGTTACGATCAAATCTAACCTGTCTCCTACCTTTACATACAATCCATTGATAAGATCAGTGATTCTACTATCAAGATATAGCTTGTAACATCAATTTATCTTCATCTTCACTGACACTGTTCTCATCCAGGCCTCTGTAATTTCTCTGCCACAGCATCTCTGTTATCCTATTTTCCAGTCCTGTTTTTCCCCACATGCTAGCCTACTCAGAGAAAAAAAAATTATCTTAAAATATAAATCAATTCATGTCACTCCCATGATTTAAATTATTCAGTGGCTACCCATTGGACTTAGAGTAAAAGTCAAGCTAAGGTTTACTAAGGCTTAGAATTCTCAGCAATATGTGATAACTCCCAACTTTCCTACATCATCTCCTGTCCCTTTCTTTTTGCTCACTCTATTCCAGCCACTTTCATGACAAATCCTCTAGTATTTACCCACATATTTATAAAAAAAACTTATACTTATTTATAAATAAACGTATACTTAAACTTATGCTTATACTGCTATTCATTGATGATTCACTTTTAGATATTATCTGTCAACTTCCTCTTATAAAAGGTGGGGATACAGCTCTCTTACAATCCTTTCATTTCTTGTAAAGAACCAGGCATTTTCTGCCTGATGTCCTTGAAAGGTTCTACTTCCTGTAAGGAATGCTGTTTACACTAATACCATACTGGTCTTCATATAGCCAGCTCTTTAATTTTTAGGTCTAAGTTTAAATGTTACCTTCTCAAACAGATCTACTATTACCTGACTTAAAAGAGGTTTATTTATTATTTTTTTATCTTGAATGCAGTCACCTTTACTATATTCAATACAATTAGCAATTCTCATTTTGTTTGTGGGTGTTTTTTTTTTTCAGTCTCCTTGGCTTGAATGTAAGCTTAATAAGAAGGATTATGTAGTTCTCATTTTCCACAGCATCTCTATCATTTAGGGTTGTTCCTGGCACACGTTGCAAACGGACAAATATTTTTCAAACAGTAAATGATTGAAAGCAATGTACCAAAATTTGAAAAGTCTGATTTTTTAAAAATTTATTGAGGTGACAATTGTTAGTGAAATTACATATATTTCAGGTGTACAGTTCTGTATTACATCATCTATAAATCCCACTGTGTGTTCACCAACCAGAGTCAGTTCTCCTTCCATCACCATATGTTTGATCCCCCTTACCCTCATCTCCCACCCTGCCATCCCCCTTATTCTCTGGTAACCACTAAACTATTGTCTGTGTCTATCAGTTTTTGTTTCTCATTTGTTTGTCTTTTCTTTTTGTTGTTTTTGGTTCATATACTACATATCAGTAAAATCATATGGTACTTTTTCAGTCTGACTTATTTTGTTTAGCATTATAATCTCAAGATCCATCCATGTTGTCACAAACGGTCCTATTTCAACTTTTCTTACCACCAAACAGTATTCCATTGTGTACATATACCACAACCTCTTTATCCATTCATCTATCGAAGGACATTTTGGTTGTTTCCATGTGTTGCCCACCATGGATGATTTTTTATATTTCCCACTGAAAGTGAAAAACAAAACATAATTAAACAGAAAGAGTTTATGAATCTATATAGACTTTGCATTTCTGAAAAGGCCACAGGAAGGCCAATATTTCATAACACTCACCCTAATTATGATTTAACCTATATTTGTTTTACTGCATTTTTTAGTTTACATTTTATTAAATTTATTGGAGTGAAATAGGTTAATAAAATTTTATAGGTTTCAACTGTACAACTCTATACATCATCTATATATGACATTGTGTGTTCACCAACCAAAGTCAAATCTTTTGTCACGTTTGTTCCGGAAAAAAATGGCGGCGTGAGGTGAGCCTCTGTAACGCTCCCCTGGAATTTACAACGAATCGGACAACAATAACTCCACAAAGGACTCCTTGCACAGCAGACAGGCAAGACGAAGAGGCCCACTATTGAATTCACCTCCAGGTGGGTGAATCGCACGAGAGGGGGAGGAGGGAGAGGAGAAGTGCGGAGACAGAGCCGTGCGGGCGAAGGACACAGACCTAGCTCAGTGCTCGGAGCCCGATGCTCCTGGATCTTCCGCAGCTGCGGGAGAGGGAAGGACTTGGACTGCTTGGGCTCCGCTTACGGCCCACAGGGCTGAGGGGGCAGCATACAAAACGGTTGAACCCAACGCTCCCGGCAGCAAAGACTGAGGGAAGAGGGCTGAAATCGGTGGTTTAAGCACTCACTGCCGAGCGGAGAACGGAAGCATTAGGCACGGAGACTAGCCGCCCCCTCCCTACCCTCCCAGAGCTCGCCCCGCCCCCACCTGTCCAGTGCTAAAGCAATAAAGTAGCAGTGTCGGATCAAAGGACAGAATATTTGCTGCTCTGAGAACTGTGGACCGCAGACACAGATTCGCAGCTCAACTAGTTCCGGCAAAGGGGAGAAAGCTGTGGAAGCAGGACTGGCTGTGGTGGTGGTCGCCGCCATTGCTCTGGGCCACCTCTCACAACTCACCCCGCCCCTGGCCCCACCTATCTGGGTGGATCCCTGCAGGAGTAAACAGAACTGCTGAAACATACGGGCTCTGAATCTAGTGCATATAGAGCTTTGGAACTTCAAAAGCTCTTCGCATACCTATCAACCTGTTGCAGAAGCCACTCCTGTAGATGTCTAGGAAGAGAAATAGTAAATCAGTGATTGCCATGAATAACCAAGGCAACAAGATAGCTCAGAAAGAAAGTGAAAAGTCTCCAGAAAAGGAACTTAGAGATATGGACCTTTGTGATTTAAATGACAGAGAATTCAAGATCGCAATTCTGAAAAAACTGAACGAGATGCAAGAAAACACAGAAAGGCAGTTTAATGAACTCAGAAACACAATCAAAGAACACCATGAGCATTTTACAAAAGAGATTGAAATCTTGAAAAAGAACCAAATAGAATGTCTGGAGATTAAGAACTCAATAGAAGAAATTAACAATAAAATATCCAGCTTAGGTAGTAGATTGACCAGATGGAGGAAAGAATCAGTGACATCGAAGATAGGAACCTGGAATTTACACAGAGGGAAGAAGAAAGAGACTTGAGACTTAAAAGAAATGAAAGAACTCTACAAGAACTTTCTGACTCCATCAGAAAGAGCAATATAAGAATAATGGGCATACCAGAAGGAGAAGAAAGAGGGAAGGGAACAGAGAATATATTCAAACAAATCGTCGATGAGAACTTCCCAAACTTGTGGAAAGAACTGAATCCTCGAATCCAAGAAGCAAATAGAACACCTAATTACCTCAATCCCAACAGGCCTTCACCAAGGCACATTGTATTGAAGCTGTCTAAAATCAATGACAAAGAAAGAATCCTCAAGGCAGCCAGGGAAAAGAAGACGGTAACTTACAAAGGAAAGCCCATTAGATTATCATCAGAATTTTCAGCAGAAACTCTACAAGCTAGGAGGGAATGGAACCAAATATTCAAACTATTGAAAGAGAGATTTTATGAGCCAAGAATAATATATCCAGCAAAGATCTCCTTTACATATGAAGGAGGAATAAAGACCTTTCCAGACATCCAGAAGCTGAGGGAATTTTCTAATACACAACCTGCACTACAAGAAATACTAAAGGAGGCTATTAGACCATAATCAACAGGGACAACTTGTGGCAACCGAAACATAAAAAGGGGGAGTGTAAAGGCCTGAACTGGAATATGGGAATAGAGAAAGTAAGCGTACTGAAGAAACTGGAATACTCTAAATATCAAACTTTCTTTTACATAAACTCAAGGGTAACCACTCAAAAAACATCCAAATCTGAAATATATACTGTAAGAAAAGAAGAAACAGAGGGAAACATCATAGAATACCACCACACAGAAATAACAGACAACAACAAAAAGGCAAAGAAACAATGGAGACACAGCCTTACCAGAAAACTAAATACAGAATGACAGGAAATCCTCACATATCAATAATCACCCTAGGGATTGACGTCATAGGAATGGCGGCAGCGGGGCACATTTTCTGAGTTCTCCTCCGGATCTTATTACAAACGGGACATATAACCCATCAAACAACTCTTTGCTCATCACGCAGAACAGCTAAGAGACTCTTAAGAGACTCGTGGAAGGATTACTTGAAGGTGCGCAAATTGAGCGAGCAGGGGAAGAAGAAAGGGAGCGGAGTGGAAACGTGCGGTCTTGTGGTGGAATCAGGCCGGCGGCGGCTGCGGCAGCGGCGGTAAACCGCAGCTCTAAAGACACAGGGAGATATAGAACACGCAGAACAGCGGGGAGACTCGTGGAGGAATTACCTGAAGGTGTGCGCGGATTGCAAGCAGGGGAGGAGGCAGGACAGCCAAGTGGAAGCGTGTCCCCCCACCCCCACCCCTGCAAAGCCGAGGCCAGCGGCAACCGCCGCCGGGCGCCCAGGACGACGGAGCGCAGACTCGTGGAAGGTTTGCTTTGGAGTGCGCTAGTTAAGCAAGCGGGGGAGGAGAGAGGGGCGCGAAGTGAAAACACTAACCCCCCCACAGCGGAGCCCAGTCCGTACAGCAACCACTGCGCTGCGCGGCTCCCAGGACTGAGCGGAGACTCGTGGAAGGTTTGCTTTGAGGTGCGCTAGTTGGGCGAGCGGGGGAGGAGCGAGGAGGGCAAGAGGAGAGTCCCTACAGGAGCAGCGGCAGGCAGCACCCGGGGCATCCACCAAGCAAAACAAAACAGAAAGCACCACCAGTCTTGGCTTAAGCCCACCAAGTAATCTCCAGGTTGTCCTCCGCTCTGACAAAGAGTTCCCTGCCTAGTGCGCAGGCAGCGCTAGTCACTTGGTGCCCAGAGTGAATTTGGGAGTGTAGATTTAAATGCGATGGGCTGAGGGGTCTGGATGACAGTTTTCAGAGAGACCGTGCAGTTTCTGTCCTTTCCTGCACAAATGCACGCTGAGAGTAGCTCCACCAGCCCTGTGCCCAGTACTCCTGAGTCTTAGGGCCCTCCTTCCGTGGGTGTGTGGGAGGGGGCGAGCGGGAGATCTCTAAACTGCTGAAAGCCGGGTGCTGCGTCTGCCGCTTACTGCTGAGCTCAGGGAGTGCTTCCGCGGTTGCCCTTGCCCCGCCCAAGGCCAGACAGAAAGGGTGGGGGCTGGGGATGGAGGGGTCTTCTCCCTCCCAGGCCAGCCACGTCACACTCCTCCCGCAGGCCTGGAAAGGTGGTGGCTGGAGGTGTGGGCGTCTCCTCTCTCCTTGTCCAGCAAAAATCCCCTCCTCCCAGCCACTTCCGAAGGTCAGAGCTGGCTGCCAATCTTCCCAGCGCCTGAGCACAGACGCCCCTCTGTAATCTGACACTACTCTTCAGTTCAGGGGTCAGTTTAAGATTCTGGAAGGGCGGGGGAAGGATTCGAAAAGCAAGGTCAGGGGCCCAGGTGTGGCGTCTGAGTTCTTTGTCTGCCCTAGGGCCCACGAACTGCCCGCCCCGGCGGGAGCGATCAGCTGTGGGATGCGGGGAAAGAGCCCACCTCCTGGACCCTACGCTCTCCGCTGCACCCTGGGCTCCGAAATCTAATGAAGGAAACCAACATACAAGCCCAGGAAGTGCAGAGAGTTCCAACCAGGATAAACCCAAACAGGCCCACACCAGACACATTATAGTTAAAATGGCAAAGCTTAAAGACAAAGAGAGAATCTTGAAAGCAGCAAGAGAAAGGCAGAAGGGAACTCCCATAAGTCTATCAAATGACTTTTCTACAGAAACATTGAAGGCCAGGAGGGAATGGCAGGAGATACTCAAAGTGATGGAACACAAAGGTCTACAACCTAGATTGCTTTATACAGCAAGGCTATCATTTAAAGTTGATGGAGAGATAAAGAGCTTCCCAGAAAAGAACAAACTGAAAGAATTTATTACAACCAAGCCAGCATTGCAAGAAATACTAAAAGGACTTCTGTAAATAGAAGAAAGATGAAAACAATTTACTACAAATTTAAAAATGGCAATAACTATGTACCTATCAATAATCATTTTAAAAAAAAAAATAAAAAAAAAATAAAAAAAAAATAAATAAATAAAAAAAATAAATAAATAAAAAAAATAAAAAAAAAAAATCATTTTAAATGTAAATGGATTAAACGCTCCAATCAAGAGACATAGGGTGGCTGAGTGGATAAGGAAGCAAGACCCTTGTATATGCTGTATACAAGAGACTCATTTCAGATCAAAAGACACACACAGGCTGAAAGTGAAGGGTTGGAGTAACATATTTCATGCAAATGGAAGCAAAAAAAAAAAGCTGCAGTTCCAATACTTATATCTGACAAAATAGACTTTAAAATGAAGAACATATTAAAGACAAAGATGGGCACTATATAATAATAAAGGGATCAATCCGACAAGAGGACATAACCCTAGTAAACATCTATGCACCTAACATAGGAGCACCTAAATATATAAAACAGGTACTGATGGACATAAAGACAGAGATCAACAGCAACACTATCATAGTAGGGGACTTCAACACACCTCTGACAACAAGGGACAGGTCCTCCCGACAGAAAATCAATATGGAAACAACAGCCTTAAATGATACTTTGGAGCAGTTGGATTTAATTGATATTTTCAGAGCATTTCACCCCAATGCTGCAGAATACACGTTCTTCTCAAGTGCACATGGAACATATTCTAAGATAGATCATATGTTAGGACACAAGACAAGCCTCGATAAATTTAAGAAAATTGAAATCATACCAATTGTCTTCTCTGACCACAGTGCTATGAAATTAGAAATGAACTACAGGGGAAAAAAACCAGGAAGATACACCAATTCATGGAGGCTGAATAACATGTTGCTAAATAATGAATGGGTCAAGCAGCAGATCAAAGAAGAAATCAAAAGATATCTTGAGACAAATGAGAATGAGAACACGACGACCCAAAATCTATGGGATGCTGCGAAAGCAGTCCTGAGAGGGAAGTTCATAGCACTGCAGGCCTACCTAAAGAAACAAGAAACATCACTAATTGACAGTTTATCTTCACACTTAAGGGATCTGGAAAAAGAACAGCAAAATAAACCCAAAGGGAGCACAAGGAAGGAGACAATAAGGATCAGAGCAGAAATAAATGAAATAGAAACCAGAAAAACAATACAAAATATCAATGAATCCAAGAGTTGGTTCTTAGAGAAGATAAACAAAATTGACAAACCTTTAGCCAGACGCATTTAAAAAAGAAGAGAGAGGACCCAAATTAATAAAATCAGAAATGAAAGAGGAGAAGTGACAACAGACACCACAGAAATACAAAAAATTGTAAGAAATTACTATGAACAACTATATGCCAACAAATTTGACAAACTTAAAGAAATGGACAATTTTCTAGAGGTGCACAACCTTCCAAGGCTAACGCAAGAAGAAACAGAAAGCCTGAACAGTCTGATTACCACCAGGGAAATTGAATCAGTAATCAATAATCTCCCAACAAACAAAAGCCCTGGACCAGATGGCTTTACAGGTGAATTTTTCAAAACGTTCAAAAAACAATTATCACCTATTCTCCTCAAGCTCTTCCAAAAAATCCAGAAGGAAGGATGACTCCCAAACACTTTTTACGAAGCCACTATCACCCTGATCCCAAAAGCAGACAAAGACACCACAAAAAAAGAAAACTACAGGCCGATATCTCTAATGAACATAGATGCAAAAATTCTCAACAAAATATTAGCAAACAGAATTCAGCAATACATTAAAAACATCATACACCATGATCAAGTGGGATTCATCCCTGGTATGCAGGGGTGGTTCAACATCCGCAAATCAATTAATGCGATACACCACATTAACAAAATGAAAAATAAAAATCACATGATCATATTAATAGATGCAGAAAAAGCATTTGATAAAATACAGCAACCTTTTATGATAAAAACCCTTAAGAAAGTGGGAATAGAGGGATCATATCTTAACATAATAAAGGCCATATATGACAAACCCACAGCTAACATCATACTCAATGGGGAAAAGCTAAAACCATTCCCCCTAAGATCAGGAACAAGACAAGGTTGCCCACTTTCTCAACTTCTATTCAACATAGTGCTGGAAGGTCTAGCCACAGCAATCAGACAAGAGAAAGAAATAAAAGGCATCCAAATTGGTAAGGAGGAAGTAAAATTATCATTATATGCAGATGATATGATACTATATATAGAGAAACCTAAAGACTCCACCAAGAAACTATTAGAACTGATAGATGAATTTAGTAAAGTCGCAGGATATAAAATTAATATTCGGAAATCAGTTGCATTTGTATATAGCAATAATAAAATAGCAGAAGGAGAAATTAAAAAACAATTCCATTTACAATTGCTCCAAAGACTATAAAATATCTGGGAATAAATCTAACCAAAGATGTAAAAGATCTGTACTCAGAAAATTATACAACACTGAAGAAAGAAATGAAAGAAGACATAAATAGATGGAAACACATTCCATGTTCATGGATAGGAAGAATTAATGTAGTTAAAATGTCCATACTGCCTAAGGCAATATACATATTCAACGCAATTCCTATCAAACTACCAACGACGTTTTTCACAGAAATAGAACATATAATCCTAAAATTTATATGGGACCATAAAAGACCCCGGATAGCCTCAGCAATCTTGAGAAATAAGAACAAAGTGGGAGGTATAACGATACCTGATTTCAAACTATACTACAAGGCAACAGTAATCAAAACAGCATGGTACTGGCATAAAAATAGACACATACATCAATGGAACAGAATAGAGAGTCCAGACGTAAATCCATGCCTATATGCCTATCTAATCTACGACAATGGAAGCAAGAATGTACGATGGGGTAAAGACAGTCTGTTCAATAAGTGGAGTTGGGAAACATGGACAGACACATGCAAGAAAATGAAGCTGGACCACCTCCTTACACCATATACAAAAACAAATTCAAAATGGCTTAAAGACTTAAATGTAAGATCTGAAACCATAAAATATCTAGAAGAAAATATAGGAAGAAACTTCATGGACATTACACGGAGTAAGATTTTCACTGATATATCCCCTCGCGCGAGGGAAGTAAGAGAAAAAATAAACATGTGGGATTACATCAAACTAAAAAGTTTTTTCACAGCAAAGTTAACCATCAATAAAAGAAAAAGGGATCCTACTGTATGGGAAAAGATATTTGCCAATGATATATCTGATAAGGGATTAATATCACAATCTATAAAAAACTTACTCAACTCAACTCCAAAAAAACAAACAACCCAATTAAAAAATGGGCAGAGGACTTGAGGAGACATTTTTCTAAAAAGGACATATAGAAGGCAAGAAGACATATGAAGAAATGCTCAACCTCACTAACCATCAGAGAAATGCAAATGAAAACCACAATGAGATACCACCTCACTCCAGTCAAAATGGCTATCATCAATAAATCAACAAACAACAAATGCTGGCGGGGATGTGGAGAAAAGGGAACGCTAGTGCACTGTTGGTGGGATTGCAGATTAGTGCAGCCACTATGGAAAACAGTATGGAGGTATCTCAGGAATCTGAAAATGGAACTACCCTATGATCCAGTAATTCCACTCCTAGGCATCTACCCGGAGAAATCCAAAACTCCAATTCAAAAATCTGTATGCACTCCTATGTTTATTGCAGCACTTTACAGAATAGCCAAGATATGGAAACAACCGAAATGCCCATCGGTAGATGACTGGATTAAGAAGCTGTGGTACATTTATACAATGGAGTATTACGCAGCCATAAAGAAGAAAGAAATCTTATCATTTGCAGCAACATGGATGGATCTAGGGAACATTATGTTAAGTGAAATAAGTCAGAAAGAGAAAGACAAGTAGAATATGATCTCACTTATATATGGAATCTAAAGAAAAGACTATGTGAATGAACTAATCAGAAACAGTTTTGGGGACACAAAGAAAAAACCGAGAGTTGTTAGATGGGTGTGGGGCGGGGGGGTTGGGGATAAGGTGAAAGGTGAAGGGATTTGGAAGCAGCTGGTAACCACAAGATGGACTCAGGGTTTTTTTGAAAATTAATTTGGGGAAGGTATTCAATAATGTTGTAAAGATTTTGTTGGGTATCCGATGGACATGCGTCCTATTTGGGAGACCACCTCAGGGATACTGTGGATACCTGATCATAGCATTGTACACCAGAAGCTAAACATTAATGAATGCCAACTATAATTTTATATATATATAATGTGATGGTTCAGTGTGAGGTCGGAGGGATAGTGGATGGGGGGAGGGAGGTTCACAGTGTGAGGGATATAAATTATGAATGTCTAAGTAGTACCTTGTCTTGTACACGTGAAACTAATAAATAATTCAAAAAAAGAGTACAATTACAATAAAAAAAAAAGAAAATGAAAAAAAAAATCATCCTATATGTAAATGGACTGAACTCACCATTAAAGAGACACTGAGTAAAAGATTGGATCAAAAAACTAAACCCAACCCTATGCTGTCTACAAGAGACACATCTCAGCTATAAGGACAAGCATAGACTCAAAGTGAAAGGGTGGAAATTGACACTCCAAGCAAATGGTACTCAGAGAAAATCAGGTGTAGCCATAATGATTTCCGATGAAACAGACTTCAGGGTGAAAAATATAACAAGAGACAAAGATGGACATTTCATAATGGTAAAGGGGATAACAAGAAGACATAACAGTCATCAATATTTATGCCCACAATCAGGGAGCACCGAAAAATACCAAGCAACTACTAACAGAACTAAAGGGAGAAATTGACCAAAACACAATTATACTAGGGGACTTAAATACATCATTGACAGCTATGGATAGATCATCCAAACAGAAGATAAATAACGAAATCGCAGCTCTAAATGACACATTAGATGAATTGGACATAATTGACACATATAGAGCACTTCATCCTAAAACATCACACTATACATTCTTTTTTAGTGTACATGGAACATTCTCAAGGATAGACCATATATTGGGACACAAAATCAGCCTCAGCAAATTTAAGAAGATTGAAATCATACCAAGCATATTCTCTGATCACAAAGCTTTGAAATTGGATATCAACTGCAAAAAGAAAGCAGGAAAAAACACACATACATGCAGATTAAACAACATACTTTTAAAGAACGACTGGGTCAAAGAAGAAATTAGAGGAGTGCTCAAAAGATACATAGAAACAAATGACAATGAAAATACATCCTACCAAAATTTTTGGGATGCCGCGAAAGCAGTTTTAAGAGGGAAATTTATATCATTACAGGCCTATCTCAAGAAACAAGAAAAATCCCAAATAAATAACCTCATGTTACACCTTAAAAAACTAGAAAAAGAAGAACAAGTGAAACCCAAGGTCAGCAGAAGAAAGGAAATAACAAAAATGAGAGCAGAACTAAATGAAATAGAGAACAAAAAGACAATAGAAAAAATTAATGTGACAAAAAGCTGGTTGTTGGAAAAGATTAACAAAATCCACAAACCCTTGGCTAGACTCACTACGATAAAAAGAGAGAAGACACTAATTAACAAAATCAGAAATGAAAAAGGGGAAGTTATCACGGACACCACAGAAATACAAAGGATTATCCAAGAATACTATGAGGGACTATATGCCACCAAATTTAATAACTTAGAAGAAATGTACAAGTTCTTAGAAACATATAGCCTTCCAAGGCTGAATCATGAAGAACTGGAAAATCTTAACAGGCCTATCACCAGTAACGAAATTGAATCAGTCATGAAAACCTTCCCAAAATCAAAAGTCCTGGACCAGATGGCTTCACCAGTGAATTCTACCAAACCTTCAAAGAGGATCTAATACCAATCCTGCTCAAACTCTTCCAAAAAATTGAAGAAGAGTCCGTACTCCCTAACTCATTTTATGAGGCCAACATTACCCTGATACCAAAACCTGGTAAAGACAACACAAAAAAAAGAAAACTACAGACCAATATCCCTGATGAATACAGATGCTAAAATCCTAAACAAAATTCTAGCAAATCGAATACAACAATGCATTAAAAAGATTATTCATCACGACCAAGAGGGTTCATCCCCGGGCACAAGGATGGTTCAACATTCGCAAATCCATCAATGTGATACATCACATAAACAAAATAAAGGACAAAAATCATATGATGCTATCAATTGATGCAGAAAAATCATTTGATAAGATGCAACATCCATTTATGATTAAAACACTTACTAAAATTGGTATAGAAGGAAAATACCTCAACATAATAAAGGCCATATACGACAAGCCCTCAGCTAATCTCATAATTAATGGTGAAAAGCTGAAGCCCTTTGCTCTACGTTCAGGAACACGACAAGGTTGTCCCCTATCACCTCTGCTTTTCAACATAGTGTTGGAAGTCCTCGCCAGAGCTATCAGGCAAGAGAAAGAAATAAAAGGCATCCAAATTGGGAATGAAGAAGTTAAATTGTCACTCTTTGCAGATGACATGATGCTATATATAGAAAACCCTAAAGACTCCACCAAAAAGCTATTAGAAACAATCAATGAATACAGTAAAGTTGCTGGCTACAAAATCAACGTACAAAAGTCCATTGCTTTCCTATATACCAACAATGAAATCTCAGAAAAAGAGATAGAAAAAAACAATTCCTTTTGCAATTGCAGCAAAAAGAATAAAATACCTAGGAATAAACTTAACCAAGGATGTGTAGGATTTATATGCTGAAAACTGTAAGACTTTTTTGAAAGAAATTGAAGAAGACACAAAGAAATGGAAAGACATTCCGTTGTCATGGATTGGAAGAATCAACATAGTTAAAATGGACATATTACCCAAAGCCATATACAGATTTAATGCAATCCCCATCAGAATCCCAATAGCATTTTTTAAAGAAATAGAACAAAAAATCATCAGATTTGTTTGGAACCACAAAAGACCCCGAATAGCCAAAGCAATATTAAAAAAAAAGAACAATACTGGAGGTATCACACTCCCTGATTTTTGCTTGTACTACAGGGCTACAATAATAGAAACAGCTTGGTATTGGCGGAAAACAGACACATAGACCAATGGAATAGAATTGAGAACCCAGAAGTAAAACCAAATAAATATGGACAGATAATTTTTGACAAAGAAGCTAAAAACATACAATGGAGGAAAGACAGCCTCTTCATAAATGGTGCTCTCAGAATTGGATAGCTACGTGCAAAAGAATGAAACTGGACTGCTACCTGTCACCATTTACCAAAATTAATTCAAAATGGATCAAAGACTTAAGCATAAGACCTGACACAATAAACTGCATTGAAGAAAACATAGGTACTAAACTTATGGAGCTTGGGTTCAAAGCGCATTTTATGAATCTCACTCCAATGGCAATGGAAGTGAAAACTAAAATAAACGAATGGGATCATATGAAACTGAAAAGCTTCTGCACAGCAAAAGAAACTATTGAAAAAATAATGAGGCAACCAACTGAATGGGAGAAGATTTTCGCAAACAGTTCCTCTGATAAGGGGCTAATATCCAAAATATACAAGGAACTCATGAAACTCAACAACAAAAAAACAAACAACCCAATTGAAAAATGGACAGAAGACCTGAAGAGACATTTCTCCAAAGCGGATATACAAATGGCAAATAGACATATGAAAAAATGCTCAACATCGCTAATCATCAGAGAAATGCAAATGAAAACCACAATGAGATGTCACCTCACCCCAGTCAGAATGGCTTTCATCAACAAGACAAATAGTAACAAGTGTTGGAGAGGCTGTGGAGAAAAAGGAACTCTCATACACTGTTGGTGGGAATGCAGACTGGTGCAGCCGCTATGGAAGGCAGTGTGGAGGTTCCTCAAGAAATTACGAATAGAATTACCATATGACCCAGCAATCGCTCTCCTGGGTTCTACCCCAAAAATATAAAAGCATTTCTCTATAGAGACACGTGTACTCCAATGTTCATTGCAGCTTTGTTTATGGTGGCCAAGACATGGAAACAACCGAAATGTCCTTCGATAGATGAATGGATAAAGAAGTTTTGGTACTTATACACAATGGAATACTATTCGGCGTTAAGGAAAGATGATTTAGGAGCATTTGTGACAACATGGATGGATCTTGAGAGTATAATGCTAAGTGAAATAAGTCAGACAGAAAAAGCAGAGAACCCTATGATTTCACTGATATGTGGTATATAAACCAAAAAGAACAAGACAAACAAATGAGAAACAAAAACTCATAGACACAGACAATAATTTAGTGGTTACCAGAGGGTAAGGGGGTGGGGGGTGGGTGATGAGGGTAAAGGGGATCAAATATATAGTGATGGAAAGAGAACTGACTCAGGGTGGTGAACACACAATGGGATTTATAGACGATGTAATACAGAATTGTACACCTGAAATCTATGTAAATTTACTAACAATTGTCACCCCAATAAATTTAATAAAAAAAATTTTAAAAAAATCTTTTGTCACCATGTATTTAACTCGCTTACCCTCTTCTATCTCCCCCACTACTTACCCTCTGGTAACCATTAAACTGTTGTCTATGTATAAGTTTTTGCTTGTTTATTTGTCTTGTTCATTTGTTTGTTTCAGTTTTATATTTCACATTGTAAGGAATAGAATATATGAAGGTCTGCCTGGGAACATTTGGGGATGTAAACTCTCACAGTGGCTGGGATATGTTCTTGGCATTGGAAGGATTGGCTACCCTCCCAAGGACCAAGAAAATATTTACAGGATGTGGAGCCTGGCCTTTGCCTTGGTACAGGTGGGCTGAGCTCTGATACATCTAATCTCATACCAAGGAATGGCCCTGGCTCCTAGCCAGATCCGAGACCAGTTCCTTGTGTTGTTAACACGTATGCTTATTGGCTGCTTGCCGCTGTTGTTAGTGAACTCCTAAAAAACCCCAGAAAGCGGAGGGGGAGCAGCAGCAGTCGTTGTTCCCGCCTGCCTGGGCTGCTGTAAGGTGTTTCGCTTGTGCTGAGGAAGGGCCAGTGCTGTTTCTCCGTATGATGTTTTGCCCGTGTTGATATTTTACCAGTGCTGTTTCTGCGCATGATGTTTCCCCCGTGCTGATAACTTTACTTGATTGGGATTTTGCCATGCTGATGAAAGGCCGTTGCTGTTTCTAGACTCTAATTGACCGGGCCTTGGTGGTATGATGAATTGCCTCCTTGCTTCTTAGTGGTATGATAATATATTCCCCTAATCTCTGTCTTGTCTTACTTTCACTTTGTAATAAAAGTCTTTAACCCCTTCATCCCGGCTTGTGTTGGTGTGTCTTGCGTATTGGGCCTTGAAAATAAGTCTGTGCACAGCAATCGATAATACTTATCGATACACACATATGAGTGGAATGTTCATAAAATGAGAAACAAAGATATTCCTAAGTATAATTAAATATGGTTAGACACAGGGACTAAGCAAAGGTAGGGAGAAATAAATACATTTGACCTTTGAACAACTCAGGGGTTAAGGGTGCTGATACGCCAGCACAGTTGAAAATCCATGTGTGTTTTGATGCCCCCAAATCTTAAGTTGTACCTCAGTATCCATAGGGGATTTGTTCCAAGACCCCCATGGACACCAAAATCCACAGATGCTCAAGTCCCCTATATAAAATAGCGTAGTTCAATGCATACATCAGACCACGCCATCTGCAGACTTTCAACAATGTATTGAAAAAGCTACAGATATTTATTGAAAAAAAATCTCCATATAAATGGACCCACACAGTTCAAATCCATGTGTTCAGGGATAAACTCTAATAATGATGGTTCAAAAGAAAATTTTTACTTTATGTATAAAGGCAATTCTTCAAACAATTGAAAACTATATTTATTTAAGAGTAAATTTTTAAAGGTGGATGTGTACCCTTCCAATATAAATAAATTCCTAAGGAATATGTTTGACTTTACTTATAAACAACTGTAATTTTCTTAACAATGAAAAAAGTAGTTTTCCTTGAAGAGAGCAGGCCTATCTTATAACAGAAAATAAGTTTATAATGGATACTTAATGTCAATAACAAAAAGTATAATAGTGCTATCAACATGATCAAAAGGCATTTGTTAACATAGGCCAGTTGAACATTAAAATGTTCTACAGATAAAATTCTAACTAATGGTCCATTGCTTACCACAACAACTTCAAAGAGTGCTTGCTTTCTGAAGAAACAACATACATGCATGACATTTTATTGCTTTCTATTCATGAGTCAGATTCTGAAGGTCAGGCAACACTCCCATGCAGAACTTTTAAGTAAACACCTCCCACTAATTTCAAAGTCGCCTTCAGAACAAAAGTCCTTTGTAGTATGGGAGAAAAGACCATGCAAAAGGGGCAAAATGTAAACATGTACCTATTAATTATATATCTATCTATGTATCTATCTATGTACCTATCTGTTTCTATCTATCCTGTTTATCATCCAGCTATCTATCTATTTATCTATCTATCATCTATCTATCTACCTATCTAAGAAACATGACATTCACTTATCTTTTAAGATTTTTATTAAAATATAGCTAACATACAATATTAGTTTCAGACATACATCAGAATTATTCAATATTTATAAACTCGAAGAAGTGATCCCTGTAAGTCCAACAACACCCTGACACCATATCACGCTATTACAATATTACTGACTATATTCTCTATGCTGTAAATTACACCCCCATGAATTTTTTGTTTCAGACCTAGAAATTTAAAACTTTAATGCACTTTCTCTCTTTTTAATTTTTTGATTACAGTTGACATCCAATATTATTTCATATTAATTTCAGGTGTACAGCATAGTGGTTAAATATTTATGTAATGTAAGAAGTGATCCCCTTGACTAGTCTACTACCTACCTAGCACTATACATAATTATTACCATATTATTGACTATGTTCCCTATGTTTTACTTTACATGCCCATGACTATTTTATAACTACAAATGTGTACTTCTTAATATCTTCACATTTTTCACACTGCTCTGCAACATCCTTCCCATCTGTCATCCCAATAAATCTAGTACCTACCTGACACCATACATAGTTAGTACAATATTACTGAGTATAATGCTTACGCTATAACCTACAGCCCCATGACGACTTTGTAACAACCAATATTTACTTCTTAATCCCTTTTCCTTTTTCATGCATCCCCAAAGCTCCTCCTGTACAAATGTCAAAAGGTTCTCTGTTTCTAAAAGTGTGTTTCTGTTTTCTTTGTTTATTTTGTTCTTTACATTCCACATATAAGCAAAATCAGATTGCACCTGTCTTTCCCTATTTTAAATACTTCACTCAGCACAATACCTTCCAGGTCCATCCATGCCACTGGAGATGGCAAGAGCCCATTTCCTTCCATGGTTGAGTAACACTTCAGTGTATACATGTACCTCCTACTCTTTATCCATTCATCCGTCCTCAAACACCGAGGCTGCCTCCATATCTTGGCCTTTGTAAACAATGCTGCAGTAAATATGTGGATGCACATATCCCTTTGAAATAGCATTTTGAGTTTCTTAGGATAAATGCCCAGAAGTGGGATTACTGGGTCCTTCTTTGTTTCTTGTTATACCCTTTGTTTTAAAGTTCCTTTTGTCTGGTATAAGTATTACTACCATAGCTTTTGTTTTTAATTTCTGTTTTCATGAAATATCTTTTTCCCATCCTTTAACTTTCACTGTGTGTGTGTCTTTCAAGCAGAAGTGAGTCTCTTGTAGACAGGGTACGTAAGGGTACTTTATTCTTATCCATTCAGCCCTCCTGTGTTGTTTGATTGTAGCATTTACTCAATTTACATTTAAAGTAATTACATATGTCTTATTACATTTTATTACAATTATTATGATTATTATGATTATGATTGGTATTTATCTTTTCTTCTTTTTAAAGAAGTCTCTTTAACATTTCTTGTAATACTGGTTTGGTGATGAGCAACTCCTCTAGCTTTTTTCTTTTCTGTGAAGCTCTTTATCTGTGCTTTGATTCTAAATGATAGCTTTGCTGGGTAGAGTAATATTGGTTGTAGGTCCTTCCTTTCCATCACTTTGACTATTTTGTGCAAATCTCTTCTGGCCTGCAAAGTTTCTGTTGATAACTCAGCTGGCCATCTTATGGGAGCTCCCTTCCAGCTTCCTAGCTGCTTTCTCTTGCTGCTTTTAAGATTTTTGTTTTGCCTTTATTCTTTGGCATTTTAATTATGATGCATCTTGGTCTGGGCCTCTTTGGGTTCATATTGTTTGGGACTCTGCACTTTCTGGGCTTATATATTTATTTTCTTTGCCAGGTTACAGAATTTTTCTGTGATTACTTCTTCAAATAGGTTTTCAATTCTTCATTCTTTCTCTTCTCCTTCTGGTATCCATATGATGTAAATATTGGTATGTTTCAGGTTGAAACAGAGGTCTCCTAAACTATTCTCATTTTCTTGGATTCTATTTTTTCCCTCCTATGCTGATTGTGTGTTTTCTGTTACCTTGTCTTCCAAATCATTGATTAGACCTCTGCTTCATCTAGTCTGGTGATTCCTTCTAGTGCATTCTTCATTTCAGTTATTGTATTCTACACTTCTGACTCATTCTTTTTTACGGTTTCTATGTCTTTTTTTTATGCATGGTATCTCTTTGTTGAAGTTCTCACTAAGTCATTTGAACATCCTTAAACCAATTGTTTTGCACTCTGCAACAGGTAGATTGCTTGTCACCATTTCGTTCAGATCTTTTTCTGGTGCTTTCTCCTGTTCTTTTATTCAGGGTATATTTCCTTGTTTCCTCATTTTGGCTTTCTCCCTGTGTTTGTTTCTATGCATTAGGTATATCTGCTATGTCTCCCACTCTTGGCCAAGTGACCTTATGTAGTAAGTGTCCAGTGGGGACCTGGAAGAGTCTTCCTGGTCACCTGTTCCAGGTGCTCCAGGAGTGACTCTTGTGTGGGTTTTGTGTGCCCTCCTGTTATAGTTGAGCTTTGATTGCTATTGGCACATCAGTGGGTGGGATTGACCCTCGTGCTGACTGTCTGTGGGGTTTGGCTACATCCACAGCTTATGGGATGCTGTGCAAGGGTGTTACCCCACTGAGTGGGATTCACCTCAGGGGATATGGTGCCTGTTAAGACCGCCCTTTGTGTTTGCCACTTATGGAGCTAATTGGCAGTGCTCTGCTGTGGTGTGTAGTTAATTTCTAGGTATATTGGTTCTGGGGCCTCTTGGGAGGGGCTCTGGTGCAGGTCCAGGTCACCCACTGCCTGTGACCAGCTGGGAACTACCTGGTAGGAACTACAAAGGGATCTGTAGTTTTTGCTGCCTGCGCTAAACCAGGAGGCACATGGGAGAGGCCACAGTGTGAAACGAGGATGGTTGCCCCCAGTACCAGACTTGCAGTAGCTCCTCAGAAAGCTAGGACACCCCAAGTCCTGCTGCAACCTGCCAGCTCCCTTAAAGTTCATCCCCTGATAAAGCCTTGTGCAGTACACATGTTGCAGTATGCAAGGTCTCAGGGAGTCACTACAGTGGGAAGTGTTGTGGTCACCTGGTTAATGTAGACTCTGGTTTGGTGCCCTTGATGAGCCCGGAGTTACTCAGCAAGACTCAGAGCACACTAAGGTCTGTGGACTCTGATAGTTTTCCTAGAAACAGTAAAATGTGGGCAGGGCTGGCTGCTCACAGAGAAAGTGCTTATGGCATTAGGGGAGTTGGGTGTTAGCAGGGTGAAACCCCCGAACTCACTAAACCAGATTCAGATTAAGCATAGATGGTGGGCACAATATATGAAAATTGCAGCCACCTGCAGGCTGCATGGCAGCAGGACCCGTCACAGGAGAAATGGGACTTTCTTTTAGCCCCAGCCTTAAAGCCACACACCTCAGTCTCCTCCCCACATGTCTCTCATGCCCTCAAGGAAGTGTCCCTCTGCCACAGCCCATGCTGAGGGCCTGCGAGTGAGTCTGTATGACAGTCATTTAAGGGGATTTCTGGGTTTCCTGCAGCCTTCTGTCCCATCCAGAGGATTGGAATGCCCACTATTTTTCACAGCCAGATGTTTTAGGGGCTCCTCTTCCTGGTACCAGTATTCTAGGCTGAGGAGGTGGAGTGGGGCTGAGGTCCTTTACTCCTTTAGGGGGAACCTCCATGGCCATGGTATTCCTCCCAATTTTCATCTGCCACACAAAGGTTTAGGACTGGCCCTTTTCACATCTTTACCTCTCCTACCAGTGAGAGGTGGTTCTTCTTTTTATCCATAGTTATAAACCTCTGTTCAGCCAGACTACAGATGGTTCTCTAGGTTGAATGTCCTATAATTAGTTGTAATTTTAATGGGTTCACAGAAGGAAGCAGGCACAGTATTTATCTATGCTGCCATGCTGGATCTCCTCCCTTGTTTATTTTGTTCTTCAGATTCCACATATAAGTGAAATCACATGCATTTGTCTATCTCTGTCTAACATACTCCACTCAGTACAATACCCTCCAGGTCCATACACACAACCAGAGATGACAAGAACCCATTCCTTTTCATTGCTGAACAGTATTCCATTGTATATATGTACCACCTCCCCTTTATCCATTCTTTCATTGACAGACACCCAGGCTACTTCCACATCTTGGCCATTGTAAACAACACTGCAATGAACGTATGGATGCAAATGTCCCCTCAAAGTAGCATTTTGTGTTTCTTCAGGTAAACACCCAGACATGGAATTACTTGGTCCTTCTTTGTCTCTTGTTATAGCTACTGTTTTAAAGTCTATTTTGTCTGGTATAAGTATTGCTACCCCAGCTTTTTTTTCTTTCATTTTTATGAAATATCTTTTCCCATCCCTTCACTTTGTGTCTGTGTGTATCTTTCAATCTGAAGTGAGTCTCTTGTAGGCAGCATATGTAAGCATTTTGTTTACTTATCCATCCAGCCCTCTTATATCTTTTGATTTGAGCATTTAATCCATTTACACTGAAAATAATTGATAGCTATGCAGCTATTCCCACTTTATTTCTCATAATTTTGATTTTTTCTTTTCTTTTCTTTTTTTTTGTTTTTGTTTTTTTTGGTCTTAAAGAAGTCCCTCTAACATTTCTTGTAATACTGGTTTGGTGGTGATGAACACCTTAACTTTACCTCATCTGGGAAGCTCTTTATCTGTCCTTTGATTTTAAATGCTAGCCTTCCTGGGTCACGTACCCTTGGTTGTAGGTCCTTGCATTTCATCACATTGAATATTTTGTGCTAATCTCTTTTGGCATGCAAAGTTTTGGTTGAGAAATCAGCTGAAAATCTTATGAGGGCTCCCGTATAAGTTACTAGTTGTTTTCTCTTGCTGCTTGTAGGAGTCTCAATTTGTTTTTAACCTTTGGCATTTTAATTATAATGCGTCTTATATAATGTGGGCCTGTTTGGGTTCATCTTGTTTAAGACTCTGCACTTGTATGTCTATTTCCTTCACCAGGTTAGGAAAGCTTTCAGTCATTATTTCTTCCAATATGTTTTCAATTGCTTTGTATTCTCCTTCTAGTACCCCTATTGATGCAAATGTCATTATGTTTTATGTCATCCCAGAGGCCTCTTAAACTATCTTTGTTTTTTGGATTCTTTCTTTTTCTTTTTGATGTTCTGATTAGGTGTTTTCAGCTCCCTAGTCTTCCACATCACTGATTTGACCCTCTGCATCATCTAGTCTGCTGGTGACTCCTTGTAGTGCATTCTTCTTCTTTTTTTTTTTTTTTGTAATCACAGACCATATTTTTTATTTATAAAGGAAAACAGTAAGTTGAAAACATGCTGCTTAATTAAAATAACAGAACAGACAATAGAATAATGCTATACATACGGAAGATAGCCTTTTGGGGTATATTTGTCATTTATTCATTTATGTATATTATGTATATTCATTATGTAATATTATGTATATTCATTATTTTTTTTTCCTTTCTATTTTTTTTATTTATTAGTTTCAGGTGTACAAGACAAGGTAATACTTAGACGTTCATCATTTATATCCCTCACACTGTGAAACCCCCTCCCCCCATCCACTATCCCTCCGACCTCACACTGAACCATCACATTATATATATAAAATTATAGTTGGCATTCATTAATGTTTAGCTTCTGGTGTACAATGCTATGATCAGGTATCCACAGTATCCCTGAGGTGGTCTCCCAAATAGGACGCATGTCCATCGGATACCCAACAAAATCTTTACAACATTATTGAATACCTTCCCCAAATTAATTTTCAAAAAAACCCTGAGTCCATCTTGTGGTTACCAGCTGCTTCCAAATCCCTTCACCTTTCACCTTATCCCCAACCCCCCCGCTCCACACCCATCTAACAACTCTCGGTTTTTTCTTTGTGTCCCCAAAACTGTTTCTGATTAGTTCATTCACATAGTCTTTTCTTTAGATTCCATATATAAGTGAGATCATATGGTACTTGTCTTTCTCTTTCTGACTTATTTCACTTAACATAATGTTCTCTAGATCCATCCATGTTGCTGCAAATGATAAGATTTCTTTCTTCTTTATGGCTGCGTAATACTCCATTGTATAAATGTACCACAGCTTCTTAATCCAGTCATCTACCGATGGGCATTTTGGTTGTTTCCATATCTTGGCTATTGTGGAAAGTGCTGCAATAAACATAGGAGTGCATACAGATTTTTGAATTGGAGTTTTGGATTTCTCCGGGTAGATGCCTAGGAGTGGAATTACTGGATCATAGGGTAGTTCCATTTTCAGATTCCTGAGATACCTCCATACTGTTTTCCATAGTGGCTGCACTAATCTGCAATCCCACCAACAGTGCACTAGCGTTCCCTTTTCTCCACATCTACGCCAGCATTTGTTGTTTGTTGATTTATTGATGATAGCCATTTTGACTGGAGTGAGGTGGTATGTCATTGTGGTTTTTATTTGCATTTCTCTGATGGTTAGTGAGGTTGAGCATTTCTTTTTTTTTTTTTTTTTTTTTTTTAATTAATTTTATTGGGGTGACAATTGTTAGTAAATTTACATAGATTTCAGGTGTACAATTCTGTATTACATCGTCTATAAATCCCATTGCGTGTTCACCACCCAGAGTCAGTTCTCCTTCCATCACCATATATTTGATCCCCTTTACCCTCATCACCCACCCCCCACCCCCTTACCCTCTTGTAACCACTAAATTATTGTCTGTGTCTATGAGTTTTTGTTTCTCATTTGTTTGTCTTGTTCTTTTTGGTTTATATACCACATATCAGTGAAATCATAGGGTTCTCTGCTTTTTCTGTCTGACTTGTTTCACTTAGCATTATTCTCTCGAGATCCATCCATGTTGTCACAAATGTTCCTATATCATCTTTCCTTAACGCCGAATAGTATTCCATTGTGTATATGTACCACAACTTCTTTATCCATTCATCTATCGAAGGACATTTTGGTTGTTTCCATGTCTTGGCCACCGCAAACAAAGCTGCAATGAACATTGGCGTACACGTGTCTCTATAGAGAAATGCTTTTATATTTTTGGGGTAGATACCCAGGAAAGCGATTGCTGGGTCATATGGTAATTCTATTCGTAATTTCTTGAGGAACCTCCACACTGCCTTCCATAGTGGCTGCACCAGTCTGCATTCCCACCAACAGTGTATGAGAGTTCCTTTTTCTCCACAGCCTCTCCAACACTTGTTACTATTTGTTTTGTTGATGAAAGCCATTCTGACTGGGGTGAGGTGATATCTCATTGTGGTTTTCATTTGCATTTCTCTGATGATTAGCGATGTTGAGCATTTTTTCATATGTCTATTTGCCATTTGTATATCCTCTTTGGAGAAATGTCTCTTCAGGTCCTCTGTCCATTTTTCAATTGGGTTGTTTGTTTTTTTGTTGTTGAGTTTCATGAGTTCCTTGTATATTTTGGATATTAGCCCCTTATCAGAGGAACTGTTTGCGAAAATCTTCTCCCATTCAGTTGGTTGCCTCATTATTTTGTCAATAGTTTCTTTTGCTGTGCAGAAGCTTTTCAGTTTCATATAATCCCATTTGTTTATTTTAGTTTTTACTTCCATTGCCTTTGGAGTCAAATTCATAAAATGCTCTTTGAAGCCAAGGTCCATAAGTTTAGTACCTATGTTTTCTTCTATGCAGTTTATTGTGTCAGGTCTTATGCTTAAGTCTTTGATCCATTTTGAATTAATTTTGGTACATGGTGACAGATAGCAGTCCAGTTTCATTCTTTTGCACGTAGCTATCCAATTCTGCCAGCACCATTTATTGAAGAGGCTGTCTTTCCTCCATTGTATGTTTTTAGCTTCTTTGTCAAAAATTATCTGTCCATATTTATATGGTTTTATTTCTGGGTTCTCAATTCTATTCCATTGGTCTATGTGTCTGTTTTTCCGCCAATACCAAGCTGTTTTGATTATTGTAGCCCTGTAGTACAAGGAAAAATCAGGGAGTGTGATACCTCCAGTACTGTTCTTTTTTTTTAATATTGCTTTGGCTATTCGGGGTCTTTTGTGGTTCCATACAAATCTGATGATTTTTTGTTCTATTTCTTTAAAAAATGCCATTGGGATTTTAATGGGGATTGCATTAAATCTGTATATGGCTTTGGGTAATATGGCCATTTTAACTATGTTGATTCTTCCAATCCATGAGCACGGAATGTCTTTCCATTTCTTTGTGTCTTCTTCAATTTCTTTCAAAAATGTCTTATAGTTTTCAGCATATAAATCCTTCACATCCTTGGTTAAGTTTATTCCTAGGTATTTTATTCTTTTTGCTGCAATTGCAAAATGAATTGTTTTTTCTATCTCTTTTTCTGAGATTTCATTGTTGGTATATAGGAAAGCAATGGACTTTTGTACGTTGATTTTGTAGCCAGCAACTTTACTATATTCATTGATTGTTTCTAATAGCTTTTTGGTGGAGTCTTTAGGGTTTTCTATGTATAGCATCATGTCATCTGCAAAGAGTGACAATTTAACTTCTTCATTCCCAATTTGGATGCCTTTTATTTCTTTCTCTTGCCTGATAGCTCTGGCGAAGACTTCCAACACTATGTTGAAAAGCAGAGGTGATAGGGGACAACCTTGTCGTGTTCCTGAACGTAGAGCAAAGGGCTTCAGCTTTTCACCATTAATTATGAGGTTAGCTGAGGGCTTGTCGTATATGGCCTTTATTATGTTGAGGTATTTTCCTTCTATACCAATTTTAGTAAGTGTTTTAATCATAAATGGATGTTGTATCTTATCAAATGCTTTTTCTGCATCAATTGATAGAATCATATGATTTTTGTCCTTTATTTTGTTTATGTGATGTATCACATTGATGGATTTGCGAATGTTGAACCATCCTTGTGCCCCGGGGATGAACCCCACTTGGTCGTGATGAATAATCTTTTTAATGCATTGTTGTATTCGATTTGCTAGAATTTTGTTTAGGATTTTAGCATCTGTATTCATGAGAGATATGGGTCTGTAGTTTTCTTTTTTTGTGTTGTCCTTACCAGGTTTTGGTATCAGGGTAATGTTGGCCTCATAAAATGAGTTAGGGAGTACTGACTCTTCTTCAATTTTTTGGAAGAGTTTGAGCAGGATTGGTATTAGATCCTCTTTGAAGGTTTGGTAGAATTCACTGGTGAAGCCATCTGGTCCAGGACTTTTGATTTTGGGAAGGTTTTTGATGACTGATTCAATTTCGTTACTGGTGATCGGCCTGTTAAGATTTTCCAGTTCTTCATGATTCAGCCTTGGAAGGCTATATGTTTCTAGGAACTTGTCCATTTCTTCTAAGTTATTAAATTTGGTGGCATATAGTCCTTCATAGTATTCTTGGATAATCCTTTGTATTTCTGTGGTGTCCGTGATAACTTCCCCTTTTTCATTTCTGATTTTGTTAATTAGTGTCTTCTCTCTTTTTATCTTAGTGAGTCTAGCCAAGGGTTTGTCGATTTTGTTAATCTTTTCAAAGAACCAGCTTTTTGTCACATTAATTTTTTCTATTGTCTTTTTGTTCTCTATTTCATTTAGTTCTGCTCTGATTTTTGTTATTTCCTTTCTTCTGCTGACCTTGGGTTTCGCTTGTTCTTCTTTTTCTAGTTTTTTAAGGTGTAACATGAGGTTATTTATTTGGGATTTTTCTTGTTTCTTGAGATAGGCCTGTAATGATATAAATTTCCCTCTTAAAACTGCTTTTGCGGCATCCCAAAAATTTTGGTAGGATGTATTTTCATTGTCATTTGTTTCTATGTATCTTTTGAGCTCTCCTCTAATTTCTTCTTTGACCCAGTCGTTCTTTAAAAGTATGCTGTTTAATCTCCATGTATTTGTGTTTTTTCCTGCTTTCTTTTTGCAGTTGATATCCAATTTCAAAGCTTTGTGATCAGAGAATATGCTTGGTATGATTTCAATCTTCTTAAATTTGCTGAGGCTGATTTTGTGTCCCAATATATGGTCTATCCTTGAGAATGTTCCATGTACACTAGAAAAGAATGTATAGTCTGATGTTTTAGGATGAAGTGCTCTATATATGTCAATTATGTCCAATTCATCTAATGTGTCATATAGGGCTGCGATTTCGTTATTTATCTTCTGTTTGGATGATCTATCCAAAGCTGTCAATGATGTATTTAAGTCCCCTAGTATAATTGTGTTTTGGTCAATTTCTCCCTTTAGTTCTGTTAGTAGTTGCTTGGTATATTTCGGTGCTCCCTGATTGGGGGCATAAATATTGATGACTGTTATGTCTTCTTGTTGTATAGTCCCCTTTACCATTATGAAATGTCCATCTTTGTCTCTTGTTATCTTTTTCACCCTGAAGTCTGTTTCATCGGAAATCATTATGGCTACACCTGATTTTTTCTGGGAACCATTTGCTTGGAGTGTCAATTTCCACCCTTTCACTTTGAGTCTATGCTTGTCCTTGTAGCTGAGATGTGTCTCTTGTAGGCAGCATATGGTTGGGTTTAGTTTTTTGATCCAATCTGCTACTCTGTGTCTCTTTATTGGTGAGTTCAGTCCATTTACATTTAGGGTGATTATTGATATGTGAGGATTTCCTGTCATTCTGTCTTTAGTTTTCTGGTAAGGCTGTGTCTCCATTCTTCCTTTGCCTTTTTGTTGTTGTCTGTTATTTCTGTGTGGTAGCATTCTATGATGTTTCCCCCTGTTTCTTCTTTTATTACAGTATATATTTCAGATTTGGATGTTTTTTGAGTGGTTACCCTTGAGTTTATGTAAAAGAAAGTTTGATATTTAGAGTATTCCAGTTTCTTCAGTCCGCTTACTTTCTCTATTCCCATATTCCAGTTCAGGCCTTTACGCTCCCCCTTTTTATGTTTTGGTTGCCACAAGTTGTCCCTGTTGATGGTGGTCTAATAGCCTCCTTTAGTATTTCTTGTAGTGCAGGTCGTGTATTAGAAAATTCCCTCAGCTTCTGGATGTCTGGAAAGGTCTTTATTCCTCCTTCATATCTAAAGGAGATCTTTGCTGGATATATTATTCTTGGCTCATGATTTTTCTCTTTCAATAGTTTGAATATTTGGTTCCATTCCCTCCTAGCTTGTAGAGTTTCTGCTGAAAAATCTGATGATAATCTAATGGGCTTTCCTTTGTAAGTTACCGTCTTCTTTTCCCTGGCTGCCTTGAGGATTCTTTCTTTATCATTGATTTTAGACAGCTTCAATACAATGTGCCTTGGTGAAGGCCTGTTGGGATTGAGGTAATTAGGTGTTCTATTTGCTTCTTGGATTCGAGGATCCAGTTCTGTCCACAAGTTTGGGAAGTTCTCATCGACGATTTGTTTGAATATATTCTCTGTTCCCTTCCCTCTTTCTTCTCCTTCTGGTATACCCATTATTCTTATATTGCTCTTTCTGATGAAATCAGAAAGTTCTTGTAGAGTTCTTTCATTTCTTTTAAGTCTCAAGTCTCTTTCTTCTTCCCTCTGTGTAAATTCCAGGTTCCTATCTTCGATGTCACTGATTCTTTCCTCCATCTGGTCAACTCTACTACCTAAGCTGGATATTTTATTGTTAATTTCTTCTATAGAGTTCTTAATCTCCAGAAATTCTATTTGGTTCTTTTTCAAGATTTCAATCTCTTTTGTAAAATGCTCATTAAGTTCTTTGATTGTGTTTCTGAGTTCATTAAACTGCCTTTCTGTGTTTTCTTGCATCTCGTTCAGTTTTTTCAGAATTGCTATCTTGAATTCTCTGTCATTTAAATCACAAAGGTCCATATCTCTAAGTTCCTTTTCTGGAGACTTTTCACTTTCTTTCTGAGCTATCTTGTTGCCTTGGTTATTCATGGCAATCACTGATTTACTATTTCTCTTCCTAGACATCTACAGGAGTGTCTTCTGCAACAGGTTGATAGGTATGCGAAGAGCTTTTGGAGTTCCAAAGCTCTTTCTGCACCAGATTCAGAGCCCGTTTGTTTCAGCAGTTCTGTTTACTCCTGCAGGGATCCGCCCAGATAGGTGGGGCCAGGGGCGGGGTGAGTTGTGAGAGGTGGCCCAGAGCAATGGCGGAGACCACCACCACAGCCAGTCCTGCTTCCACAGCTCCCTCCCCTTTGCCGGAACTAGTTGAGCTGCGAATCTGTGTCTGCGGTCCACAGTTCTCAGAGCAGCAAATATTGTGTCCTTTGATCCGACACTGCTACTTTATCGCTTCTAGCACCGGGCAGGTGGGGGCGGGGCGAGCTCTGGGAGGGTAGGGAGGGGGCGGCTAGTCTCCGTGCCTAAGGCTTCCGTTCTCCGCTCGGCAGTGAGGGCTTAAACCACCGATTTCAGCCCTCTTCCCTCAGTCTTTGCTCCGAGGTCTGCTGTGAGCGAGCGTTGGGTTCAGCGGTTTTGCATGCTGCCCTCTCAGCCCTGTGGGCCGTAAGCGGAGCCCTAGCAGTCCGAGTCCTTCCCTCTCCCGCAGCGGCGGTAGTTCTGGGAGCAGCGGGCTCCGAGCACTGAGCTAGGTCTGTGTCCTGCGCCCGCGCGGCTCCGTCTCCGCACTTCTCCTCTCCCTCCTCCCCCGCTCGCGCGATTCACCCACCTGGAGGTGAATTCAGTAGTCGGCCTCTTCGTCTTGCCTGTCTGCTGTGCAAGGAGTCCGTTGTGGAGTTATTGTTGTCTGATTCGTTGTAAATTCCAGGGGAGCGTTACAGAGGCTCACCTCACGCCGCCATTTTTTTCGTAAACCGAGCATTTCTTCATATGTCTTCTTGCCTTCTATATGTCCTTTTTAGAAAAATGTCTCCTCATGTCCTCTGCCCATTTTTTAATTGGGTTGTTTGTTTTTTTTAGAGTTGAGTTGAGTAAGTTTTTTATAGATTTGTGATATTAATCCCTTATCAGATATATCATTGGCAAATATCTTTTCCCATACAGTAGGATCCCTTTTTTTTTTATTGATGGTTTCCTTTGCTGTGAAAAAACGTTTTAGTTTGATGTAATCCCACATGTTTATTTTTTCTCTTACTTCCCTCGCTCGAGGGTATATATCAGTGAAAATCTTACTCCGGGTAATGTCCATGAAGTTTCTTCCTATATTTTCTTCTAGATATTTTATGGTTTCAGATCTTACATTTAAGTCTTTAAGCCATTTTGAATTTGTTTTTGTATATGGTGTAAGGAGGTGGTACAGCTTCATTTTCTTGCATGTGTCTGTCCAGGTTTCCCAACACCACTTATTGAACAGACTGCCTTTACCCCATCGTACATTCTTGCTTCCATTGTCGTAGATTAGATGGGCATATAGGCATGGATTTACGTCTGGACTCTCTATTCTGTTCCATTGATCTATGTGTCTATTTTTATGCCAGTACCATGCTGTTTTGATTACTGTAGCCTTGTAGTATTGTTTGAAATCAGGTATCGTTATACCTCCCACTTTGTTCTTATTTCTCAAGATTGCTGAGGCTCTCCGGGGTCTTTTATGGTCCCATATAAATTTTAGGATTATATGTTCTATTTCTGTGAAAAACGCCGTTGGTAGTTTGATAGGAATTGCGTTGAATATGTATATTGCCTTAGGCAGTATGGACATTTTAACTATATTAATTCTTCCTATCCATGAACATGGAATGTGTTTCCATCTATTTATGTCTTCTTTCATTTCTCTCTTCAGTGTTGTATAATTTTCTGAGTACAGATCTTTTACATCTTTGGTTAGATTTATTCCCAGATAGTTTATAGTCTTTGGAGCAATTGTAAATGGAATTGTTTTTTAATTTCTCCTTCTGCTATTTTATTATTGCTATATACAAATGCAACTGATTTCTGAATATTAATTTTATATCCTGCTACTTTACTAAATTCATCTATCAGATCTAATAGTTTCTTGGTGGAGTCTTTAGGTTTCTCTATATATAGTATCATATCATCTGCATATAATGATAATTTTACTTCCTCCTTACCAATTTGGATGCCTTTTATTTCTTTCTCTTGTCTGATTGCTGTGGCTAGAACTTCCAGCACTATGTTGAATAGAAGTGGAGAAAGTGGGCAACCTTGTCTTCTTCCTGATCTTAGGGGGAATGGTTTTAGCTTTTCCCCATTGAGTATGATGTTAGCTGTGGGTTTGTCATATATGGCCTTTATTATGTTAAGACATGATCCCTCTATTCCCACTTTCTTAAGGGTGGCTTCGTAAAAAGTGTTTGGGAGTCTTCCTTCCTTCTGGATTTTTTGGAAGAGCTTGAGGAGAATAGGTGATAATTCTTTTTTGAACGTTTTGAAAAATTCACCTGTAAAGCCATCTGGTCCAGGGCTTTTGTTTGTTGGGAGATTATTGATTACTGATTCAATTTCCCTGGTGGTAATCAGACTGTTCAGGCTTTCTGTTTCTTCTTGAGTTAGCCTTGGAAGGTTGTGCGCCTCTAGAAAATTGTCCATTTCTTCAAGGTTGTCAAATTTGTTGGCATATAGTTGTTCATAGTAATTTCTTAAATTTTTTTGTATTTCTGTGGTGTCTGTTGTCACTTCTCTTTCATTTCTGATTTTATTAATTTGGGTCCTCTCTCTCCTTTTTTTAATGAGTCTGGCTAAAGGTTTGTCGATTTTGTTTATCTTCTATAAGAACCAACTCTTGGATTCATTTATCTTTTGTATTGTTTTTCTGGTTTCTATTTCATTTATTTCTGCTCTGATCTGAACTGCAATCTTGAATTCTCTGTCATTTATGTCACATATTTCCATATCTTTAAGTTCCTTTTCTGGAGACTTTTCACTTTCTTTCTGAGTTGTCTTGTTGACTTGGTTATTCATGGCAATTACTGATTTATTATTTCTCTTCCTAGACATCTATAGGAGTGGCTTCTGCAACAGGTTGATAGGAAGAGGTCTTTGTCTTGTGTTCCAGTACGTGTTTGTAGAATGTTTTATCTTCTCTCTGATGGCAACCTGTTTTTACTCTCTGACACTGTAGTGTTATGTTTTCTCTGCACTATTCCAGCTTCTCACACAATGGGGGGATTCCCTGGGAGATGGGCTTCTCCTCTGTTAATAGTTCGCCTGGGTCACAGGGTGCAGTGTCCGTGTTGGTATGTGGAGAGCTTTTGATGTTCCAAAGCTCTTTCTGCTCCAGATTTTTGTTCCAACAATTCTGTTTACTTTTGCAGGGATCCGCCCAGATAGGTGGGGCCAGTGGCAGGGTGAATTGTGAGAGTTGCCCCAAAGCAATGGTGGCGACCACCACCATAGCAGGTCCTGCTTCCACAGCTCCCTCCCCTTTGCTGGAACTAGTTGGACTGTGAATCTGTGTCTGCAGTCCCCAGTTCTCCGAACTGCAAATATTCTTCTTTTGATCTGACACTGCTACTGTTCTGCTTCTAGCACTGGCAGGTGGGTGAAAGGCGAGTTTCATGTGGGACAGCCTGCAGGGTCTCTGCTCCTGCTCCCCACATAAGAACGCAGGATGTTGTTATGCCAAAAAGGAACACCCACGGAGCCATAGGTAGGGAAGTCATATCACTATGGTCTCACTGGAGGCTGGGTTCACATGACATGCGACCTGCTGTCCGCTTTGCTGCCAACCGATCGACTCTCCTCAACTCTCCTTCACTCTCTTCAACCTTTCTCCGTAGCCACGGCAGTTATATTACTGGTCAATGGCTCAATGGTTACAGCTGACGGCCAACCAGCCACAGCTAGCAGCCATCCACCACCCGAGCCAGCACTTCTCCACATGAGGCCGAGAGCCTGGAAACTGCTCTCTGGGGCTCTGTCCCCACACTCCACCTCTACAGGGTCTCGCCTCATAATCTACGCGACAAATGTCTTCTTAGTGCCATATTAGCCTATTGACACCTATGGACGAAAATAAACGGTAGTCTTAGGAACCAACAATGGCAAATCCCTTCCATCTGGGAGGATACATGCTAGCTTTTTGTCCTGGGAAAGGATGGTCGCTGCCACGGGCACCTTTCCCTGTTTGTGGTACCAGACCTTTATGGCAGTGCTTGGGGTCTTTTGCATAGTTTCAACATGTACAGAACAGGGGACCCCATAATAGGCCATAACGAGAGCACGTATTTTCCCCGCAAAATCATCCCGATATCGGGACCTCCGTATACTACAGTCACTTGCGGTGGCTACTCAGCCACCACCCCTGACATCACTTGCAAATCGTGAGTCAAACTGGCCCCCCATGGGGCTATCAGGTCCAACCATCGACAGTGGGGGGTTTTGACCTTCCAGGGCCAAGTCCATTGCTGCCGTTCCCCTGCTTTCAAGCATGTGAGTATTGGCAGCAAAATGTTTCCATTTCTGCCGTAGCCTGACTTTAACAGTATCACTGGTGGTAACTTTTAATTGAATGGGAGCGGCTGTTCGATGTAGCAGAGCTTCTTCTGGTGTGGGCCCTCCCTTCCGTGGTCTCTCATTCAGGACTCTCAGGACGTCCCATAGACGCGAGGCCCAGTCATGCACCATGGGAGGGCGTTTTGACAACCAGAGACCTTGCTTCCAAAGGCCATTATAGCGTTCAATCATGCCAGCTGCTTGTGGGTTATAGGGAGCATGAAACAACCATTGCACGTCCATCCTGGCAGCCCAGCCAGGCATTTTACGGGCACTTCTTGCCCCATAAAATGGGTACCTCTGTCACTTTTCATGACTTGGGGGCACCCATAGAGGGTGCACAGCCGTGTAAAAGTGACCACTGTAGGCTACTGATCCGTAGCTGGACACGGAGAAGCAAACATCAACCCCGTAGCAGTGTCCACTGCTGTAAATGTGCATATTGCATTGTGGGCCTTAGGCCGGGGTCCAATATAATCTCCTTGCCAGCGAGTGAGGGGCACCCTCCCTTGCATAATCTGCTGTGTCTCGCAGGGAAGCCTCCACCTTTGAGGGCTGTCCTAGGTAAAGACGGCACAGTCATAGCAGGCATCTGCTATCTCCTGCCATTTCAAAGGCAGACATCAGCGTCTGCTCACCTGCCACATGGTTCGGCTTCCAGCGTGCTGCAATTTCCTATGCAGCCAATGGGCCACATCAGTGGCAGGAGCCCGTTCTAACCATCGGACCTGTGCTAGGGCATCTGCTTCATCATTACCTGGGGACACAAAGGGGGAGTGACCTGTGTCATGCATTAGAGTTACATCCTTTCTCTGCCCTAGGTCCCATAGGTCCTGCCACATGGCTTGACCCCACAGTGGACGGTGTCCTACTAACCAGTTTTGGTGTTTCCATGTAGGGAGCCACAACATTAGGCCTCAGAACACCACCCAGCTGTCAGTACAAATAACTAGGGGCCCAGGCTCGTGGCTGATTACCATTCACACAGCCCGTAATTCAGCCCACTGGCTACTCTGACCTGTCCCAGTATCAAACCAAATGTTGTCTGTTTTGGGCTGCACACCAATAGCCGTCCAAACAGCTGCAGCCCTTCGGTTAGAACCATCGGTAAACCAGGCATCCTCAGGTACGGGGGACTGTCCTTCTTTGTAGGGCAAGGGCTCCAAGTCCTCCCTTCTAGGCAGAGCACTTGGCTGAGCCTGGGCTACAAGCTCCACAGGCCCCAGGACCTGTTGTAGCTCTGTGCTCAAAGGGCTTGAACTAAGGGTGATATGTCGCTCTAAGTAGGCACCCCATTTGGTGAAGGTAATGATCTGTGCCACCCCCGTTTTGGGTCCCTGGGTCCATGTATGGACCCACCCCTGGACAGAATAGGTTGTTCTAACCAACACCTGTGCTGTTTCTGTGGTAGCTTCTGTGGCCACTAGGGCTGCATACACAGTGGCCAGCTGTTTCTCTATTAGAGAGTAGAGGACCTCCGCTTCTTTCTATAATTGGAACCAAAATCCCACTGGCAACTGGAGATGCTCCTGCCGTTGCCAGAGGCCCCATCCTTACCCTGTAGTCACACAACAACCTAGCAGTCTGTCCTCCTCAGTCTTTCCTTAGTGGAAGATGACCCTGCGAGATTGTCCCTCATTGGGGTTGAGTGTATGTTACCCTGAGTCTCCATGTTTGGTCCTTGTAAGCAGGGTCTGCAGTCAAAGATGAGTAAGTTTCCTCATGGGAGGAACGACCTAAGCCAGACGGGACCCCCCTAGGACTCCCATGTGCTAATGTAAAGTTAGGAGGTAGCTGTGCCCCTACTCTTCTGAGAAGCGGCTGACGCATGTCTCAACTATTGTCCTTTACCCTCTGGTGTAATGGACCCATTAGAACAATAGCATCTCGCTCCTCCTGTTTGGCTCATGGGATAATCTTATCTTTTGAGATTTATTCCCCCAGGGATGGTATGCATTGCACTTTGGTCATTTGGGGAATGGTATGCATCGGTTGCTTTGGGACGATTATGGGATTTGGAATGAATGATTATTGTATGGTGTAAGAGTTTCGCAGACCCTGCCCCTAATCAGGTGATGTCTATTGTAAAAAACCAATAAATATCCACGGTGACCCGATTCGGGGCTCCAGTCTCTTAAGGCTGTCAGTCCCTTGGTCCTCTGTGGTTTAACTGTATTTGAGTCTTTGTCTCTTTATTATAGTTTAACCCTCACCACCTCCCTCGTCTTCCCATGGCTTGTGTTGTGCAGGTCACAACATCTGGCGCCCAACGTGGGGCTCGAGGTGAGAAGAACGACTAAGAGTCGTACGGTCTGCAGATACGGTTGAAGGGTCTCTGAGTATCCGCTGCACAGCAACTACCTGGTAAGGAGGTGGTTTTATGGACTTAGAGAAATTAAACCAAGGTAAATCACAAGAATGAACAGAGACATTACTAACATTTTCGTGTGAAAGAGTGTGAGTGTGTGTGTGAATGCTTATAGTCCCACGATCTTCGTGATTATGGGGCTTGAATGGACTCATTATCGCGGTTCCATCACACCGTCATAAGACATAACAGCGACTCGGGGTGCCCCCCAACCTGGACTGGGATTGATACGGTCGCACCTTTTAGTCAAGATGGTTGCTAAGTCTTCGAGAGGGGAACGGCCAGCAGAGCATCAGAGTGGACATTGAGTTAAAGTCCTTTCTTTTCTTTCCTGTTCCTTAAACTAACATGGGTAATTCAGAAAGCAAGTATAGACCTTATATTTGTTTGCTTAAGCAATTCCTCAAAAAGGGAAAGTATAAAACCTCAGAGAAAAAATTAGAAGAACTTCTTAAAGTCATTGAGACTCATTGTTCCAGGTTTCCCAGCCTAGGAACTTTAGATTTAGATAAGTGGGATGCAGTTGGCCAAGATCTCCGTGATCTACATGCCGACGGGATGTCTTTCCCTGGCTCAATCTGGGAGACGTTCGAGCAGGTTTGATCACTTCTGGAACCGCTCCAAACAGATTCAGAAGAGAGGGAAGATAGAGAAGACAATGGAGATTAACCGATAAGAATAAGAAAGGAGTTAAATGAGGACAAGAAATCAGAGTCAAATTCTACAACTATTCCTAGAAATCTTTATCCTGATCTAGGGGAGTGCCTTAAGGAGGAATTCCCTCCTCCTCCTCTAAGTTATTGATCTCCACCACCGCCTTGCAGAGACCAGGTGTGGAATCCTCCCAAAGTTTCTTAGAATTCTAACAATGCTTTTACAAAGAAACCTCCTCAGATAACAGCCAAACAATGTAGTTTTAAATTGTCAGCTTTAGAACAAGGCATACATCAGGCAAAACTGGAAGGAGATAAAGATGCTCTCAATTGTCCTGTAATCTTTAGACAAGTTAGACAGCCTGATGCTAATCACCCTGATGGGGTCCATGAAGCAGTTTATGAGCCTTTTCCTATTAAATTACTCAAAGAACTAATACAGGCAGTATTGCAGTTTGGGACTACTTCTCCCTATACTGTAGGCCTTCTTAAAGGCATTGCCAATGTCAATAGAATGATTCCAGCAGATTGGAATGCTTTGTCTCAGACATGTCTCACTCCTTCTCAATTCCTCCAATTTAAAACCTGGTGGATTGAAGGAGCGGAGAATAAGGAAAGACAAAAATCTGGCTTGTAATGTAAACATTACAGCTGATCAGTTGTTATGAAAAAGATTTTGGACTACAACTCATAATCAGTTAGATATGGAAGGATTAGCCATTGAACAATTGAGACAAGTCTGCTTAACAGCATGGGAAAAAATTGAGGTAGAGGGTAAAACCCATTCCTCTTTTCAAAAAATTCTTCAAGGACCTCAAGAGCCTTATGCTGATTTTTTTTGCGCACCTGCAGGAAGCTATTAATAAACAGATAAATAATCCTGTAGCTGCTGATGTCATTTTACAAATTATGGCTTTTGAAAATGCTAATAAAGATTGTCTTTATCCTTGATAAAGATAAAGATTGTCTTTATCCTAGAGTTATTGGAGCTCAAAAAGGAAAGACAGATGCCATGGGCTATTTACGCTTGTGTCAAGAAGTAGGGACAGAAGATCATAAGGCAGCACTGTTAGCTAACGCAATTACAGGAGCCTTTCAAAAGAAAGACAAATTTTCTGGCACTTGCCATAATTGTGGAAAAACAGGACATACTTAAAAGAATTGCAGAGTTAAGAGTAAAAATAATTCTCAGCCACAACAGCCTGGGTTATGTCCCCGCTGTCAAAAAGGAAATCAATGGGCTTCAGTATGTAGATCTAAATATCATAAGGATGGCACTCTGCTTCAGGGAAACGGGAAGCAGGGCCAGCTCCAGGCCCAGACAACAACTGGGGCATTTGTGAGCCAGCCAATCCCTCAATTGGGGTTGTTTGCCAACCCAGCGGTACTACAGAATTACCAATTGGTACCGCCCCCTCAGAATAATCAGTTGAGCAATTAGTTTCTGCCACTGAAGAAAGTGCCGCAGTCGATGTTTGTACAGCTCAGGACATTTTATTACTTCCCAGAGAGACGCTTCTCCATGTGCCTACAGGCATAACTGGACCAATTCCTAAAAATACAGTTGGACTTCTCCTTGGTCGGTCAAGCTTAACATCAAAAGGAGTTACAGTCCACACTGGAATAATAGACCCAGATTTTAAAGGGGAAATTCGAATTGTTATGTCCTCCACAGGTCAGCTAAAGAAGGAGAGAGGGTCGCTCAGCTTCTTTTGATTCCTTATGTTCCACCTAATTTACAGGGAACTCAAAAGAGGACTGGAGGATTTGGAAGTACCGGCTTTGCAGGTACATTCCTGGCAGAAACAATTTCTAATATTCGCCCCTTGTGTCATGTTAAACTTCAAGATAGAAAATTTTTAGGACTTATGGATACTGGTGCTGACATTTCCATAATCTGTTCTCAAGATTGGCCTGCTAATTGGCCTACACAACAGGCTGACGTTAATGTTGTCAGGGTAGGTGAAATCAAAAAATTACTCCAAAGTACTCATATCCTCCCATGCTTTGGGCTGGAAGGACAAAAAGGATTTTTACAGCCATATGTTGCTGATATTCCAGTAAGTTTGTGGGGTAGAGATTTGCTTTCCCAATGGAGAGCTGAGATTGTAATTCCCCCCGGAAAGTATAGCCCACAAAGTCAAAAAATAATGAAACAAATGGCATACCAAATAGGACAAGGTTTGGGTAAATTTAATCAAGGTATTACCCAGCCCCTCCAGCCTGTATTACAGGTGGGACAGGAAGGATTAGATTTCATTCACAAGACCAACAGTCTTTTTGTTGGGGGCCGCTGTCGATGAGCTAAAAACTCCTTTGGCTCTTAAATGGATTAGTGATAAGCCTCACTGAATTGAACAATGGCCACTTTCTAAAAAGAAATTAGAGGCATTAACAGTTAGTACAAATTCAGTTAGAACAAGATCATATAGAGTCTTCCACCAGTCCGTGGAATTCTCCTGTGTTTGTTATAAAAAAGAGATCAGGAAAATGGAGAATGCTCACAGATTTGAGAGTAGTTAACTCTTTATTTGAGCCTATTAGGAGGAGGAGTAAACCTGGACTCCCTCAAAGGAGTCAACCTGCACTCCCTCAACCATCTATGATTCCAAAAAATTGGTCAGTAGTAGTTATAGATCTACAGGATTGTTTTTATTCCATTCCTTTGCATCCTGAAGACTGCCCTAGATTTGCATTTTCAGTACCCTCTTTAAATAATAAAGAGCCAATTAAGAGATATCAGTGGAAGGTACTCCCTCAGGGCATGCTAAATAGTCCCACAATTTGTCAATTTTATGTGGCTAGAGCTGTTTCTCCAGTTAGAAAAAAATTTCCAAACTGTTATCATTCATTATATGGATGATATTCTCTGTGCCCCAACCTCTCCAGAAGTTTTAGCTGATTGTTTTAAATTATTACAAGAACAACTTGAATTAGCTGGACTTTGTATTGCTCCTGATAAAATTCAGACCACTACTCCTATAAAATATATTGGAGCCATTCTGGATAGACAATTAGACCTCAAAATGTACAAATTAGAAGAGATCAGATATCTACTTTAAATGATTTACAGAAGTTGTTAGGAGATATTAATTGGCTACGTCCCACTCTGGGAATTCCAACCTATGCGCTCAGTAATTTGGTTGGTTTCTTGCGGGGTCCTTCTCAATTAGATAGTCCCCATACTCTGACTCCTCAAACATGTCAGGAGTTAAAATTGGTGAAAAAGAAAATTCAAGAAGCACAGATTCAGCGCATAGATCCATTACAGCCTTTGCAGATTTTAATTTTTCCCACTCCTCATTCACTAACAGCGGTCATTACTCAACAAGAGGACCTAGTAGTAGTTGTTTTTACCTAATAATTTTGTCAAATCCCTTCCAACCTATTTAGAGTTAATTTCAGAGCTTGTCTCACGAGCTCGCACGAGAGTTCTTCATTTAAATGGAATCGAGGCTAATAAGATAGTAGTTCCGTTTAAAAAACAACAAATCCTACATTTAAATACTCATTCTGAGATCTGGCAAGTTGCTATTTATGGATATTTTGGAATAATTGATAATCATTATCCAAAAAATAAATTGTTCCAATTTGTGTTAAAAACTAGCTGGATTCTTCCTAAGAGATTAAGTTCAATTCCAATTTCAGAAAGAAAAACAGTGTTCACTGATGGATCTAATAATGGCAAAGCTACAATTGTTAGTGAGGTAGATCAACAAGTCATTCAGACTAATTGCACCTCTGCACAAAGAGCAGAGCTAGTTGCAGTTTTAACTGCCTTGCACGATCACAGTGAACCATTAAACATTGTTTCTGATTCAGCTTATGTAGTACATACAGTACAAAACATTGAGATGGCTCTTCTGTCTAATCATCCAAACCCGTCTCTCCAGTTTCTTTTTAATCAACTCCAACAAGTTGTCAGAAATCGACAACATCCATTTTTTATTACTCATATCCACACTCATACTCCCTTACTGGGACCATTGATGCGTGGCAATGCTCTTGCAGATTCATTGGTTGCTAATGTGTTAGTTACCAAGGCAACCAAGTTTCATTCTTTAACCCATACTAATGCTGCTGGCCTTCGAGCTCGTTTTCCCATCACTTGCAAACAGGCTAAACATATAATTCAAATTTGCCCGACTTGTCAGATTCTTAACGCTCCTCAAGAACACCCAGAAGGGGTTAATCCCTGAAGCTCAGTTCCAAATGATATTTGGCAGATGGATATAACCCATATTCCTTCATTTGGACGATTGTCATTTGTTCATGTTACAATTGACATATCTTCGGGTTTCATCACAGCCACCGCTCAGAGCGGCGAAACGGCTGGACATTCTTGTAGACATGTGCTTATCTGCTTTTCAATTATGGGACTTCCTAAGGCCATTAAGACAGATAATGGCCCTGCTTACACTAGTAACAAGTTCACAAAGTTCTGTGAACAGTGGAATATTAGCCATACCAGCAGGATTCCTTATAATCCCCAAGGACAAACCATTGTAGAACGTGTAGTACTCTTAAAAAAAAACAACTACAAAAACAAAAAGGGGAAGACAAGTATCCTCCGCAGGTGCAATTAGCCAAAGCTATGTTTAGTTTAATTTTTTTGAATTTTTCTGGCTCTAGTAACAACACAGAGCCAAACCTTGGGCACACAGCTGCAGAAAGACATTTTATTAATCTCCACAGCCCTAAAGCTTTGGATGATGTGCCCATTTGGTGGAAGGATATTCAGACAAATCAATGGCAGTTAGGGACTCTGTTAACATGGGGACGAGGACCTTGAGGGGGAAAAAAATGGTGGCGTGAGGTGAGCCTCTATAACGCTCCCCTGGAATGTACAACGAATCAGACAACAATAACTCCACAAAGGACTCCCTGCACAGCAGACAGACAAGACGAAGAGGCCCACTACTGAATTCACCTCCAGGTGGGTGAATCGCGCGAGCGGGGGAGGAGGGAGAGGAGAAGTGTGGAGACGGAGCCGCGTAGGCGCAGGACACAGACCTAGGTCAGTGCTCGGAGCCCGCTGCTCCCGAATCTTCTGCAGCTGCGGGAGAGGGAAGGACTCGGACTGCTAGGGCTCCGATTATGGCCCACAGGGCTGAGGGGGCAGCATATAGCACGGCTGAACCCAACGATCCCGGCAGCAAAGACTGAGGGAACAGGGCTGAAATCGGTGGTTTAAGCCCTCACTGCCAAGTGGAGAACGGAAGCCTTAGGCACGGAGACTAGCCGCCCCCACCCTACCCTCCCAGAGCTCGCCCCACCCCCACCTGCCCGGTGCTAGAAGCAATAAAGTAGCAGTGTCGGATCAAAGGACAGAATATTTACTGCTCTGAGAACTGTGGACCGCATACACAGATCCACAGCTCAACTAGTTCCGGCAAAGGAGAGGGAGCTGTGGAAGCAGGACTGGCTGTGGTGCTGGTCGCCACCATTGCTCTGGGCCACCTCTCACAACTCACCCCGCCCCTGGCCTCACCTATCTGGGCGGATCCCTGCAGGAGTAAACAGAACTGCTGAAACATACGGGCTCTAAATCTGGTGCAGAAAGAGCTTTGGAACTCCAAAAGCTCTTCGCATACCTATCAACCTGTTGCAGAAGCCACTCCTGTAGATGTCTAGGAAGAGAAATAGTAAATCAGTGATTGCCATGAATAACCAAGGCAACAAGATAGCTCAGAAAGAAAGTGAAAAGTCTCCAGAAAAGGAACTTAGAGATATGGACATTTGTGATTTAAATGACAGAGAATTCAAGATTGCAATTCTGAAAAAACTGAACGAGATGCAAGAAAACACAGAAAGGCAGTTTAATGAACTCAGAAACACAATCAAAGAACACCATGATCATTTTACAAAAGAGATTGAAATCTTGAAAAAGAACCAAATAGAATGTCTGGAGATTAAGAACTCAATAGAAGAAATTAACAATAAAATATCCAGCTTAGGTAGTAGAGTTGACCAGATGGAGGAAAGAATCAGTGACATCGAAGATAGGAACCTGGAATTTACACAGAGGGAAGAAGAAAGAGACTTGAGACTTAAAAGAAATGACAGAACTCTACAAGAACTTTCTGACTCCATCAGAAAGAGCAATATAAGAATAATGGAAATACAAGAAGGAGAAGAAAGAGGGAAGGAAACAGAGAATATATTCAAACAAATCGTCGATGAGAACTCCCCAAACTTGTGGAAAGAACTGGATCCTCGAATCCAAGAAGCAAATAGAACACCTAATTACCTCAATCCCAACAGGCCTTCACCAAGGCACATTGTATTGAAGCTGTCTACAATCAATGACAAAGAAAGAATATTCAAGGCAGCCAGGGAAAACAAGACGGTAACCTACAAAGGCAATCCCATTAGATTATCATCAGATTTTTCAGCAGAAACTCTACAAGCTAGGAGGGAATGGAACCAAATATTCAAACTATTGAAAGAGAGAAATCATGAGCCAAGAATAATGTATCCAGACAGAAAAAAAAATGGCGGCGTGAGGTGAGCCTCTGTAATGCTCCCCTGGAATTAACAACGAATCGGACAACAATAACTCCACAAAGGACTCCTTGCACAGCAGACAGGCAAGACGAAGAGGCCGACTACTGAATTCACCTCCAGGTGGGTGAATCGCGCGAGCGGGGCAGGAGGGAGAGGAGAAGTGCGGAGACGGAGCTACGCAGGTGCAGGACACAGACCTAGCTCAGTGCTCGGAGCCCGCTGCTCCCAGATCTTCCGAAACTGCGGGAGAGGGAAGGACTCGGACTGCTAGGGCTCCACTTACGGCCCACAGGGCTGAAAGGGCAGCATACAAAACCGCTGAACCCAACGCTCGCTCACGGCAGACCTCGGAGCAAAGACTGAGGGAAGAGGGCTGAAATCGGTGGTTTAAGCCCTCACTGCCGAGCGGAGAACGGAAGCCTTAGGCACAGAGACTAGCCGCCCCCTCCCTACCCTCCCAGAGCTCGCCCCCCCCACCTGCCCGGTGCTAGAAGCGATAAAGTAGCAGTGTCAGATCAAAGGACAGAATATTTGCTGCTCTGAGAACTGTGGAACACAGACACAGATTCGCAGCTCAACTAGTTCCGGCAAAGGGGAGAGAGCTGTGGAAGCAGGACTGGCTCTGGTGGTGGTCGCCGCCATTGCTCTGGGCCACCTCTCACAACTCACCCCGCCCCTAGCCCCACCTATCTGGGCGGATCCCTGCAGGAGTAAACAGAACTGCTGAAACAAACGGGCTCTGAATCTGGTGCAGAAAGAGCTTTGGAACTCCAAAAGCTCTTCGCATACCTATCAACCTGTTGCAGAAGACACTCCTGTGGATGTCTAGGAAGAGAAATAGTAAATCAGCGATTGCCATGAATAACCAAGGCAACAGGATAGCTCAGAGAAAAAGTGAAAAGTCTCCAGAAAGGAACTTAGAGATATGGACCTTTGTGATTTAAATGACAGAGAATTCAAGATCGCAATTCTGAAAAAACTGAACGAGATGCAAGAAAACACAGAAAGGCAGTTTAATGAACTCAGAAACACAATCAAAGAACACCATGAGCATTTTACAAAAGAGATTGAAATCTTGAAAAAGAACCAAATAGAATTTCTGGAGATTAAGAACTCAATAGAAGAAATTAACAATAAAATATCCAGCTTAGGTAGTAGAGTTGACCAGATGGAGGAAAGAATCAGTGACATCGAAGATAGGAACCTGGAATTTACACAGAGGGAAGAAGAAAGAGACTTGAGACTTAAAAGAAATGAAAGAACTCTACAAGAACTTTCTGACTCCATCAGAAAGAGCAATATAAGAATAATGGGCATACCAGAAGGAGAAGAAAGAGGGAAGGGAACAGAGAATATATTCAAACAAATCGTCGATGAGAACTTCCCAAACTTGTGGACAGAACTGGATCCTCGAATCCAAGAAGCAAATAGAACACCTAATTACCTCAATCCCAACAGGCCTTCACCAAGGCACATTGTATTGAAGCTGTCTAAAATCAATGATAAAGAAAGAATCCTCAAGGCAGCCAGGGAAAAGAAGACGGTAACTTACAAAGGAAAGCCCATTAGATTATCATCAGATTTTTCAGCAGAAACTCTACAAGCTAGGAGGGAATGGACCCAAATATTCAAACTATTGAAAGACAGAAATCATGAGCCAAGAATAATACATCCAGCAAAGATCTCTTTTAGATATGAAGGAGGAATAAAGACCTTTCCAGACATCCAGAAGCTGAGGGAATTTTCTAATACACAACCTGCACTACAAGAAATACTAAAGGAGGCTATTATACCACCATCAACAGGGACAACTTGTGGCAACCGAAACATAAAAAGGGGGAGCGTAAAGGCCTGAACTGGAATATGGGAATAGAGAAAGTAAGCGTACTGAAGAAACTGGAATACTCTAAATATCAAACTTTCTTTTACATAAACTCAAGGGTAACCACTCAAAAAACATCCAAATCTGAAATATATACTGTAATAAAAGAAGAAACAGAGGGAAACATCATAGAATACCACCACACAGAAATAACAGACAACAACAAAAAGGCAAAGAAACAATGGAGACACAGCCTTACCAGAAAACTAAAGACAAAATGACAGGAAATATTCACATATCAATAATCACCCTAAATGTAAATGGACTGAACTCACCAATAAAGAGACACAGAGTAGCAGATTGGATCAAAAAACTCAACCCAACCATATGCTGCCTACAAGAGACACATCTCAGCTGCAAGGACAAGCATAGACTCAAAGTGAAAGGGTGGAAATTGACACTCCAAGCAAATGGTACCCAGAGAAAATCAGGTGTAGCCATAATGATTTCCGATGAAACAGACTTCAGGGTGAAAAAGATAACAAGAGACAAAGATGGACATTTCATAATGGTAAAGGGGACTATACAACAAGAAGACATAACAGTCATCAATATTTACGCCCCCAATCAGGGAGCACCGAAATATATCAAGCAACTACTAACAGAACTAAAGGGAGAAATTGACCAAAACACAATTATACTAGGGGACTTAAATACATCATTGACAGCTATGGATAGATCATCCAAACAGAAGATAAATAACGAAATTGCAGCCCTAAATGACACATTAGATGAATTGGACATAATTGACATATATAGAGCACTTCATCCTAAAACATCAGACTATACATTCTTTTCTAGTGTACATGGAACATTCTCAAGGATAGACCATATATTGGGACACAAAATCAGCCTCAGCAAATTTAAGAAGATTGAAATCATACCAAGCATATTCTTTGATCACAAAGCTTTGAAATTCGATATCAACTGCAAAAAGAAAGCAGGAAAAAACACAAATACATGGAGATTAAACAACATAATTTTAAAGAATGACTGGCTCAAAAGAAATTAGAGGACAGGTCAAAAGATACATAGAAACAAATGACAATGAAAATACATCCTACCAAAATTTTTGGGATGCCGCGAAAGCAGTTTTAAGAGGGAAATTTATATCATTACAGGCCTATCTCAAGAAACAAGAAAAATCCCAAATAAATAACCTCATGTTACACCTTAAAAAACTAGAAAAAGAAGAACAAGCGAAACCCAAGGTCAGCAGAAGAAAGGAAATAACAAAAATCAGAGCAGAACTAAATGAAATAGAGAACAAAAAGACAATAGAAAAAATTAATGTGACAAAAAGCTGGTTCTTTGAAAAGATTAACAAAATCGACAAACCCTTGGCTAGACTCACTAAGATAAAAAGAGAGAAGACACTAATTAACAAAATAAGAAATGAAAAAGTGGAAGTTATCACGGACACCACAGAAATACAAAGGATTATCCAAGAATACTATGAAGGACTATATGCCACCAAATTTAATAACTTAGAAGAAATGGACAAGTTCTTAGAAACATATAGCCTTCCAAGGCTGAATCATGAAGAACTGGAAAATCTTAACAGGCCGATCACCAGTAACGAAATTGAATCAGTCATCAAAAACCTTCCCAAAATCAAAAGTCCTGGACCAGATGGCTTCACCAGTGAATTCTACCAAACCTTCAAAGAGGATCTAATACCAATCCTGCTCAAACTCTTCCAAAAAATTGAAGAAGAGTCAGTACTCCCTAACTCATTTTATGAGGCCAACATTACCCTGATACCAAAACCTGGTAAGGACAACACAAAAAAAGAAAACTACAGACTTATATCTCTGATGAATACAGATGCTAAAATCCTAAACAAAATTCTAGCAAATCGAATACAACAATGCATTAAAAAGATTATTCATCACGACCAAGTGGGGTTCATCCCCGGGGCACAAGGATGGTTCAACATTCGCAAATCCATCAATGTGATACATCACATAAACAAAATAAAGGACAAAAATCATATGATTCTATCAATTGATGCAGAAAAAGCATTTGATAAGATACAACATCCATTTATGATTAAAACACTTACTAAAATTGGTATAGAAGGAAAATACCTCAACATAATAAAGGCCATATACGACAAGCCCTCAGCTAATCTCATAATTAATGGTGAAAAGCTGAAGCCCTTTGCTCTACGTTCAGGAACACGACAAGGTTGTCCCCTATCACCTCTGCTTTTCAACATAGTGTTGGAAGTCCTCGCCAGAGCTATCAGGCAAGAGAAAGAAATAAAAGGCGTCCAAATTGGGAATGAAGAAGTTAAATTGTCACTCTTTGCAGATGACATGATGCTATATATAGAAAACCCTAAAGACTCCACCAAAAAGCTATTAGAAACAATCAATGAATACAGTAAAGTTGCTGGCTACAAAATCAACGTACAAAAGTCCATTGCTTTCTTATATACCAACAATGAAATCTCAGAAAAAGAGATAGAAAAAACAATTCCTTTTGCAATTGCAGCAAAAAGAATAAAATACCTAGGAATAAACTTAACCAAGGATGTGAATGATTTATATGCTGAAAACTATAAGACATTTTTAAAAGAAATTGAAGAAGACACAAAGAAATGGAAAGACATTCCATGCTCATGGATTGGAAGAATCAACATAGTTAAAATGGCCATATTACCCAAAGCCATATACAGATTTAATGCAATCCCCATTAAAGTCCCAATGGCATTTTTTAAAGAAATAAAACAAAAAAATCATCAGATTTGTTTGGAACCACAAAAGACCCCGAATAGCCAAAGCAATATTAAAAAAAAAGAACAATACTGGAGGTATCACACTCCCTGATTTTTCCTTGTACTACAGGGCTACAATAATAGAAACAGCTTGGTTTTGGCGGAAAACAGACACATAGACCAATGGAATAGAATTGAGAACCCAGAAATAAAACCACATAAATATGGACAGATAATTTTTGACAAAGAAGCTAAAAACATACAATGGAGAAAAGACAGCCTCTTCAATAAATGGTGCTGGCAGAATTGGATAGCTACGTGCAAAAGAATGAAACTGGACTGCTATCTGTCACCATGTACCAAAATTAATTCAAAATGGATCAAAGACTTAAGCATAAGACCTGACACAATAAACTGCATTGAAGAAAACATAGGTACTAAACTTATGGACCTTGGGTTCAAAGAGCATTTTATGAATTTGACTCCAAAGGCAATGGAAGTAAAAACTAAAATAAACAAATGGGATTATATGAAACTGAAAAGCTTCTGCACAGCAAAAGAAACTATTGACAAAATAATGAGGCAACCAACTGAATGGGAGAAGATTTTCGCAAACAGTTCCTCTGATAAGGGGCTAATATCCAAAATATACAAGGAACTCATGAAACTCAACAACAAAAAAACAAACAACCCAATTGAAAAATGGACAGAGGACCTGAAGAGACATTTCTCCAAAGAGGATATACAAATGGCAAATAGACATATGAAAAAATGCTCAACATCGCTAATCATCAGAGAAATGCAAATGAAAACCACAATGAGATATCACCTCACCCCAGTCAGAATGGCTTTCATCAACAAAACAAATAGTAACAAGTGTTGGAGAGGCTGTGGAGAAAAAGGAACTCTCATACACTGTTGGTGGGAATGCAGACTGGTGCAGCCGTTATGGAAGGCAATGTGGAGGTTCCTCAAGAAATTACGAATAGAATTACCATATGACCCAGCAATCGCTCTCCTGGGTATCTACCCCAAAAATATAAAAGCATTTCTCTATAGAGACACGTGTACTCCAATGTTCATTGCAGCTTTGTTTACGGTGGCCAAGACATGGAAACAACCAAAATGTCCTTCGATAGATGAATGGATAAAGAAGTTGTGGTACATATACACAATGGAATACTATTCGGCGTTAAGGAAAGATGATATAGGAGCATTTGTGACAACATGGATGGATCTCGAGAGAATAATGCTAAGTGAAATAAGTCAGACAGAAAAAGCAGAGAACCCTATGATTTCACTGATATGTGGTATATAAACCAAAAAGAGCAAGACAAACAAATGAGAAACAAAAACTCATAGACACAGACAATAATTTAGTGGTTACCAGAGGGTAAGGGGGTGGGGGGTGGGTGATGAGGGTAAAGGGGATCAAATATATGGTGATGGAAGGAGAACTGACTCTGGGTGGTGAACACGCAATGGGATTTATAGACGATGTAATACAGAATTGTACACCTGAAATCTATGTAAATTTACTAACAATTGTCACCCCAATAAAATTAATTAAAAAAAAAGAATAATGTATCCAGCAAAGATCTCCTTTACATATGAAGGAGGAATAAAGACCTTTCCAGACATCCAGAAGCTGAGGGAATTTTCTAATACACGACCTGCACTACAAGAAATACTAAAGGAGGCTATTAGACCATAATCAACAGGGACAACTTGTGGCAACCGAGACATAAAAAGGGGGAGCGTAAAGTCCTGAACTGGAATATGGGAATAGAGAAAGTAAGCGTACTGAACATGGGGACGAGGATTCGCTTGTATTTCTCCAGGACCAAAAGAACGTCCTTTGTGGGTACCCAGTCAGTGCATCAAGCCATACCAGGGAGTCTGGCCCCCCACCCAATGTGACCATCACTCACAGGACCAGATCACCATCGATCGCCCAGGTGTATGCCACTCATCGCTGCGTGCAGCTGAGCGACCCGTACCGCTGGATGAACCGCTTCATGGGACCTCGCTATCAAGCTCCGGTTCCCCAGAAGATCTACCCATCAAGTCAGCCGTACCTGGTGCCGGCGCCTCCACCCAGCCCGGTGACGCTGTCACCTGAGTTTCCTGGCCCTTCCCAACGAGCTACTGCTATGTTACCATCCTCTCATGCTGCACGACCAGCTACTGCGCTCCCCACCTGGAAACAACTTGAGAAGTTGTGCCGGAAGGCAGAGAAAAATTTAGATTTGAAACAACTCCCGAGAACAGCCGCCAATATGCTTATTTCCATGTTGGCTATTCTCCTAGCAGTAAGTTATTTTCCCTTGGGTGCTCAAGCAGATAATTTTACATATTGGGCTTATGTTCCCAATCCTCCATTACTGACACCTGTGACTTGGAATGATGATCCTCCTTTAGTTTATATAAATGACAGCTCCTGGTTTCTAGGACCAGAAGATCAAAGGGGCCCGGAATTTCCTAATGAAGAAGGCAGAGAATTTAATCTTTCTAGTACCTCAGTTTTGGGATTTATTTATCCCCCTCTCTGCATTGGCCCTATTCTTCCCTGTATTCCAATTTCAGATCAAGTTTGGGTAATTCCAAGAGGGGAAGGAAATGACGCCTATAAAGATTTGTTTATGCTTTCAGAAAAAGGATTTCAGACAGAAGGGTTGAGAACCCACCTTTTTCCTCCTTCCCTCCATTCTTGTCCTCAGGACAAGTGGGTTGATACTCACTCCCACATTCATTGGGAAGAATGCAGGGGAAGTTTAGATAGAGTGTTAACTCGTTCCTCTTAAGGTACAATTGTTGATTGGGGACCTTTTGGTATTGCTATGCATACCTGTTCCCAAGGAAGATGTTCTGATTCTCAATCTCTCAAAGATAAATTAGTGTTAGGAGATTTTCCTAAAATTATTAAATCCCCATTTAATTTGTCCATTTATTGGATAGATAAAGTTCTGGCCCCGCCTCAGTTAAAAATGATTATTCCTATTCAGGGTCCAGTTCAAAAGACCTTGTGGAAAGTAGCCTTAGCTTTAGGTCCAATAAAAATTTGGAATGGAAATTTAACCAAAGATAATGATTTACAATATGCCTTTAGATTTGAAGGAACACAGATGCTTAATTTACATGTGTGTCTTAAAATTCCTTATGTTTTCTTAGTAAGAAAATTTACTATAGAAAATTCTCTTAGTATTGTTGAATGTTCTCAGTGTCGTTTGTATACCTGTATTGATTCTTCAATTTATAATTCTTCTGTAGATAATGTTATGATTTTAAGAAAAAGACGGGGTCTGTGGATTCCTGTCCAAGCCCCTAGGGTGTGGGAGGGCTCTCCCACCGTTCATATTGTTCTTCAGTTTCTTCATAAGATTGTTCATAAAACCAAAAGATTTATTGGATTGTTAATTGCTGCTATTATGGGAACAATTGCTGTAAGCACTATTGCTGCTATTTCTGGTGTTGCTCTTCACCAAACTGATCAAACCACTGAATTCGTACAAAAGTGACATGAGAATGATAGTAAAACTTGGAATCAACAAGTTAAGATAGATCAGGAGATTAATGTTAGATTAACTGATTTAGAAACAACTGTTGTTTTTCTTGGTGATCAATTGGAAAATTTACGTACTATGATTACTCTTAAATGTGCTTGGAATGTTTCCACTTATTGTGTAACCACATTTGCTTATAACCCAACACACACCCCTTGGAAAGAAGTTCGCACTCACCTTTTAGGACATATGCCTAATCTCACCGTAGATATTGTTCAGTTACAACAGGAAGTTGATCAAATGTCTAGTGCTAAGCTTCAGCTTTTACCAGAAGAAGATATTCTGTCTGCTGCTGCAAAGGAACTCTCCACCCTAAACACTGTTAAATGGATAAAAAATTTGGGTGGTGGATTTATTGGTGCTATTGTAATGCTGATTGCTGTATTTTGTTTGTTTTGTTTAGTCCTCAGGTGCGGACTAAGCTTCCCTCCAAAGGGCATTAAATAAAGAAATGGCACGGTCTGTGTATCTTGCACTACAAAAACAAAAAGGAGGAGGTGTAGTCACACAGCAACGTAGCAGTCTGTCTCCCCAGTCTTTCCTTAGTGGAAAATGACCCTGCGAGATTGTCCCTCATTGGGGTTGAGTTTATGTTACCCTGAGTCTCCATGTTTGGTCCTTGTAAGCAGGGTCTGCAGTCAAAGATGAGTAAGTTTCCTCATGGGAGGAACGACTTAAGCCAGATGGGACCCCCCCCAGGACTCCCATGTGCTAATGTAAAGTTAGGAGGTAGCTGTGCCCCTACTCTTCTGAGAAGCGGCTGACGCATGTCTCAACTATTGTCCTTTACCCTCTGGTGTAATGGACCCATTAGAACAATAGCATCTCGCACCTTCTGTTTGGCTCATGGGATAATCTTATCTTTTGAGATTTATTCCCCCAGGGATGGTATGCATTGCACTTTGGTCATTTGGGGAATGGTATGCATCGGTTGCTTTGGGACGATTATGGGATTGGGAATGAATGATTATTGTATGGTGTAAGAGTTTCGCAGACCCTGCCCCTAATCAGGTGATGTCTATTGTGAAAAATCAATAAATACCCACGGTGACCCGATTCGGGGCTCCAGTCTCTTAAGGCTGTCAGTCCCTTGGTTCTCTGTGGTTTAACTATATTTGAGTCTTTGTCTCTTTATTATAGTTTAACCCTCGCCGCCTCCCTCGCCTTCCCACAGCTAGTGTTGTGCAGGTCACAACAGTACCCCTCTTGGGTTACGTGAACATCAAGTTCAAATGGGCGGCCTGGGTCCACTACCCGCAAAGCCTGTGCCTGTTGCACTGACTGTTTTGTGGCAACGAAGTCTTACTCTATAGCCTCTGTCCAATCCCATGAGGCCCCCCTTTTTATCATATTGTACAGGGCCTTGCCATTTGTGCTAAATAGGGTAAAATGCCCGCCAATATCCTAGCAGACCCAAATACGTTTGCAGTTGGGAGACCTTGGTTGGCTGAGGAAAGGCTTGTATCTTATCAATAATTACCTCAGGTATAACCTTTGTCTTACCTGACCACATAACACCAAAAACTTGACGGATAAGTCAGGGCCTTGAACCTTTTCCTCATTCACCACCTAGCCACGTGACTTCAGGTGGTAGAGAAGAGAGGGAGCTGCTTGCTCTAAATCAGAAAGAGAATCTGATGTTAATAGAATATCATTGACATAATGAAACAAGGCCACAGAGGATGGGCGATTCCACTGTGCCAAATCCTGGGCCATGAGCCCGTAGCAGATAGTGGGGCTGTGCAAGTATCCTTGCAAAAGGACTTGAAAAGTCCACTGCCTCCCATCCCAAGTGAAACCAAACTGCTCTTGACACTCCGGTGCAATGTTAATGGAGAAAAAAGCATTGGCCAAGTCCACTACATAGTGATATGTCCCCAGGCGGACAGTCAGATGATCTATTAAATCATGTATTGAAGACACTGCAGCATGCAAGGGTGGTGTCACCTTATTTAACTCCCTATAGTCCGCAGTCATTCGCCAGGTCTCATCTGGCTTCTTGACAGGCCATACTTGGGGGTTAAAGTGACTGTGCTTTGGCCTCACAGTATGTGCCTTCTCCAATTCCAATATTGTGTGACCAATCTCCTCTTGCCCTCCTGGCAGGCGGTACTGTAGAAGTGTAACCACACACCAGGGCTGTGGCAACACTTGAGGAGGGTGGTAGCATGCCCGCATGTCACCGCTTTCACCACCTGGATCCGGAGACGGAACTCTCCTACCGACGTCTGTAAGCTGAGGCCATGTAGCACATCCACCTTTAGAATATACTCCGGAACAGGGGAGACATAAACCTTGTGGGTATGAGGGGGAAGCCTTCCTTTACCCAGTGGTAAGGAAAGAGCTGTCACAGTCACAGTCTTTCCCCTGTAGCCATCAATGCAGATTGCTGGTCTGGGGAACAGTTCTGGGTTCCCATAAAAGAGAATGCATTCTGCGCCAGTGTCAACTAGGGCCAAAACCCTCTGCACATTAGAAGGGGACCAATGTATGGATAGTTCCACGTGGGGCCTCTGGTCCCTGCTCATCCCCTCTGACTGGGTACCTTGTCCCCACCCCTAATCAAGCTGAAAGGAGTCGGCCTCAAGTGGCTGCATGAAGTCATGGAGGGACACAAGTCGTGGTTTGCCAGACTTCTTTATGCTTCTCCGGAATTGTTGTTCCGGACTCAAATGTTTCCAAAGTTCCAGGAGGAGTGCATTGGGTTTTTGGTCTATTTTCTCCCGATTGACCTTTGCTGCCACGAGATCATGCCACATCTGTGCATGTGTTACTCTCTGAGGCCCGGGACCTTGCCCCTTTACCTTTGGTTTGAGTTTCCATATCTCAACTGTGAGGACCTCCTGTCTTAACTTCTTTCGCCTCTGGCTTTCAACATCCCCTAAGGTGGCCATGGCAGTTGTAACTTCATGGATCTGTCGCCCTACATAAAGTGTAAGAATAGCAACCAAGGATCCAAAGGCGCTCACAGGTGCAGTATCCAAAAACAGATCTTTCATTCTGGCTGTAAAAAGCTCATCATCTGGCCCCTGCATGCTAAGGTTAAAAATAGCATGTCTCATACCCATTTCATGGATGATTTGCATGAGTTCCATATATGACCGCCATTGACTCACAGTGTCTGGCAGCTCGCCAGCCTGTCCCCATACTGTGCGTACCACAGCAGTTAGCCACTCCATTAGAGAATGGTTGCCCTGGTCGTGGACCAACCTATGGCAGTTCTGTAACCTTTGTTGCAGGGATGGATGCACTGTCACAAAGGCTAGCTTTTCCATCTCGCCTGGGGAGAAGAGAATGTTGTCTGCTCCTTCATCCATAAACGTAATCCCATAAACGTAAAGCCAAGCCAGGACTGGCTGTCCAGGGCTCTGTCTGTACCGCCTCCCCAGCTCCTGCAACTCAGTGGGAGTGTATGGGGTATAGGTTGTGAATTCAGTCACAGCTGGGTTGCCGGCAGCAATGCCCCCAGGGCCCAAAGGTTGCTCACGTTTTACCCTTTGCTTCAAGATTGGCCGGGCTTGGAGGTTGGGAGGTACATTGTCTCCACTCGCTTCCTCCGCTTCTGCTTCAGATTCTCCACTGTGGGGCCCCTCTTCTAACAGGCGGACCCGAGCTTCCAGCACTTCTAACCGGGACGCCTGGTCCGGCACTTGGGCCATTTCATTAAGCATATTTTCCGTGTTGAGACTCAAGGCCGTGAGGAACATCCAGCCCACACGGCCGGCTATAGCCTTCTCCTCCTCCAGCAACCGCTCAGCCAGAGCCTGCAGGGCCCTCTCCATGCTGTCCGGAGAGCCATCCATGTCCCCCCATCCCTCCTTGGGGGTCCAACTCCTGAGAACAGTGGTCACCGGACACCACACACTTTGTGGGGACCACACATCCTCCTGACCAGAGTCAGATGCCATTCTTACCTGGTCGGAAGCTTGCTCACTATGCCAGGTGTCTGAGTGGGTGGAGTCCTCCATGGAAGATATCCACAACCCTCGGAGCCTACAGCACCAGCCCATCAAAAAGCCAGTGATGCCTGCTGTGGCCAGCAGGGCAGCATGCCTTCCGGAGGCTTGAGAGGACCACCAATTCACCGAGAGGTCACGTCTCTCCCAGGCAGACTGCGCTCCCCGTCTCTGGCGTGGCTCCTCATGGGCTTCTCGAAACAGTGTTTTCAAACACACAAACTGCTCCACCATCCCTTGGAGAGCTTCAGCTGGCACCTTACCCTGCTCGTTGCGCCATTTGTCATGCAGGATGGCCTGCGGGGTCTCTGCTTCTGCTCCCCACATAAGAACGCAGGATATGGCGAGGCCAAAAAGGAACACCCACGGAGCCATAGGTAGGGAAGTCATACCACTATGGTCTCACTGGAGGCTGGGTTTACACGTCGTGCGACCTGCTGTCTGCTTTGCTGCTGACCAACCGAGTCTCCTCGACTCTGCTTCACTCTCCTTCACTCTCCTCAACCTCCCTCCATAGCCGTGGCAGTTATATTAGTGGCCAATGGCTCAATGGTTACAGCTGATGGCCAACCAGCCACACCTAACAGCCATCCACCACCCGAGCCCGCACCTCTCCACATGAGGCCGAGAGCCTGGAAACTTCTCTCTGGGGCTCTGTCCCCACAGCGAGCTTGGGGAGGGTTGGAAGGAGGTGGCTAGTGTCAGTGCCTAAGGCTTCCATTCTCTGCTCAGCGGTAAGGGCTTACTCCACCGTTTTCAGCCTTCTTCCCTTAGTCTTTTCTCCGAGGTCTCTGCCAAGAGCATTTGGTTTAGCCGTGTTATATGCTGTCCCCTCATCCCTGTCGGACATAAACGGAGCCCTAGCAGTCCGAGTTCTTCCCTCTTCCCTATCCTGCGGTAGTTCCAGGATACAGCGAGCTCGGAGCACTGAGCTAGGTCTGCGTCCTGCACCCGAGCGGCTCTGTCTCCACACTTCTCCCTTGCCTCCTCTCCCACTCACGCGATTTGCCCACCTTTAGGTGAATTCAGTAGTGAGACTCTTCGTCTTGCCTGTCTGCTGTGCAGGGAGTTCTTTGTGGAGTTATAGTTTTTCTATTTGTTGTAAATTCCAGGGAAGATTTCCAGAGGCTCACCTCATGCTGCCATTTTGATGACGCAGACTCATTTTCTTATCCAATCATCTATCAAAAGACACTTTACCTGTATATAGATGATGTATTAGAGAATTGTACACTTTAAACCTATTTAATTTTACTAACCATTGTCATTCCAATAAACTTTAATTAAAGAAATATAAAAGAAAATAAATAATTACATAAATGTCTAAGTACTATGCTGTACACTTAAAACTAATATAAAATAATATTAAATATCAACAGTAATTTTAAAAAGGAGTCAGTGATATAAAGTACAACATCAAGAATATAGTCAATAATCTTGTAATAACTATGTACAGTGTCAAATGATAATAGACTTACTGGAATTATCACTTTGTTAGGTATATAAATGTTTAATCACTATGTTGTTTTGTACACCTGAAACTAATTAAAAAGTAAAATAAGAAAATGTGAATGGACCTAGAGGGTATTACGCTAAGTGAAATAAGTCAGACAGAGAAAGACACATACCATATGATTTGACTTCTATCTGGAAACTAAACAACAAAATAAACAAGCAAACAAAACAAACAGACTCGAGATACAAAGAAAAAACTGATGGTTGCTAAATGTGAGGGGTGCTGGGGGATGGGAGAGAAGGTGAAAGGATTAGAAAGTACAACTGGTAGTCATAAAGTAGTCACAGGGATGTGAAATACACACAGGGGTGTGAAATACAGTGTGGGGAACACATCAACAATGTTATAAAGATCATGTAAGATGCCAGATGGGTACTGGACTTATCAGGGGATCACTTCATAGATTGTGTAAATGCCTGAATACCATGCTGTACACCTGAACCTGAAGTAGAATAATATTAAATGTGAACTACAATTTATATATACATATATATATATATATATATATATATATATATATATATATATATATTCATGGGATTTAAAGTACAGCATAGGGAATACAGTATAGTCAATGAATGGTATTGTAACAGCTATATGCAATGTCAGAAGTGTAGTAGACTTGGGGGAATTATCACTTTGTGAGAGGTGTAAATATCTAATATGATAAAAACATAAAAAAGTAAATAATAAAAAAGTAAAATAAAATTAGGACAGGACAGTAAAATATAAATAAAATAAAACAAAACAAAATAAAATAAATCTTATAACAGTATTGTTAGGCCATCAGGGTAACAGAATAATCTTAGTTAACATGATGTCTCTGATACTGTACAGGATGCTGCAGTACTGGAACAGAAGATATTTACTCCTGTAAAGCACATGATTGCAAACTTTTCTGAACTGATGTAAACCAATTTGTTTCTGCAAAATTCTGAGGTTCTTTTTGTAAAAAAAGCTGAAAATTGTGATGTAGATGATTGTGTGATATTCCTTCATAACTTTGTTATCAGTTGTAATAAAATTACTTATCAGACCAAAAAATAAACAAGCAAACAAACAGAACAGAACAAAAATAAACTCATAGATACAGAGAACAAACTGAAGTTTGCCAGATGGGAGGGGTGTTGGAGTTGGGTTAAGAGATTAAGTATTACAAATTGGCAGTTACAAAATAGTTACAGGGATGATAAGTACAGCCTAGGGAATATTGTTAATAGTACGGTAATACCTATGTATGGTTTCAAATGAGTAGTAGACTTGTTGGGGTTATCATTTTGTGAGGTGTGTAAATGTCTAATCACTGTGTTATTTTGTATATCTGAAACTAATAATAATAAAAAAGAGTAAATGGAAAAAAATTTAAAAAGAAAATTTGGTTGATGGTATGTACAAATGAAATGTTTTTCACTTTTAAAATAGAAGGAAATTTGAATATATATATATATATATATATATATATATATATATATATATGTATATGTAAATGTATACATATATTTAAAAAAATAAGAAGAAAATCCTGCCATATGCTACAACATGGATGAACCTTGAAGATACCATGCTAAGCAAGAAAATCCAAGCACAAAACAAAACTACTGCATGCTTCTATTTATGTGAGATGTCTACATTAATTAAACTCATAGAAACAGAAAGTAGATTAGTGGTTGACAGAGGCTAGGAGGAGGGGTAAATGAGGAGACTGTTTAATGGGTTTCAGTCATACATAGGTAAAAAAAAAAGTTCAGGATAAGATTCAAGATGGCAAATTAGGTAAATGCTGTGCCTGTTGCATCACAGGATTACATCAAAATTGCAAATAAATTATAGAACAATCAACCTTAAGAATCATCTGGCCACTATCTGAACAGAACTACTATAACTAAGAATATAAAGAGGAGGACACATGGAGACTGCCTCATTAGCCAGAGCTCGAATTAATTTATTTAAACAATAAAAAATATATTAAGAACCCCTCTCCACCCAAAAAAGTTCTAGAGATCTGTTGTTCAACATTGTACATATAATTGGGAATACTGTAATGTACACTTAAAAATGTTAAGAGGGTAAGAAATAGAACGCGCCGGATCAAAATGGTGGCGTGAGGTGAGCCTCTGTAAAGCTCTCCTGGAATTTACACCTAATCGGACAACAATAACTCCACAAATGACTCCCTGCACAGCAGATAGGCAAGACGAAGAGGTCCACTACTGAATTCACCTCCAGGAGGAATTACCTGAAGGTGAGCGCTGATTGCCAGCGGGGGAGGAGGCAGGACAGCAAAGTGGAAGCGCACCACTCCCCCCACGGCAGAGCCCAGGCCGGACGGCAACCGCTGCGCGACTCCCAGGACAGAGCGGAGACTCATGGAAGGTTTGCTTTGGGGTGCGCTAGTCGGGCGAGCGGGGGAGAAGCAAGGAGGGCAAGGGGAAACGCGCCGCGCTCTCCCCAACCCCACGGTAGAGCCGCGGCCCTGCAGCGTGCCCACAGCAGCAGCGGCAGGCAGAACCTGGGGATCTAGAGTCCCACAGGAGCCAAGGGTGCAGCGGAGAGGACAGGGTCCAGGAGGTGGGCTCTTTCCCTGTGTCCCACAGATGATCGCTCCCACCGGGGCAGGTAGCTCGTGGGCCCTAGGGCAGACAAAGAACTCAGATGCCACACCTGGGCCCCTCACACCACTTTTTGAATCCCCCCCCCCCGCCCTTACGGAGACTTAAACTGACCCCTGAACTGAGGAGTAGTGTCAGATTACAGAGAGGCGTCTGCGCTCAGGCGCTGGGAAGATTAGCAGCCAGCTCTGACCTTTGGAAGAGGCTGGGAGGAGGGAATTTTCACTGGATGAGGAGAGAGGAGACTCCCACACCCCCAGCCACTACCTTTTCGGGCCTGCGGGAGAAGTGTGACGTGGCTGGCCTGGAAGAGAGAAGACCCCTCCATCCCCAGCCCCCACCCTTTCTGGCTGGCCTGGGGCGGGGCAAGGGCAACCGCGGAAGCACTCCCTGAGCTCAGCAGTAAGCAGCAGATGCAGCTCGCGGCTTTCAGCAGCTTAGAGATCTCCTGCCCGCCCCCTCCCACACACCCACAGAAGGAGGGCCCTAAGACTCAGGAGTACTGGGCACAGGGCTGGTGAAGCTACTCTCAGCGTGCATTTGTGCAGGAAAGGACAGAAACTGCACGGTCTCTCTGATCTCCTGCCCGCCCCCTCCCACACACCCACGGAAGGAGGGCCCTAAGACTCAGGAGTACTGGGCACAGGGCTGGTGAAGCTACTCTCAGCGTGCATTTGTGCAGGAAAGGACAGAAACTGCACGGTCTCTCTGAAAACTGTCATCCAGACCCCTCAGCCCATCGCATTTAAATCTACACTCCCAAATTCACTCTGGGCACCAGGTGACTAGTGCTGCCTGCGCACTAGGCAGGGAACTCTTTGGCACAGTGGAGGACAACCTGGAGATTACTTGGCTTAAGCCAAGACTGATGCTGCTTTCTGTTTTGCTTTGCTTGGTGTTCTTTTTTTTTTTTTCTGCTTGTTGTGATTTGCTTTGTTCTGTCTTTATTTCTTTGATATCTTTGCCTATGTTGAGTGGGGATTGTCGGTTGTATTTTACATGTGAATGTACTTGATATGTTTTCTTTGTTGTTGTTGTTGTTGTACTTGGTAACTTGATTTGTGTTGAAATTGCCCTAACAGGGCACAGCTTAAGAGGTACAAGATTCAACATATCCAGAAGCCAACTCTGGACCAAACCAGAGTACTACCGGGTTTGACCTACAAGTCAGACACCCAGAGGGAATTCTCTGAAGGCACAAGAGCCCATAGAGGCCAAACCTCATTTAAGTGGCCAACCCTCACCCAGCAGAACACCCTGTGGTGGGCAGAGCCAAGTTTCACAACTAGACGGCCTAGGAGTTAAACCCACCTACTCACAAGCAAAAAGCAATTAAAGTTCTTATTGAACAGGACAATATACTAAACACACGAGCCATCTGTGGAGCACATGCAGAGGAGAAGAAAAAAGTAGTCCAAGTCAAATATAAAGGACACATACTACATAAGATAACCCAGCAAGAACTAAGAGCTCTAGGGGATGTTCCTAATACATCAAAGCAAACACATTTAGTCAGTCAGAATGAGGAGACAAAGACACATGTCCCAAACAAAAGAACAGAAGAAACCTCCACAACTGGAACCAAATGAAGCAGAGGTAACCAACCATTCAAAGACAGAGTTCAGAACACTGGTGATAAGAATGTTTAAGGAGCTTAGAGAAGACATAAAGAAGGATATAGAAATCATAAAGAACAACCAGTTAGAACTAAATAAGGATGTAGAAATCTTAACGAACAACCAGCTAGAACTAAAGAACACAATTACCAAAATTAAGGACTCACTTAAAGGAATGACCAGCAGGTTAGATGAAGCAGAGGATCGAATCAGCAACTTTGAAGACAAGTTAGCAGAGATCACTCAAACTGAACAACAGAAAGAAAAAAGAATAAAAAACAATGAAGATGGGTTAAGAGACCGCTGGGACAAGATCAAGCACAACAACATGCGCATCATCTGAATACCAGATGGCAAAGAGAGGAAGCAAGGGATTGAGAACATATTTGAAGTAATAATGTCCGAAAACTTCCCTAACTTGATGAAGGATACCAACATACAAGCCCAGGAAGTGCAGAGAGTTCCAACCAGGATAAACCGAAACAGGCCCACACCAAGACACATTATAGTTAAAATGGCAAAGCTTAAAGACAAAGAGAGAATCTTAAAAGCAGCAAGAGAAAGGCAGAAGGTTACGTACAAGGGAACTCCCATAAGGCTATCAAATGACTTTTCTACAGAAACATTGAAGTCCAGGAGGGAGTGGCAGGAGATACTCAAAGTGATGGAACACAAAGGCCTACAACCTAGATTGCTTTATGCAGCAAGGCTATCATTTAAAGTTGATGGAGAGATAAAAAGCTTCCTAGAAAAGAACAAACTGAAAGAATTTATTACAACCAAGCAACCATTGCAAGAAATACTAAAAGGACTTTTGTAAATAGAAGAAAGATGAAAACAATTTTCTACAAATTTAAAAATGGCAATAACTATGTACCTATCAATAATCACTTTAAATGTAAACGGATTAAATGCTCCAATCAAGAGACATAGGGTGGCTGAATGGATAAGGAAGCAAGACCCTTGTATATGCTGTATACAGGAGACTAATTTCAGATCAAAAGACACACACAGGCTGAAAGTGAAGGGTTGGAGTAACATATTTCATGCAAATGGAAGTGAAAAGAAAGCTGGAGTTGCAATACTTATATCTGACAAAATAGACTTTAAAATGGAGAATATATTAAAAGACAAAGGTGGGTACTATATAATAATAAAGGGATCAATTTGACAAGAGGACATAACCCTAGTAAACATCTATGCAACTAACATACGAGCACCTAAATATATAAAACAGGTATTGATGGACATAAAGACAGAGATCAACAAAAACACTATCATAGTAGGGGACTTCAACACACCTCTGACAACAAGGGACTGGTCCTCCAGACAGAAAATCAATATGGAACCAACAGCCTTAAATAATACTTTGGACCACTTGGAGTTAATTGATATTTTGAGAGCATATCACCCCAATGCTGCAGAATACACGTTCTTCTCAAGTGCACATGGAACATTTTCCAAGATAGATCATATGTTAGGACACAAAACACTCAAAAGATATCTCGAGACAAATGAGAATGAGAACACGACGACCCAAAATCTATGGGACGCTGAGAAAGCATTCCTAAGAGGGAAGTTCATAGCACTGCAGGCCTACCTAAAGAAACAAGAAACATCACTAATTGACAGTTTATCTTCACACTTAAGGGATCTGGAAAAAGAACAGCAAAATAAGCCGAAAGGAAGCACAAGGAAGGAGATAAGGATCAGAGCAGAAATAAATGAAATAGAAACCAGAAAAACAATACAAAAAATCCATGAATCCAAGAGCTGGTTCTCTGAGAAAATAAACAAAATTGACAAACCTTTAGCCAGACTCATTTAAAAAAGGAGAGAGAGGACCCAAATTAATAAAATCAGAAATGAAAGAGGAGAAGTGACAGGAGATACCACAGAAATACAAAAAATTTTAAGAAACTACTATGAGCAACTATATGCCAACAAATTTGACAATCTGGAAGAAATGGACACTTTCTAGAGGTGCACAACCTTCCAAGGCTAACTCAAGAAGAAACAGAAAGCCTGAACAGTCTGATTACCACCAGGGAAATTGAATCAGTAATCAATAATCTCCCAACAAACAAAATCCTTGGACCAGATGGCTTTACAGGTGAATATCTCAAAACGTTCAAAAAAGAATTATCACCTATTCTCCTCAAGCTCTTCCAAAATATCCAGAAGGAAGGATGACTCCCAAACACTTTTTATGAAGCCACTATCACCCTGATCCCAAAAGCAGACAAAGACACCACAAAAAATGTAAACTACAGCCCGATAGCTCTAATGAACATAGATGCCAAAATCCTCAACAAAATACTAGCAAACAGAATTCAGCAATACATTAAAAAGATCACTCACCATGATCAAGTGGGATTCATCTCTGGTATGCAAAGGTGTTTCAACATCCGCAAACCAATTAATGTGATAAACCACATTAACAAAATGAAAAATAAAAATCACATGATCATATCAATGGATGCAGAAAAAGCATTTGATAAAATCCAGCAATCATTTATGATAAAAACCCTTAAGAAAGTGGGAATAGAGAGATCATATTTCAACATAGTTAAAGGCCATATATGAATAATCCACAGCTAACATCATACTCAATGGGGAAAAGCTAAAACCATTCCCCGTAAGATCTGGAACAAGGCACGGTTGCCCACTATCTCCACTTCCACTCAACACAGTGCTGGAAGTTTTTGCCACAGCAGTCAGACAAGAAAAAGAAATAAAAGGCATCCAAATTGGTAAGGAGGAAGTAAAATTATCATTATATGCAGATGATATGATACTGTATATACAGAACCCTAAAGACTCCACCAAGAAACTATTAGAACTGTTAGAAGAATTTAGTAAAGTAGCAGGACACAAAATTAATATTCAGAAATCAGTTGCATTTGTATATACCAATGACAAAATATCAGAAGAAGAAATTAAGAATACAATTCCATTTACAATTGCTCCAAACACTACAAAATACCTGGGAATAAATTTAACCAAAGAAGAAAAAGACGTGTCCACAGAAAATTACAAGACACTGAAGAAAGAAATGAAAGATGACATAAATAGATGGAAACACATTCCACGTTCATGGATAGGAAGAATTAATATAGTTAAAATGTCCATACTGCCTAAGGCAATATACATATTCAACGCAATTCCTATCAAACTACCAACGACGTTTTTCACAGAAATAGAACATATAATCCTAAAACTTATATGGGACTATAAAAGACCCCGGATAGCCTCAGCAATCTTGAGAAATAAGAACAAAGTGGGAGGTGTAACGATACCTGATTTCAAACTATACTACAAGGCTACAGTAATCAAAACAGCATGGTACTGGCATAAAAATAGACACATAGATCAATGGAACAGAATAGAGAGTCCAGAAGTAAATCCATGCCTATATGCCCATCTAATCTACGACAATGGAAGCAAGAACGTACAATGGAGTAAAGATAACCTGTTCAATAAGTGGTGTTGGGAAACCTGGACAGACACATGCAAGAAAATGAAGCTGGACCACCTCCTTACACCATATACAAAAATAAATTCAAAATGGCTTAAAGACTTAAATGTAAGATCTGAAACCATAAAATATCTAGAAGAAAATATAGGAAGAAACTTCATGGACATTACCTGGAGTAAGATTTTCACTGATATATCCCCTCGCGCAAGGGAAGTAAGAGAAAAAATAAACATGTGGGATTACATCAAACTAAAACGTTTTTTCACAGCAAAGGAAACCATCAATAAAACCAAAAGAGATCCTACTGAATGGGAAAAGATATTTGCCAATGATATATCTGATAAGGGATTAATATCACAAATCTATAAAAAAACTTACTCAACTCAACTCCAAAAAAACAAACAACCCAATTAAAAAATGGGCACAGGATTTAAGGAGACATTTTTCTAAAAAGGACATACAGAAGGCAAGAAGACATATGAAGAAATGCTCAACCTCACTAACCATCAGAGAAATGCAAATAAAAACCACAATGAGATACCACCTCACTCCAGTCAAAGTGGCTATCATCAATAAATCAACAAACAACAAATGCTGGCGCAGATGTGGAAAAAAGGGAACGCTAGTGCACTGTTGGTGGGATTGCAGATTAGTGCAGCCACTATGGAAAACAGTATGGAGGTATCTCAGGAATCTGAAAATGGAACTACCCTATGATCCAGTAATTCCACTCCTAGGCATCTACCTGGAGAAATCCAAAACTCCAATTCAAAAATCAGTATGCACTCCTATGTTTATTGCAGCACTTTACACAATAGCCAAGATATGGAAACAACCAAAATGCCCATCGGTAGATGACTGGATTAAGAAGCTGTGGTACATTTATACAATGGAGTATTACGCAGCCATAAAGAAGAAAGAAATCTTATCATTTGCAACAACATGGATGGATCTAGAGAACATTATGTTAAGTGAAATAAGTCAGAAAGAGAAAGACAAGTACCATATGATCTCACTTATATGCGGAATCTAAAGAAAAGAATATGTGAATGAACTAATCAGAAACAGTTTTGAGGACACAAAGAAAAAACCGAGAGTTGTTAGATGGGCGGGGGGGGCGGGGTTGGGGATAAAGGGAAAGGTGAAGGGATTAGGAAGCAGCTGGTAACCACAAGATGGCCTCAGGGTTTTTTGAAAATTAATTTGGGGAACGTTTTCAATAATGTTGTAAAGATTTTGTTGGGTATCCGATGGACATGCTTCCTATTTGGGAGACCACTTCAGGGATTCTGTGGATGACTGATCATGGCATTGTACACCAGAAGATAAACATTAATGAATGCCAACTGTAATTTTATATATATAATGTGATGGCTCATTGTGATGTCGGAGGGATAGTGGATGGGGTAAGGGGGGTTCACAGTGTGAGGGATATAAATGATGAACGTCTAAGTATTACCTTGTCTTGTACATCAGAAACTAATAAATTTAAAAAAAAAAATAAGAAAAAGATTGCAGTGGACATAAAAAAAAATAAAGAACATGAAAAGAAGAAAAAAGAGGGTAAGAAATAATTTCAATAATGAAAATAAACACTTTTTGACACCAACAAACAAGAGAAACACTGCTGTCGATATCAGCCTTGTAAACCCTGCAAAGTAAAATTTATTTTGTTCTAAAAAATTCCTTAAAGATAGTATTTTTTGAGAAATGCTTAGTTTAGTTGCTTCGGAATCCTTCCAACTCACATGTTCAAGTGTTGCAAAGTAGTTGATTATGATAAAGTTCAGACCAATTTTCCAACATATGGGCTCTATGTGTGTGGTACTAAGACAGAAGGCTTTAATTTTCATGGCACTTGTTTCTGTTTAACAGTGTTCCAGAGCTGTGTAGACACTTTGTGAGCTGTGTTGAAACATAATTAGATAGCAATAGTTTTATAAAATCCTTCTTAATTATATTCAACACAGTGATCACATTATAGAATTGTTGCACCCTATAATATACTGCCCACTCTCTCTTATCAGTGAAAGAATTTTCAACTCAGGCACTCATTTAAAATATACTATACATTCCAGAGAAGCGATATGCAAATGAAATGTCACTAAATTTAAAGTATAATGTTTACCAATCAAAGCAATGAAATAGAGGTATTGCAGGAATAAACTCTCATATATTCTATGGCTAAAAATTGTATTTTTTTTAAATTAAAATGTATGGGGGTGACAATGGTTAGTAAAATTACATAGGTTTCAAGTGTACAATTCTGTAATGCATCATCTATATATCACATTGTGTGTTCACCACCTCGAGTCAGTTCTCCTTCCATCACATATATGGTGATTATTTCTATGTCCTTATATTCTTGCAGTAGAAAGTCAGACATGATACCCAAACAACATTGAGAATAAAATATTTGGTAGTCTCAATTTTGTCCCTAAATCCCAAGACAGCAGGCCACTTGGAGGCTGACTAATAGTGTCCTTGAAAGATTCTTTCAAAGGGGTGTGCAGCAAGATATATGTTTATACCCTATCTTAATAAACAGCAATTATCACATAAGTTGCTTTCTGAGACTCTAAGGTCAGGAGAGAAAAGATGATGTGTACATACTTCTGGCAAAATTACATATGTGTGATGACACTTGGAAAAACATTACCCCTCAAACACATAGAGGGAAAACTTTGAATCATAGTACCTACTGCAAAACCGTAGGTGTTTGTTGTTGACGTGAGTTTCTGAATTTTTATCTTAATTCATAACTGTCATCCTTCTCAGATGCCATGTTTTTCCATGATTTCTTTTGGCCACCCCAAATTAGTACTCTATTATTTGACAATGCTTTCCAAACATCCCCCATTATAGCCCTGTAAACTGCTTTATAGCCCTTGACAGTGCCTCCCACTAAAAAAACAAAAAATCCCTTTTCTTTCCTTCATCCTATCCCATTTAAATTCCCATCCACCCAGGTTTTGATTCTATCTAATAATGAGTGGAAAAATATCCCATTGTGCTATTTTATCCAAACGGTGACCTTTCAGATTTGGAGAAGTCAAAGTATTTAAAATACCTTGGGGTCATTACCTGAATTTAGGTCATGCCACATCAGAGAGGCCTGCTACTATGATGAGCTTTGGTAGTAAAATCAAGGATGGATTCATAGCATCCATAAATTTAAGTCTCAGTTATTTTGAGCTGCCCCAGCTACAATCCTCTAGCTTTCTCTGGTCCTCAAATAGGTCTGGAGCATCCCTAATTCAACAAGAGATGAGCGGTTCAATCATTTAACCTTTAAAAAGTACCATAGGTCTAATAACTCTGTCCTTTTGCCCTCAGTACTATACATCTCATCGGGAACTCTTTTGATTCCAAAGTTAAGAACCCAAACATGCACCAGAAGATTACTTGAGAAACCCCACTCGACTGTTTCAATCATCAAGTTTTGCTTTATACCAAATAATCATGCACTAAATAGAGCCAACAGCCCAAGAGAAGCTAAGTCACTTACCTACTGATAATATTTACATGTTTACTTTGGGAGATATCATTGCCTCCTTTTACCGTTAGTTTTTAAATTGCCTATTCACTTAAGCACATAAACCATCACACCTAAAAACTCAGGATTAGAGTTTGTTTCCTAGATGATAGAAGTCTAAGGAACACAGTCCTTTTCTTACTTACACTTTTTATTCCTTGTCAGTAAAATATTGATAGCAACAGAATATAATTTCTCTCCAAAGAAGAGGCTAGACAACATGGTAAGGTAGTTTCAGAGATAATTCTGTTACAACAGAAAAGAAAAAAGAAAAAAAATGACTGCATATGTCAACAGATTTCTATATTTGGTGGTATGGAAGAAGTTACATAAACAAAGGAATGGAACAGGCAAGCCATTTACTGCTTAATAGTTAAGTTACATCTCCTGAATTCTAGAACCCTCCTGAGTTTGCAAGATCTTTCTATGATAGCATGCTATATTTCAAGTTGTATACAGATGAGAACCATGTCAGTCTTGCTCACCACTATACCTTATATCCCTATGGAATAAAATGGTGCCTGGCATATAGTACGTGTTCAATATATTTAATGAGGAAACTGAGACATGATGTAATCATTTTCTTTTTTATCAAAATATACTGTGGTGACAATGGTTAGTAAAATTACATAGGATACAAGTGTACAATTCTGTAATACATAATTTATACATCACATTGTGTGTTCATCTCTCTTTTCAAACTCCTTGTGCCCAAAGACAATGTCTATATTCCCAGGATTCCAAAATTTGACACATGCTTAATTTTTGCCTAATCAATGAACAAATGGACTTAATCATATATCCCTTGTATCTATTCCAGGTCTAACTCTAATTGACTACCCCAAAATATCTGTCATTCTGAATTCCATTCTGTTTTCATTTACAGCCTCTGCTAGAACTTTACATGTCTTTCGTCTCTAAAGTAATAAATACCTTCAGCCATGATATACTGTTTTGTTTGTTTATTGCCTCAGTTTATGCAAAAGATATGCTGGTTCTCTGAAGGCCCTAATCCCAGGCTTAGGTGATTCTCTGACTTTTTTTTAATTAAATTTATTGCGGTGACAATTGTTAGTAAATTTATATAGATTTCAGGTGTACAATTCTGTATTACATCATCTATAAATCCCATTGTGTGTTCACCACCCAGAGTCAGTTCTCCTTCCATCACAATATATTTGATTCCCCTTACCCTCATCACCCACCCCCCACCCCCTTACCCTCTGGTAACCACTAAATTATTGTCTGTGTCTATGAGTTTTTGTTTCTCATTTGTTTGTCTTGTTCTTTTGTTTTTGGTTTATATACCACATATCAGTGAAATCATAGGGTTCTCTGCTTTTTCTGTCTGACTTATTTCACTTAGCATTATATTCTCAAGATCCATCCATGTTGTCACAAATGTTCCTATATCATCTTTCCTTAACACCGAATAGTATTTCATTGTGTATATGTACCACAACTTCTTTATCCATTCATCTATCGAAGGACATTTTGGTTGTTTCCATGTCTTGGCCACCGTAAAGAAAGCTGCAATGAACATTGGAGTACACCTGTCTCTATAGAGAAATGCTTTCAGATTTTTTGGGTAGATACCCAGGAGAGCGATTGCTGGATCATATGGTAATTCTATTCGTAATTTCTTGAGGAACCTCCACACTGCCTTCCATAGCGGCTGCACCAGTCTGCATTCCCACCAACAGTGTATCAGGGTTCCTTTTTCTCCACAGCCTCTCCAACACTTGTTACTATTGGTATTGTTGATGAAAGACATTCTGACTGGGGTGAGGTGATATCTCATTGTGGTTTTCATTTGCATTTCTCTGATGATTAGCGATGTTGAGCATTTTTTCATATGTCTATTTGCCATTTGTATATTTGTCACCATGTACCAAAATTAATTCAAAATGGATCAAAGACTTAAGCATAAGACCTGACACAATAAACTGCATTGAAGAAAACGTAGGTACTAAACTTATGGACCTTGGGTTCAAAGAGCATTTTATGAATTTGACTCCAAAGACAATGGAAGTAAAAACTAAAATAAACGAATGGGATTATATGAAACTGAAAAGCTTCTGCACAGCAAAAGAAACTATTGACAAAATAATGAGTCAACCAACTGAATGGGAGAAGATTTTTGCAAACAGTGCCTCTGATAAAAGGCTAATATCCAAAATATACAAGGAACTCATGAAACTCAACAACAAAAAAACAAACAACCCAATTGAAAAATGGACAGAGGACCTGAAGATTCTCTGACTTTCACCCAAGACAATACTCTGAATTTACACTTATGCTACTTCAACTTATTTTTCAGCTAAAGAAATTCTCACTTTGTCTCTTTACTAGTTACGTGTTGTTTTCTTTCTTTCCCAAAATGTCTAAGTAACAATTTGCTTTTAATATTTCTCTGATTGTGCTCTCGGTTCTGCCTAGTTAGACGTTGGCTCCTTGATCTACCTAGCTATAGCACCCCAGAAAATGCGTTTTTACAGAATATCCACAATAACATGCAGTGGTCAACTTTGCTACATTTGAATTATCACCAATATTTCCTTATTTAAAATGTTTGCATAGCAGTATCAGGAAAGAAAGCAGTCCTAGATAATTTTAAGACACTTTAGCTCAATGGCTGTGATCTAAATAAGTTATAGATTCATTGGCAGTGGTGTGGTGGATGAAAGAGATTGAAAGAATATCATTTATATAGAACTTGCAAATGCCTAAAAAGAACAAGCACTGTCTATAAATGAAATTCATAACGTGATACGGCTGATTTCCTCCTTCTGTCTCCCCTATTTCATGTCTGCCAGGACTTCCTCCCAACACACTCTTATTAAAATAACTAACTGATGAAAAGTTGAGATTTACTGAGTAAAAAAAATCTAGATTAGGCTGGCTATTAGATTATAATCATGCCCATGCATTTTAATTAACCAGGAGTACAGAACGTGTGAGAAGATTTTCAGGGAGAAGCAGAATAAAGTTAGGATATAATTTAAAGGCAGATATGTTGTGCTGTTCTTTAGGACAAACTTCAGTATTGGCCTATTTTCCACAACCCAGAGTTCATGTGATTTTCCTTATCATTTGTTCATAACTTAGATTTCATTCCTAAGCTATCTGGGAAACATACTTTTATTCACTGGTTCCCTATTATCACTTTGAGATCCCATTAACCAAGCAGTGTTAATAAGCTGAATAAATATGTAAGCCATTTCTGTGTATTAACTTTGTTTTCTAAAGTATATGTTTTTTTTTTTAATTTATTACTTTCAGGTGTACAAGACAAGGTAATACTTAGACGTTCATCATTTATATTCCTCACACTGTGAACCCCCCTCCCCCCATCCACTATCCCTCCGACCTCACACCGAGCCATCACATTATATATATATAAAATTATAGTTGGCATTCATTAATGTTTAGCTTCTGTTGTACAATGCCATGATCAGGCATCCACAGTATCTCTGAGGTGGTCTCCCAAATAGGACGCATGTCCATCGGATACCCAACAAAATCTTTACAACATTATTGAATACCTTCCCCAAATTAATTTTCAAAAAACCCTGAGGCCATCTTGTGGTTACCAGCTGCTTCCTAATCCCTTCACTTTCCGCCTTATCACCAACCCCCCCCCCCCGCCCATCTAACAACTCTCGGTTTTTTCTTTGTGTCCTCAAAACTGTTTCTGATTAGTTGATTCACATATTCTTTTCTTTAGATTCCGCATATAAGTGAGATCATATGGTACTTGTCTTTCTCTTTCTGACTTATTTCACTTAACATAATGTTCTCTAGATCCATCTATGTTGTTGCAAATGATAAGATTTCTTTCTTCTTTATGGCTGCGTAATACTCCATTGTATAAATGTACCACAGCTTCTTAATCCAGTCATCTACCGATGGGCATTTCGGTTGTTTCCATATCTTGGCTATTGTGTAAAGTGCTGCAATAAACATAGGAGTGCATACTGGTTTTTGAATTGGAGTTTTGGATTTCTCCGGGTAGATGCCTAGGAGTGGAATTACTGGATCATAGGGTAGTTCCATTTTCAGATTCCTGAGATACCTCCATACTGTTTTCCATAGTGGCTGCACTAATCTGCAATCCCACCAACAGTGCACTAGCGTTCCCTTTTCTCCACATCCGCACCAGCATTTGTTGTTATTTTATAGTAAATAAAATACAAATTTCTTTAAAAGGTTTACTAAGGTCACTATAGTTATTCATAATTATGTATTTTCTCAATTGATGTATACCAAAAGCATAATTACTAATGTGAGTTTATGAATGTTTATAGTAAAAGGTGTTTTAAGAAGTTAAACAGTAAGGAATGCCTATTTTAAATGACTTCAATAGGTGCAAATAAAATATAAAGCACAACTAAAAATCCCCACACTCCATTAATGTTCTCCTTATGAATAGCATTTCATACAAGCACACTTTAGTACAAATCATTGAATCAATCTTTTCTATTTGAGATTTTCTATTTGAGAATGTGAGATTTGAGCTCTGTATACAAAGAAACCAAGTCCAGAATATACATAGATGTTCTGTATGCTAGTTTCACATTATGAATGTTAATACTTATCAAACCTCTCATTGACAAAATAGTAGAATGTGCCTGTGCAGCAATTGCAAATACATTTCATTTTGCTTGCTAACTCCAATCAACAGCCATTTACTACTTGGAATACCATAGAGAAAATGATGCTAAGGTGCCATCTATGCTGAACAGGTAAAGAGTGCCACAATCAATTAGCAATGTATTCCATGGTCATGGGAACAGGAAACAGTGGAATGCCTGGCATATATTTGCCATTGTGGTTCTTGTTTTGCCTTATCCCTGAATTGCTGCAATGGTTTCTGAGCTGGTACCATTGCTCCAAATAATTCACCTTGTAAATTAGCTCTCTGCCAACACTACATTTATCACATCACTCAGATGTTGGCTATCACACAGCCTATAAAATATCAACCAAATTATTCAACTTATTTTGCAATGCCACCAGAATTTGAGCCTATCCTACATGCAGTGTGATTACAATAATACAATGAATATTTAAATTTTAAAGAAATTACAGCGAAATTAAAGAAATTACATTACCATTAATTCCCTTCAAAATACTCCCCCTCGTTTTTAACGCAATAATCCAATCATTCTTGTAACTTTCTGAAGCAGTTCTGGAAGCCCTCTTTTGTTGTGCTCTCATGGCTGCCTCAATATTCTGAATTGATTCAAAATGTTTACCTTCCATGGTCATTTTGACTTTGGGGAAGGGCCAGAAATCACATGGTGCCAGATCCAGTGAATAAGATGGATGAGGACACACAGTAATGTTTTTATTTGACAGAAATTGCCATAATGAGGAATGAGTGACATGGAGCTTTTCTGTAATGATAAAATAATACGGTGAATGCTACTGCCAGTGCCATCCAATGGAAAGGCAGGGATCTTGAATATGGGAAGCAGCAGATCAAATAGTTAGTAACGTGTGACAAGTTTCAACTTGTTCAGTGCAGTCAGTCAGGTGTAAGCTATGGTTGAGAGAAGGTGTGCTTCAAAGTGTTTCATAAATCATCCTACATTATGACAATGCTCTGTGTCACACATCGCTTCTGTTATACAGCAATTTCTGTCAAATAAAACATTATGATGTGTCCTCATCCACCTTATTCACTGGACTTGACACTGTGCGACTTCAGGCTTTTCCCCAAAACCAAAATAATTCAGGATGTCCAGGCAGCCACAACATCACAACTAAAGACACTCAGGAAAGAGGACTTCCAAAACTGCTTTCAAAAGTGGCAAGATTGGTGGGATAAATGTGTTTGAAGAGAGGGGGAGTATTTTGAGGGTTGTCTGGGGCTGGCCTGCCCGGACCCGCCCAGACATGCCTGGACATGTTTGCACCTGGTTGCCCCTGGGCCAAGCTTAAGTTTCGATTCTATTGTTTAAGTTTCGATTTCTCAGCCAGCCCGCCATGACGAAGCACCCTCTGATTGGTCGGTCCCCATATTGGGAGACCAGGCGTTTCTTTGATGTGCCTAAATCTATATATAAAAGCTGTTACCTTCAATAAAGAGAGACTTGATCAGATTCCTGTCTTGTCTCCATTTCTCACGTACCCCTGTTCCCCCGAGCCCCTATTTCTCCCCCAGGTCTTCCGTTGTCGATCCTGCAGGTCGAGACATCGTGGCGCCCAACGTGGGGCCTGGGTACAAGAAAATCCCTAGAGGGAGAGGATGCCTCATCAAGGCCGGCGAATCGAAAGTAAACCGTTCTGCCGCCGCGGGAGCCTGCCGCGCCGAGACAGAAGGTAAGAGGATAAGCGTCCGAAATGGGACAGGAATTAAGTCATCATGAGGTCTATGTTAAGCAGTTAAAAGATGCGCTCAGTACGCGAGGAGTAAAGGTTAAGAGTCAGGATCTTTTTAAGTTTTTTGACTTTGTTAAGGAGACATGCCCTTGGTTTCCTCAGGAAGGCACCATTGACTGTAGACGATAGAGGAGAGTAGGGGATGCACTCAATGATTATTATAAGGTCTTTGGACCTGAAAAAATTTCTGTAACCGCCTTCTCATATTGGAATTTAATTAGTGAAATGATAGGAAAAAGGGAAAGTTGTCCGGAGGTTGAAAACGCTATTCATCACACTGAAAAATTGCTAAAGGAGGACCCCGGAAACGATCCCGGTGAAACCTCGGTCAAGGCCGAGGAAGACCTGATCTCCTTAGAAAGTGATACAGAGGGGGCAAAAGCCAACCCTCCTCCTAGTAAAGACACCCCGCCAGTGGATGTTAGACCCAAACTTTACCCCCCTTTAAAGACCATAGCTAATGATTCAGAGGAGGAAGTAAAGAGGTCAGGGGCATACAAGACTAAAACAAACTTACAGGATTCCTCCTCTTCTGATGATGAAAAGAGACAAAACAGACATTCCCATAAGACAAAAATCCGTAGACAACAAAATAAAGAGAAGAGGAGAGATAAGCGATCACCTCAGATATTCCTAGCACGGGAGGTAGATCCCGACCCTTCTGAGGTAGATTGGGATGATTTGGCTGATAGAGCAGCAAAAAATCATGACCCTGACTGGCCGCTCCGCCCTCCCTCCTACAATGAGGCTTCCGCCCCGCCTGCGGCCCCGATGGATCCTAATCGAGATCTAAAAACCCAGATTGTAGCCTTGGAAGAAAGGGTCCGCCTCCAAGCCAGGCGCCAGTCCTTAGTGGCACAGCTGAGAGGGATGAATCTAAAAGATCATAACAATGCTAGACAGGTTACAGCCTGTAATCAGGCCATCACCATCCTGCCTCCTTTTGTACCTCCTACACCCGATGCCCCTGTCTCGAACATCTTTGAGAGACAGTCCTGCACGCTGGGAGGCGTCGACACCTTCCCGGTTGTTGAAGCTCAAGATGCTCAGGGACAGCCCCAACGCTACCACCAACCACATAACTACCAACACCTGAAGGAATTAAAATCAGCCGTCTCTCAGTACAGTGCCAGTGCCCCTTTTACCCTTACCATTTTAGACTCTATTGCTGAACAATGGCTGACTCCCCAAGATTGGCAGACCTTAGTAAAGGCCATGCTCGCTGGAGGTGACCACCTCCTGTGGAGAACAGAGTTCCAAGACCTTTGCCGAGTGTGGGGACAAAACCCCAAAAAACAGTTTCCAGGCTCTCGGCCTCACATAGAAAGGTGCTGGCTCGGGTAGTAAATGGCCATCAACTGTGATCAGATGCCAGCAGCTGTGGCTAGTTGGCCGTCAGCTGTAACCCGTAAGCCATTGGCCACTAATATAATGGCTGTGGCTATGCTAGCAGAGAAGGAATGGGGGCTAGCAAGAAGATGGTGGCTGGCAAGTGCGGACTGCTGTTAGGCAGATTATGTAGATCCTGCTCCCTGTGTCTCCAGCCCAGACGCCAGCGAGAATATATTGGTTTGACTCCCCTACTTATGGCTCCATGGGTGTTCCTTTTTGGCCTTACCGTGTCCTGCGTTCTTGGGCGGGGAGTGGGAGCTGAGACCCTGCACGACAAATGGCGCAGCGAGCAGGGTCCCCGGCACGACACATGGCGTAGTCGGCAGAATACGGTGCTGGCCAAAGCTTTCCGAAGGGCAGTGGAGCAGTTTGTGCCTATGAAAGCTCAGTCTGAGGAAGACCAGGAGGAGCAGCTGCTGGAGAGCTCGATTCCCGTGGAGGGGTGGAAAGATGTGGATGGTTCCCCAACCAGCAGAGGCCGGAGAAAGCGGAGAAAGCGAAGGTTGTTGCCACCCTGTGGGCTGGGAACTGCTTGCTGAGGCAGCCCGGATGCAGGACTTTTAGTCCCAGGAGGAAACGCTTGCTGAGTCCTCCGTGGGAGATGAGGGCGAGGTCAAGGTCATCCCTCACCCCCAGAACAGCCCTGGCGAATGACTATGGACTATGGGGAATTGCCTTCTATTCCTGATTTAATGGACGCTTGACTGTTTGGGAACATACCACCATGTAGTGGGACTGGTTTGATGTTTGCTTTTGTGTCTTGACTGGCCGCCATTGATAATATGTAAGCACCTTGATGTGAGCCGCTGTTGTTCCAGCACAGTACCCCGAGAGGCCCAGAGAGAGAGTGGCAGTGCCCTGAGGCCCTGGCTGTGTCCAGGAAGTCTGGCTGTGTCCAGAGAGAGTGGCAGTGCCCTGAGGCCCTGGCTGTGTCCAGGAAGTCTGGCTGTGCCCAGAGAGAGTGGCAGTGCCCTGTGAGCCCTGGCTGTGTCCAGGAAGTCTGGCTGTGTCCAGAGAGAGTGGCATTGCCCTGAGAGCCCTGGCTGTGTCCAGAGAGAGTGGCAGTGCCCTGAGAAACCTGGCTGTGCACGGGGAGACTGGTGGTACCTTAAGAAGCCCAGGAAGTCTGGCTGTGCCCAGAAGTACTGGTGGTGCCCTGAGAAACCCTGGCTGTGCACAGAGAGCCTGGCTGTGTTCAGGATAGTGCATTCACCTTCAGGCTCCTTGCACAGTGCCCCTCGCAGAAGACGCTTGTCGCGTAGATTGTGAGGCGAGACCCTGTAGGGGTGGAGTGTGGGGACAAAACCCAAAAAAACAGTTTCCAGGCTCTCGGCCTCACATAGAAAGGTGCTGGCTCGGGTAGTAAATGGCCATCAACTGTGATCAGATGCCAGCAGCTGTGGCTAGTTGGCCGTCAGCTGTAACCCGTAAGCCATTGGCCACTAATATAACGGCTGTGGCTATGCTAGCAGAGAAGGAATGGGGGCTAGCAAGAAGATGGTGGCTGGCAAGTGCGGACTGCTGTTAGGCAGATTATGTAGATCCTGCTCCCTGTGTCTCCAGCCCAGACGCCAGCGAGAATATATTGGTTTGACTCCCCTACTTATGGCTCCATGGGTGTTCCTTTTTGGCCTTACCGTGTCCTGTGTTCTTGGGCGGGGAGTGGGAGCTGAGACCCTGCACGACACCGAGATTTAGCCCGAGCCAATGCTAGGGCAGGCACCCCCTGGACTTTTGAAATGCTCACTGGTACTGGAATTTATGCCACCATGAATGCCCAGCTTCAGGCTGACCCAGGGCTTTTTGCACAAATCTCATCTGCAGCCACGAGGGCCTGGAGAAAACTCCCCTCCAAGGAAAACGCTGGAGTTTCTCTTGTTAAGATTAGACAGGGATCCAACTAGGCCTTCTCTGATTTTGTTGATAGATTACAGACTGTGGCAGAGCGGTCCCTTGGCACTACCGCTGCTGCCATGGACTTGGTCCGAGAGCTGGCTTTTGAAAATGCTAACCCGGCTTGTCAAGCCGCTATCAGGCCTTTCAAAAAGAGAACAACTGATGTAACTGAGTTTGTTCGTATTTGCTCTGAGATTGATCCTTCTTACCAACAAGGGCTTGCCATGGCAGCTGCATTTAGCGGCCAGTCGGTCACAGAGTACATAAAAAATAAGACAGAAACTAAAAGAGGCTGTTACAAGTGTGGAAAACTGGGTCATTATTCTAAAGAATGCCCATCAAACAATGAATCTTCCCCTGATACGGCCCCCACTAAGCTCCCTGGCCTCTGCCCCCGATGCAAGCGGGGAAAACATTTGGCTCGAGATTGTAAATCCAAGACCGACGCCCAAGGTCAGCCTTTGCCACAGCAGTCGGGAAACGGGAGGAGGGGCCAGCCTCAGGCCCCGAAACAAGCTTATGGGGCAGTCAGCTTTGTTCCAGCAACACCCAACAATCCTTTTCAGGACTTAGTAGAGCAACCCCAGGGAGCGCAGGACTGGACCTCTGTTCCACCTCCCACACAGTATTAACCCCCGAAATGGGAACACAAGCCTTAAACACAGGCGTATATGGTCCCTTACTACCTGAAACATTTGGATTAATTCTAGGAAGGAGCAGTGTTACCATGAGAGGCCTCCAAATTTACCCAGGAGTTATTGATAATGATTATACTGGGGAAATTAAGATCATGGCTAAAGCTGACAGTAATATTCTCTCTATCCCACGTGGGGAAAGAATTGCCCAGCTAGTCTTGTTGCCTTTGGTCAAGACGGCCGACAAAAGCCAACGGCCCAAAAGAGAAACAGGTAGTTTTGGGTCATCTGATGTCTATTGGGTACAACCAATTACAAGTCAAAAGCCCTCTTTGATATTATGGCTAGATGATAAACCCTTCACTGGTCTAATAGACACAGGGTCTGATGTAACTATTATTAGATCAGAGGATTGGCCCTCCCATTGGCCCACCTCAGAGACATTAACTAATTTGAGAGGAATTGGACAAAGTAGCAATCCTCGACAAAGTTCCAAATATCTCGTTTGGAAAGATAAAGAAGGCAATTCAGGTCTCATAAAGCCCTTTATCATTCCTCAACTGCCCGTCAATCTCTGGGGTAGAGACTTGCTTTTCCAAATGAAAGTTATGATGTGTAGCCCCAATGAAGTTGTTACTGCACAAATGCTAGCACAGGGGTTTAGCCCTGGTAAGGTGCTGGGTAAAAAAGAAAATGGGATCCGTCAGCCTATTCCGGCCCTAGGACAGATAGATAAAAAGGGCCTTGGAAATTTTTAATTTCGGCCATTGACATGCCTGCACCCCAAAAATGTGCTGATCCTATCACATGGAAGTCGGATGAACCTGTTTGGGTTGATCAACGGCCTTTAACCTCCGAAAAACTGTCTGCCGCCCAACATTTAGTGCAGGAACAACTAGAGGCAGGACATATCATAGACAGTTCTTCTCCATGGAACACCCCCATATTTGTCATAAAAAAAAAGGTCTGGTGGCTGGCGACTTCTTCAAGATTTGCGCGCAGTCAATGCTACTATGGTCCTCATGGGTTCCCTACAACCAGGACTCCCCTCCCCTGTTGCTATCCCACAGGGTTACTTTAAGGCTGTCATCGACCTCAAAGATTGCTTCTTTACTATTCCTTTACACCCTGCTGATCAAAAAAGATTCACTTTCAGTGTACCTTCCATCAATTTTAAAGAACCTATGAAGCGATACCATTGGACGGTGTTGCCTCAGGGCATGGCTAACAGCCCTACCTTATGTCAAAAATATGTGGCTTCTGCCATCCAATCAATTAGGGGTCTATGGAAGGAGATGTACATCATACATTATATGGATGACATCCTCATAGCAGGTCAAAAGGGAGATCAAGTCTTACAATGCCTTGCTCAGCTCAAACAACAGCTAGTGGCTCCAGGGCTCCAGATAGCCCCCAACAAGATACAGTTACAGGACCCCTATACTTATTTGGGCTTTCAGATCAATGGGCCAAAAATTGTTAATCAAAGAGCAGTCATTCGCAGGGATCAACTTAAAACCCTTAATGATTTCCAAAAACTCTTAGGAGATATAAATTGGCTTCGGCCATATTTAAAGCTTACCACTGGAGAATTAAAACCCCTATTTGACATCCTAAAGGGCGATGCCCACCCAAAATCCCGCCGAGTTTTGACCTCAGCTGCACGACATGCACTCCTAAAGGTGGAAGAGGCTATTGCTGCCCAGTTTGTCACTAGCATAGATTATTTCCAACCTCTGGTTTTATTAATATTCAAAACTACAGTGACACCTACCGGCCTTTTTTGGCAAAACAAGCCGATATTATGGATCCACTTACTCTCCTGGCCTAAAAAGGTCCTGCTTCCCTACTATGATGCAATAGCTGATCTAATCATACTAGGAAGAGAACATAGCCGCAAATATTTTGGAAAAGATCCCTCAAAAATTATTCAACCCTATTCGTGGCCTCAAATCAATTGGTTATTACAAAACACAGATTCCTGGCTAATTGCCTGTGCCTCCTACGCAGGTGAGTTGGATAATCACTATCCACCAGACAAACTCATCCAGTTTTGCAAATTACACGCCTTTGTGTTTCCCCGCGTCGTTAGTAAAGAACCCTTAGATGACGCGCTATTGGTGTTCACTGATGGGTCATCAACGGGAATAGCTGCATATACCTTTGCTGATAAAGTTGTTAAGTTTAAAACTCAGTATTCCTCAGCCCAACTAGTAGAACTACAGGCTGTCATTGCAGTTCTGTCAGCCTTCCCTAATCGCCCGCTCAATGTATATACAGACAGTGCCTATTTAGCTCATTCAATACCTCTTTTGGAAACTGTGGCACAAATCAGACATGTGTCAGAGACAGCAAAGTTATTCTTACACTGTCAACGACTCCTCCAGCGGAGGACTGCCCCCTTTTTCTTAGGTCACATCCGTGCCCATTCTGGTTTACCAGGACCCCTAACTCAGGGTAATGAACTAGCCGATACAGCTACAAAGACAGTAGCCACTGCCCTGGCTGATAACTTACAACAAGCCCAAACAGCCCATAATCTCCATCATTTAAATTCTCACTCTCTTAGAATTCTGTTTAAAATCACCCGCGAACAGGCGAGACAGATTGTTAAACAATGTACTGGTTGTGTTACACATCTCCCTGTTCCTCATCTGGGGGTCAATCCTAAGGGGCTTGTTCCCAATATGATTTGGCAAATGGATGTCACCCACTACTCAGAATTTGGCAAGTTAAAATTCATCCACGTTTCCATTGATACTTACAGTGGTTTCCTACTGGCTACCCTTCAGACTGGAGAAGCCACCAAACATGTTATAGCTCATCTGTTACACTGCTTTTCTATTTTAGGTGTCCCTACAAATCAAAACAGACAATGGCCCTGGCTATACAGCCCGCGCTTTTCAAAATTTCTGTCACACCCTCCAAATAAAACACATCACTGGTATTCCCTATAACCCACAGGGACAGGGCATAGTAGAAAGAGCCCATCTCTCTCTAAAAACCACCCTTGGAAAGATAAAAAAGGGGGAGTGGTATCCTACCAAGGGAACCCCCCGAAATATCCTTAACCATGCTCTTTTCATTTTAAATTTTTTGAAATTGGATACTCATGAAAAATCCGCGGCCGATCACTTCTGGCATGCTGAAACCCAAAAACAATTCGCCATGGTTAAATGGAGAGATCCCCTAGATAACTCCTGGCATGGGCCAGACCCAGTTCTAATCTGGGGGAGAGGTTCTGTTTGTGTTTACTCCCAAGAATACAATGCCGCCCGGTGGCTACCAGAGAGACTGGTGAAGCAGCTTGATTATAAATTACAGCCCAGGGAAGAAGTGCCTCCCTGAGGACACCCCCTCTTTTTATCCTTTCAGAAGATGAATCCTGTAATGACACTCCTGTGGATCCTTGCCCTCTACAATCAAAAGGCACTCGCCGGCTTTGACGACCCACATAAAGCCCGGGCTGCCCTGGAAAAGCTACAAGGTAAACCCTGTGATTGCAAAATGGGATTCGTAGCTACAAACATAAATCCTTCTCACATTCTGTCCACCGTGGACTGCACTAGCCACACTGCTGTTTTGGTTGCACCCGAATCGGGGTGCCAATGTTATAAAAAACAAGCCCCGATTCCCCCTGTTAATGGAAAACCTGGACCCTGCCCCTGTAGTGACTTTCAGACCTCGGTCCATAGTGCTTGCTATTCCTCCTACCAACAATGTACTCATGATGACAAGACATATTTTACTGCTATTTTAACTCAAACCGCTCCTGGCGCAACTGAGGGTGATTCCAGTAAAAACTTACAGGCTCCGTACACTGGTATGGTAGAAAAAAATATCTGTTGGCAAGTTGTCGCCCCCCTCCATATCTCTGATGGGGGAGGCCCTCAAGATCAGGTCAAAAATTTCGGGGTCCAAAAAAGGATTGAAAAAATCCTACAAACCCTAGATGCCACCTTAAACTACCATCCCCTCGCCTTGCCCAGGGCCAGAGAAAAAATAGGCCTTGATGTTCAAACTTTTGACATTCTTGAGGCCACTTATAATCTGCTTAATGCCTCCAATTCGGCCCTTGCAGAAGAGTGCTGGCTTTGCATGCAGATGGGGTACCCTGTTCCCCTTGCCATACCCAGCCACCCTGGAAACTATTCCATAAACGGCAGTTGCCCGCTCACTGCCCTTCTTTTAGTCCAACCAGTCCAGTTCTATAACTCCACTTGCTTTAGTTCCCCCTCCTCTAATGATTCCTTTACGCTTGATGTAGGGTTCGTAGCTTTCACTAACTGCATAAAAACAATCAATATATCCATGTCCTTGTGTGCTCCTAATGGTTCAGTTTTTGTCTGTGGAAATAATAGAGCTTATACGCAGCTACCTAGCAACTGGACAGGATTATGTGTATTAGCCTCCCTTCTACCTGACATAGACATCATCCCTGGGGAAGAGCCAGTCCCGATTCCAGCCATAGATCACATGTTTTTGGGAGATCCAAACGGGCTGTGCAAATTATCCCCTTGCTTGTAGGCCTGGGAGTTAGTACAGCTGTAGCCTCCGGGACTGCTGGCCTGGGGGTCTCCTTAACCCAGTATACCAAAATATCTAGACAACTTATCTCAGATATCCAGACCTTATCTAGTACCATTCAGGACCTTCAAGACCAGGTAGATTCCTTAGCAGAAGTAACCTTACAAAATAGAAGGGGTTTAGATCTATTAACTGCCGAACAGGGAGGCATCTGTTTAGCATTACAGGAGAAATGCTGTTTCTACGCGAATAAATCCGGGATCGTCAGAGACAAGATCAGACAGCTGCAAGGTGACCTAGAGCGAAGAAGAAAAGAATTGGCTGCCAATCCACTATGGATGGGATTGAATGGACTATTGCCATATCTCCTCCCCTTTTTGGGCCCGTTACTATCCCTATTGCTGATTGCCTCACTTGGGCCTTTCTTATTTAACAAACTTATAGCCTTCATTAAACAACAGATCGAAGCCATCCAGGCCAAACCCATACAGGTCCATTACCACCGTTTGGAAATGAGAAACAAGGGTGGCTCATATTTGTCATTGAATGATATATGATAAGACCCCCTTCCCCTGTGAGATGGACTGGACAGTCAACGACGGGTAAGACCAGGAGTCGGGTTCACGGTGATGTCTGGTGACAGGGTCACATAAATGCTAAGATTCATGGTTGACTCACTGCTCACCCCACATCCTGGCAACCTAAGACAGATGCAGTCCCCGAGGGGCCATCTCTCTATTCCTCAAAACAAAATAAAAAAGGAGGACCTGTCCGGGGCTGGCCTGCCCGGACCCGCCCAGACATGCCCGGACATGTTTGCACCTGGTTGCCCCTGGGCCAAGCTTAAGTTTCGATTCTATTGTTTAAGTTTAAGTTTCGATTTCTCAGCCAGCCCGCCATGACGAAGCACCCTCTGATTGGTCGGTCCCCATATTGGGAGACCAGGCGTTTCTTTGATGTGCCTAAATCTATATATACAAGCTGTTACCTTCAATAAAGAGAGACTTGATCAGATTCCTGTCTTGTCTCCATTTCTCGCGTACCCCTGTTCCCCCGAGCCCCTATTTCTCCCCCAGGTCTTCCGTTGTCGATCCTGCAGGTCGGGACAGAGGGTGATTAGTGTAATACATATTTTTTACTTAAACATTCACCATATTGTTTGATCTCACCTTATATCTATGAAGCAATTTGGTGTCTCTTGTTTAGGTAACAAACTCAATGACTTAAGCATAAAGAGCTTTAGGACTTTGAAAAAATAAGGTGTGATGGGTAATTTTATATGTCAATTTGGCTGGGCCACCGTACCCAGACTTTTTTTCAAACATTATTGTGGATGTTCCTGTGAAGGTGCTTTTTGGATAAGATTTTAAATTCAAAGAATTTCATGAAGCAGATTATCTTCCATAATGTGCATAGGACTCATGAAATTAGTTGAAGACCTTAACAGAAGAAAGACTGATTTCTCCCAACAAGAAGTAATTCTGCTAGCAGACTGCCTTTGATTATGATTCCAACTTCATTTATTTATTTATTTGTTTATTTATTTATTTATTTTATATTAGTTTCAGGTGTACAAATCAACATAATAATTAGATATTAACACCTCTCACAAAATGATAACCCCCCTAATCTACGACCGCTCTGACATCGTACATAGCTGTTACAATACCATTAACTGTATTCCCTATGCTGTACTTTACATCCCATGAATATATATATTTGACATTCAATATTATTCAATTTCAGCTTCAGGTGTATAGCACAGTGGGTCAGGGATCTACACAGTCTTCCTTGTGTCTTCAGCCTGCCAGCCTACCCTGCAGAATTTGGGTATTTCCCATTGGTTGTGTTTCTCTGAGAACCCTGAATAATAGAGAAGTCAAGATATAAACAACAATAACTAAAGTCTATTTTAGGATGAGAAGAATGCAATACAACTTTTGTTTCTCAGAGTAACATGAGCTTGATATTTGTTTTTGTAAAGTTTTACAGATATCAGTTGCTTATATAACAAAATCACATAATCTGATGAGAGTAATGTTTAAATCAAAGAACACAACTTCATTAATATATATTATATACACCCTACATAACGAAAATGGCCATATTTTCTGACTTTTACTAAGCTGGGTGCAATTCCCTTACTTCTCCTGAGTATCATGCCAGTTGAGCTATCAATTCTAATGTGGAAATATGAGCAGAGAGAAAGCACAGCAGAAAGAATTGTTTGTCTTCATCCATTTGCAATATTTTGTAGTAGGAAAGTAACCCTACTACACCATTTCCCCAAATGTTCCTGGGCTTCAAGCAACTCTGATGTTCTTAGGTTCTTCATGTTAGCTTTCCTTGTTACTCAGTATCTGCAGTCAATTCAAACACCCAGATTTTTTCATGCTTGCTACTCAGTCAACACTGAAGAGTTGTAACTGAGAAAAAAATTGAAGATCTTTCCAAAATTGAGGATCTTCCTATGTCCAAAATTTTATTTTGATAGTTTCAGCCCATGATTCCAAACTCATTACCACCTGAGGTCCTGAATCTGAGCTATCCATCTATATACAATATATTTGATAATCTTGACAAGAACATCCCCATTTGAATAATTGAGAAAAACTGTATGGAACAGAATCAACAATAGAGTCATCTTAAAAGAAGCATCTCTCTATATGTTAATATCAGCTCTTTAATTAGCTTTCTTTATGTCTAGTATTCAACCAGTTAAAGACCTACTAAGTTATATTTTCACCTAGTACCAATATCTCCTTCCTATCCAAAAGGTTATCCAGGTAGTCCAGCCAATATTTTACAATACTACATTCACTTATTTGTCTATGGAATTATGAGGATTTTATAGAAAGGGACATAATATCTTGCACTGGCTTCATTCCCCTTTCACAATCAATAATTGCCATGTCATCAACATACTAGTAAAAGAAGGAAATTCTTCACTTTAAACACCTAAGCATAAACTAGCAAAAATACTAGCACTTAATATTTGCAAAAAGCTTTCTATTATTATTACTATCTCTATTTGACATGCATTTCGTTATTATTGACACACATTTTGTCATTATTATTTTCATTTAACAAATAAGTAAACTGAAGCTCTGAATAATTGACTTATCCAGAGTCACAATGCTAAAGCAGGGGATATAAAACAGAACATAGAAAATCTGGCTCAGAGTTTTATTTTCATAGTACAATAAACTGCCTCAATAGACAAAAAAACTCACAGATAAATAAATAAGATGATTAAGAATTTTAAATGACACATTAAGATGATATCAAGCCATTAGAAACGAATCTACCCTTTTCACAATTTTTACAAAACAAGGTTCATATGTATCCATTAACTCCAAAAGTTATATTGATAAGATAGTGGATTAATGCTCCATGGAAGGAAAACACAGCACCAGTTATTTTTGCACTAACTGGCATTCTTGCAATACTAAGGAAAGACACATTTATTTAAAATCTTTAAAAATAACACGCCCATAAATATATATTTTTTCTTTTCTTTTTTCTTTTTTTTTTAATTTAATGGGGTGACAATTGTTAGTGAAATTACATAGATTTCAGGTGTACAATTCTGTATTACATCATCTATAAATTCCATTGTGTGTTCACCACCAAGAATCATTATTATTTTTTTATTTAAATTTATTTATTGGGGTGACAATTGTTAATGAAATTACATAATTTCAGGTGTACAATTCTGTATTACATCAACTATAAATCCCATTGTGTGTTCACCACCCAGAGTCAGTTCTCCTTCCATCACCATATATTTGATCCCCCTTACCCTCATCTCCCTCCCCCCACCCCCCTTACCCGCTGGTAACCACTAAAATATTGTCTGTGTCTATGAGTTTTTGTTTCTCATTTGTTTGTCTTGTTTTTGGTTTATATACCACATATCAGTGAAATCATAGGGTTCTCTGCTTTTTCTATCTGACTTACTTCGCTTAGCATTATACTCTCAAGATCCATCCATGTTGTCACAAATGCTCCTATGTCATCTTTCCTTAACGCCAAATAGTATTCCATTGTGTATATATACCACAACTTCTTTATCCATTCATCTATCGAAGGACATTTTGGTTGTTTCCATGTCTTGGCCACCGTAAACAAAGCTGCAATGAACATTGGAGTACACGTGTCTCTATAGAGAAATGCTTTTATATTTTTGGGGTAGATACCCAGGAGAGCGATTGCTGGGTCGTTTAATAATTCTATTTGTAATTTCTTGAGTAACCTCCACACTGCCTTCCATAACGGCTGCACCGGTCTGCATTCCCACCAACAGTGTATGAGAGTTCCTTTTTCTCCAAAGCCTCTCCAACACTTGTTGCTATTTGTCTTGTTGATGATAACCATTCTGACTGGAGTGAGGTGATATCCCATTGTGGTTTTTATTTGCATTTCTCTGGTGATTAGTGATGTTGAGAATTTTTTCATATGTCTATTTGCCATTTGTAAGTCCTCTTTGGAGAAATGTCTCTACAGATCCTCTACCCATTTTTCAATTGGGTTGTTTGTTTTTTTGTTGTTGAGTTTCATGAGTTCCGTATATATTTTGGATATTAGACCCTTATCGGAGGAACTGTTTGCAAAAATCTCTCCCATTCAGTCGGTTAACTCTTTATTTTGTCGATGGTTTCTTTTGCTGTGGAGAAACTTTTAAGTTTCATATAGTCCCATTTGTTTATTTTAGCTTTTACTTCTATTCCCTTTAGAGTCAAATTCATAGAATGCTTTTTGAACCTAAGGTCCATAAGTTTAGTACCTTTGTTTTCTTCAATGCAGTTTATTGTGTCAGGTCTTATGCTTAAGTCTTTGATCCATTTTGAATTAATTTTGGTACATGGTGACAGATAACAGTCCAGTTTCATTTTTTTGCACGTGGCTATCCAATTCTCCCAGCACCATTTATTGAACAGACTGTCTTTCCTCTATTTAGTGTTTTTAGCTTCTTTGTCAAAAAATGTCTTTCCATATTTGTGTGGTTTTATTTCTGGGTTCTCAATCTATGCCATTGGTCTATGTGTCTGTTTTTCTGCCAATACCATGCTGTTTTGATTATTGTAGCCCTGTAGTATAAGCTAAAGCCAGGCAGTGTGATACCTCCAGCATTGTTCTTTTTATTTAAGATTGCTTTGGCTATTTGGGGTCTTTTGTGGTTCCAAACAAATTGATGAGTTTTAATTCCATTTCTTTAAAAATGCCATTGGGATTTTGATGGGAATTGCATTAAATCTGTATATAGCTTTGGGTAATATGGCCATTTTAACTATGTTGATTCTTCCAATCCATGAGCACGGAATGTCTTTCAATTTCTTTATGTCATCTTCAATTTCTTTCAAAAATGTCTTATAGTTTTCAGCATATAAATCCTTCACATCCTTGGTTAAGTTTATTCCTAGGTATTTTATGCTTTTGCTGCAATTGCAAAGGGAATTGTTTTTGATATTTCTTTTTCTGGGATTTCATTGTTAGTATATAGGAATGCAGTGGACTTTTGTATGTTGATTTTGTAGGCAGCAACTTTACTGTATTCATTGATTGTTTCTAACAGCTTTTTGGTGGAGTCTTTAGGGTTTTCTACATATAGCATCATGTCATCTGCAAAGAGTGATATTTTAACTTCTTCATTCCCAATTTGGATGCCTTTTGTTTCTTTCTCTTGCCTGATGGCTCTGGCAAGGACTTCCAACACTGTTGAAAAGCAGAGGTGATAGGGGAGAGCCGTGTCGTGTTCCTGAACTTAGAGCAAAGGGCTTCAGTTTTTCACCATTAATTAGGAGATTCGATGAGGGCTTGTCGTCGATGGTCTTTATTATGTTAAGGTATTTTCCTTCTGAACCTATTTCATAAAGTGTTTTAATCATAAATGGATGTTGTATCTTGTCAAATGCTTTTTCTGCATCAATTAATATAATCGTATGATTTTTGTCCTTTATTTCGTTTATGTGATGTATCAATTGATGGATTTGCAAATCTTGAACCATCCTTGTGCCCCAGGGATGAACCCCACTTAGTCATGATGAATAGTCTTTTTAATGCATTGTTGTATTCGATTTGCTAAAATTTTGTTTAGGATTTTAGCATCTGTATTCATCAGGGATATAGGTCTGTAGTTTTCTTTTTTTGTGTTGTCCTTACCAGGTTTTGGTATCAGGGTAATGTTGGCCTCACAAAATGAGTTAGGGAGTACTATCTCTTCTTCAATTTTTTGGAAGAGTTTGAGCAGGATTGGTATTAGATTCTGTTTGAAGGTTTGGTAGAATTCACTAGTGAAGCCATATGCTCCAGGACTTTTGCTTTGGGGAAGGTTTAGGATGACTGATTCAATTTCGTCACTGGTAATCGGTCTGTTTAGATTTTCTAGTTCTTCATGATTCAGCCTTGGAAGGCTATATGTTTCTAAGAACTTGTCCATTTCTTCTAGGTTATTGAATTTTGTGGCATATAGTCCTTTATTGTATTCTTGCATGGTCCTTTGTATTTCTGTGGTGTCCGTGATAACTTCCCCTTTTTCATTTCTGATTTTGTTAATTAGTGTCTACTCTCTTTTTATCTTAGTGACTCTAGCCAAGGGTTTGCCAATTTTGTTAATCTTTTCAAACATACAGCTTTTTGTCACATTAATTCTTAGTATTGTCTTTTTGTTCTCTATTTCATTTAGTTCTGCTCTGATTTTTATTTCTTTTCTTCTGCTGACCTTGGGTGTCACTTGTTCTTTTTCTAGTTCTTTAATGTGTAACATGAGGTTATTCATTTGGGATTTTTTTTGTTTCTTGAGATAGGCCTGTAATGATATAAATTTCCCTCTTAAAACTGCTTTCACTGCATCCCAAAAATTTTGCTAGGATGTATTTTCATTGTCATTTGTTTCTATGTATCTTTTGAGCTCTCCTCTAATTTCTTCTTTGACCCAGTCGTTTTTAAAAGTATGTGGTTTAATCTCCATGTATTTGTGTTTTTTTCTTGCTTTTTTTTTTCACAGTTCGTATCCAATTTCAAAGCCTTGTGATCAGAGAATATGCTTGGTATGATTTCAATCTTCTTAAATTTGCTGAGGCTGCTTTTATGTCCCAATATATGGTCTATCCTTGAGAATGTTCCATGTACACTAGAAAAGAATGTGTAGTCTGATGTTTTAGGATGTCATGCTCTATATATGTGAATTATGTCCATTTCATCTAATGTGTCATTTAGGGCTGCTATTTCGTTATTTATTTTCCATTTGGATGAACTCTCCATAGCTGTCAATGATGTATTTAAGTCCTCTAGTAGAATTGTGTTTTGGTCAATTTCTCCCTTTAGTTCTGTTAGTAGTTGCTTGGCATATTTTGGGGCTTCCTGATTGGGGGCATAAATATTGATGACTGTTATGTCTTCTTGTTGTATAGTCCCCTATACCATGATGAAATGTCCATCTTCGTCTCTTGATATCTTTTTCACCCTGAAATCTGTTTCATCTGATATCATTATGGCTACACCTGATTTTCTCTAAGGACCATTTGCTTCGAGGGTCAATTTCCACTCTTTCACTTTGAGTCTATGCTTGTCCTTGTAGCTGAGATGTGTCTCTTGGAGACAGCATATGCTTGGGTTTCATTTTCTGAACTTTTTGCTACTCTGTGTTTTTTTATTGGTGAGTTCAGTCCATTTACATTTAGGGTGATTATTGATACGTGAGTATTTCCTGTCATTCTATCTTTAGTTTTCTGGTAAGGCTGTGTCTCCATTGTTTCTTTGCCTTTTTTTTGTTGTCTACTATTTTTGTGTCGTGGTATGCTGTGATATTTCCCTTTTTTCTTGTTTTTTTTACAGTATATATTTCAGTTCTGGATTTTTTTATGTCTGGTTACCCTTAAATTTACGTAAAAGAAAGTTTGTTATTTAGAGTGTTCCATTTTCTTCAGCACGCTTTCTTTCTCCATTCCAATTTTCTGTCTGACTTATTTCGCTTAGCATTACACTCTCAAGATTCAGGTCTGAATTTCTTTGAGTGGTGACCATATGTATACATAAAAGAAAATTTCATATTTTCAGTGTTCCATTTTCTTCCATGCTTACTTTCTCCAAACCCATATTCTTGTTTCAGTCTTTAATCCCCCTTCTTTTATGTTTTTTTTGTCACAAATTATCCCTGTTTATGCTGGCCGAATCGTCTCCTTCAATATTTCTTGTAGTGCAGTTTATGTGTTAGAAAATTTTCTCAGCTTCTGTATGTCTGGAAAGGTCTTTGTTCCTCCTTCATATCTTAAAGATATCTTTGCTGGATATATTATTCTTGGCTTATGATTTCTCTCTTTCAATAGTTTGAATATTTGATTCCCCTTTCTCCTGGTTTATAGATTTTCTGCTGAAAAATCTGATGATAATTTAATAGGCTTTCCTTTGTAGGTTACTCTCTTCTATTCCCCAGCTACCTTGAGTATTCTTTCTCTGTTGTTCAGTTTTGATAGCCTCAATCAAATATGTCCTGGGTAAGGCCTGTTGGGATTGAGGTAATTGGCTGTTCTATTTGCTTCTTGATTTCGAGGATCCAGGTCTTTCCACAAGTTTGGGAAGTTCTAGTTGACTATTTTTTTGAATATACTCTCCATTCGCTTCTCCCTTTCTTCTCCTTTGGTATGCCCATTATTCTCATGTTGCTCTTTCTGATGGAATCAGAAAGTTTTAGTTGAGTTCTTTCATTTCTTTTAACTCTCAAGTCTCTTTCTTCTTCCATCTGTGTCATTTCCAGATTTGTATCTTTAATGTCACTGATTCTTTTCTCCATTTGCTCAGCTTTATTTCCTAAGATGGCTCTTTCATTCTTCATTTCTTTTATTGAGTTCTTAATCTCCAGAAATCATATTTGGTTCCTTTTAAAATTTCAATCTCTTTGGTAAAATGTTCTTCTTTTTTTTTGCTAGTGTTTCTGAGTTCATTAAACTGCCTGTCTGTATTCCTTGCATCTCATTGAGTTTTTTTTCAGAACTTCAATCTTGAATTCTCTCTCATTTTAATCACATATTTCCATGTCTTTAAGTTCATTTTCTGGAGACTTTTCATTTTCTTTCTGAGCTGTCTTGTTACCTTGGTTATCCATGGCAATTAATAAATTAGTATTTCCCTCTCTAGGCATCTACAGGAGTGGTTTCTGCAACAGGTTGATAGAAAAGGGTCTTTTGTTTTCCTGTATGTGTTGGTATGGTTTTATTTTCTCTCTGAATGCAGCCTTTAACTCTGTCTCACACTGAAGTATTATATTTTCTCTGTGCTATTCTGGCTTCTCACACATTCGGGGAATTCCCTGGAAGGTGGAATTCTCCACTGTAAATAGTTTGCCTGGGTCACTGGGCACCGTCTCTGTAGGGGAATGTGGAGAGCTTTTGTCGTTCCAAACCTCTTCCTGTACCAGATTCAGAGCCTGTGCATTTCAGCATCTCTGTTTTCTCCTGGAGGAATCCTCCCAGATAGTTGGGGACAGAGGCGAGGTGGGCTGTGAGTGGTGGCCTACAGCAATGGCGGTGACCACTACCACAGCCAGCGCTGCACCCAAGGCTCCCTCCCCTTTACTGGAACTTGTTGCACTGCGAGTCCATGGCTGCAGGCCATAGTTCTCAGCACTGCAAGTATTCTATTGTTTTGATCTGACACTTCTACTGTTACGTTTCTAGCACTGAGCTGTTAGGGGTGGTATGAGCTCTGGCAGGGTGGGGAGGTGGTGGTGAGACTCAGTGCTTTAGCCTTCAGTTCTCTGCTCAGCAGGGCAGTGAGTGCTTAAAATGCTGTTTTCACCCTTCTTCCCTCAGTCTTTGTTCCTTGGTCTCTGCAGTGATTGTTGGGTTCAACCGTGTTATATGCTTATCCCTCAGGCAGGACTGTGGCCATAAGTTGAGCACTAGTAGTCTGAGTTCTTCCCTCTCCCATGGCTGCAGTTGTTCTGGACTGCAATGAGCTTGGAGCTCGGAGCTCCAGTCAGTCCTGCGCCAGCGCTGCTGGTGTCTTGCACTTTCCACTTCATCCTCCCCCACTAGCCCAATTTGCCCACTTTTAGGTGATTTCAGTTGCATGTCTGTTAGTCTTGCTTTTCTGCTGTACAGGGAGTCCTCTGTAGAATTATAGTTGCTCAATTTGTTGTAAATTTTAAAGTAGATTTCAAAGAGTCTCCCATAATACCGCCATTTTATGACATAATCTTGTACCTTGCTTTTTGTATCCTCCAACTTAACTAAATTCATTTATTAGTTCTAATAGGTTTTGGGTATTTCTTTTTCTTGGAGTCTTCACGATTTTTTACATATAGTATCATGTCATCAGGAAACAGGCAATTTTACTTCTTCCTTTCTGATTTGGATGCCTTTTATTTCTTTTTCTTAGGAAATTGCTCTTGCTAGTACTTCCAGCATTATGTTGAATAGTTGTGGCAAGAGTGCGTATACTTGTCTTTTACTAGGTATTAGAGGAAAAGCTTTCAGGTTTTCCTGATATTAGCTGTGGGCTGTTTGTGGCAGACCAGCTGCCATGGATCGAACGGTACCTGGGAGGGGGGGTGGAAATGTAAAAAAGAGGCACACACAAATTATGATGTGGCCGGTCTCCAGGGATGCTGGAGCTGGGATTTATTTTACCTTCACCAATATATACCCTTTGGGTACGTGCAGTTTAACAATCACAGGTATGCATTACCTCACAGAAGGTAAATTTCTAACTTCAAAGAAACTACAGAGTCACTACAAGACTCCCCAAAGTAATTAACATACGAAAGAGACTACCATTTGCCCTGATAGCCACCAGTTATCTGTGTCCGGGAAAACGGCCACTCCCACCTCATTTCTTCAGTAGCCTACAAGCCCCCTGGAGGGACAAGCAGAACAATGTCTTAGAACTTGAAACAAGTTAATCGTGAACTAAGCCAGGCCGCAAATTTCCAGAGAAACAAGAAATTATGGCTCCCCACATCTCCCCCTTTTTTATTCTAAAGCTGCAGAATTTTCCCTACAGCAAAATCAAGGTGACGGTGCCTGGCTTGGGCGTCTCAGGATAACCTTATCAACTTGCCCGTCATCGGTGCCTGTACTGTGCAATACAAGTCCTGTCTTAGGTGTTGAAAGGCTCCTTAAGACTTACCCGTCTTTGGCTAACCCGTCCCATTAGGCACAGGAAGGAGATGGGATTAAGGCTCTGTCTTAAGCTTAAGCTGATGAAGGTCAGCTCGCAAGTCCAGCATTTGATTAATGAAATGCTTAATGAAGATGGGAAGTAGGCACAGAATTACACAGACACAGATGCCTAATGTAAGAAAAACCAAAATAGAATGAGTGAGATTTGGCATTGAAGGCATAACATTTTTAAGAACATTAATAAAATCTGAGGCAGCCTGGGCAGCATCAAATTTCAAAGGTTCAGCTTCTCTCATATTTCTAATCTCATTATGAAGCTGAAGCATATCTAGAGACACATTAGCATCATGCCAAATCCCTTGGAGATGTAAACGAACCTGATTCCAATTATATTGACTTTGATTATACTTTTTAGAAGTGACACATATCCAATGATATTCTGAATGACACTCCAAATGAGATCTAACTTTTAAACTCTGAATCACATCTCCCATATATTGAACTGTATCATAAAGGGCATTCACCTTTTGTTCTAATTTTACATTAACATCTTCTTGAATCCCTAAAGCCAAAGTAACATTCTTTGTAAGAGTATTAACATAATGAGCATTTTGGATAGTTTGAGAAAGAGCTACAGCTGCTGTAGCAGCAGTTGCAATAATAGTGACCAAAGCCATAATTCCTGCAATCAAAAGTCCAACAAACCGTTTTTGTCTGCTTAAGGCATACTCAATTTCTTTAAAAATCTGCAAGCTTTTTTCTGCATACCAAGGACCAGAAATATTAACAGGAAGCATAACAAATGAAGGTTGCTTAAGTACCATAACTTGAGTTCCCTGAGGTACCCATGAGACACAATTTGTAAGAGAACAATTATTGCAAGATACATGAAACTGATTCTCTATAAAATTTACATTAACATTTCCAATCAATAAAGCATAAGGAGAAGGAACACAAGCAGATACATTAACAGTTTTAGTAATAGCAGACCAGTCTCTAGTTTCGTCTTCTAAAACAGTCACAGGAGTACAAGGAGTACCTGATTTACAAAACTCAACCATTTGAATAACCTCATCTATTACTCCCATAAGTTTTCCTAAAGAACTTTGTTGATATTGTGCATCAGAAATCCAGAGTCCAGCAATCAAGTCTCGAGCCCATCCTGGCTGATTGTTTCTTGACCAGTCAATAATATATCTGTCCGTTCCAGGAATGTCATAACGAAAAGAAGCATTGCCAGGACAGTCTTTCCATGGAACAGTCTCTGTGTTCAATCTCAGTCTCATATTACAAGATGGACGCGACGGGGGGACGGGCAGAATGACCTAGCGTCCTCCAGACCAGTCGCCTAGCATGTTGAGACGAATAGTCCATCCAATTAAAGAGTCATTAAGGTGCATGGTAACCGGAGAACTACGCAGGCACCCAGATGTTGACTTATTTTTGGCAATACAAATAGGCAAACCTATTCCTTTACCAATATAAGTGAAATTTTTTTCCAAATGCAATTTCATGTGTCCATCAGAAGGCAATCCTAAAGCATGAGTATCATTGACGTAGACTGGAATTTCAGGACCATCCCACACAGCAGGGTGGAGGAGAGGTGGATCAGGTACATAGGCCCAATACGTCTGGTCGTCTGTTGCACTGCTGAGGGTCATCAGCATCATCAGTAGGTAGAGGGTCCACATGTTGCACCAATCTTTCTGGCAGCCACCGAGGGCTGTCTGCATCCTGTGGAAAAACACAAACATGTCCTCGGCCCCATATGAGGACCGGGTCTGGGCCTTGCCCCGAACCCGTAAGTGGGTCCTTCCATTTAACCAATGCCTGAGGGCTGGCAGAAGGATGCCAAAAGCGATCTGCTGCACTCTTACCATAGGCATCCAAAGTCAAAAAATTTTGAATAAAGAGAGAATGAGACAGGTAATTATGAGGCGTCAGGGGATATAACTCCCCCATTTTTATTTTTTGCAAATTAATTTTTAATGTGCCATGAGCGCGTTCAACAATCCCTTGGCCTTGGGGATTGTAAGGGATGCCAGTAACATGATTAATTGAAAATTGTTGGCAAAATAAAGCAAATTTTTTGCTGGTATAACCAGAGCCATTATCTATTTTAAGTTTTTTAGGAGTTCCAATCATGGCAAATGCAGCAAGACAATGCCTAATAACATGAGAACTAGCTTCTCCTGTTTGAGCAGAAGCCACAATGAATCCAGAGAATGTATCTATGGAGACATGAACATATTTTAACTTTCCAAACTCAGGCACATGAGTTACATCCATTTCCCAGAGATCATTAGGACGTAAGCCTTGAGGGTTAACTCCATAATGAGGTACAGGCTGTAAATGTGAACAGTTAGGACACTGTTTCACTATCTGGCGTGCTGCTTCTCTGGGGATCTTATACTGTGATCTCAGGCTCTGGCTATTTTGATGATGAAGGCTATGAGCCTGTTGTGCCTTTTATATTTGAGTTAAGGCAATGAGCTGAGTAGCAGAATCTGCAATTTGATTTCCTAGAGCTAAAGGCCCTGGAAGATTAGAGTGAGCTCTAATATGGCCAATATAAATTTTTTTACAACGCAGCTGAATGGCTTGTTGTATTTGAAGAAACAGATCCTGAATACCAGGATTACTGGTGGCAATAAAGGGTATAGTTTCTAAATTCCTGACTGCACGGACCACATAATGGCTGTCAGAGAATAAATTAAAAGACTGGTTAGCAAAATCAAGCAATATCATATGAACTGCTCGAAGTTCAACTATTTGAGCTGATGCTGGAGGCGTTTGTGTCTTTTTGATATTTTGTTGATTGAGCGCATAAACAGCCACTCCATTACTAGATCCATCAGTAAAAACATTAGGTACAGCAGAAATAGGATCATGAGACACAATTGAAGGGAAAATTGGATCATGATGTTGAAAAAAATTGAAGCAATTTATTCTTGGGATAATGATTATTCAAAGTTCCTGCAAAATGAGCCAAGGCAATAAAAAAAGTATCTGTAAACTGCATCAGGCCTAGAATCTGTGCCTTTGTAAAAGGAACAATAATTGAATCTGGCTCTTTTCCATAATATTTTCGAGCTTCTAAGCGGCTCTCTTGAATTAAACTGGCTACAAATTCATGATAAGGAGTAAGATTCCTCTGAGCAGCCACAGGGAGGTGTAGCCATCTGAGTGTCCCCTCCTGCCACAACACTGCCGTGGGCGTGTGTTTGGTTTGTAAAATATATACACACAGAGGTTTAGAATAATCTAAAAAAGAAACATGCTGTTGTTGGATGGCTTTTTCAACCTTAGAAAGAGCCTCCCTTGCAGGCTCAGTAAGAGACCTGGGGGAAGTTGGATCAGAATCTCCTTTTAAAATTTAAAACAGCGGTTTTAAATCTCCAGTAGTTAAACCCAAAGAAGGGCGCAGCCAATTAATATCTCCTAACAACTTTTGAAAATCATTAAGAGATTTGAGATGATCTTTTCTAAGTTCTATCTTTTGTGGAGAAAAATACTGAGCAAACAGCTGAAATCCCAAATAAGAGTAAGGTTCACTTCTCTGTACTTTCTCAGGGGCAATAATAAGACCTGAGGCCAGAAGGTTTTCTTTCATGTTTACAAAGCAAGATAATAATACTCCTTCTTTCTTGCAAGCCAACAATATGTCATCCATATAATGAATGATATTAAACAGAAGGGAATTGTTTTCTGGTGTTATCAATTGCTTCGCTAACAAACTTCTGACATAAGGTGGGGCTGTTTGCCATGCCCTGGGGAAGGACTCGCCACTGATATCTTTTCACAGGCTCTTGAAAATTTGGGCTAGGAATGCTAAAAGCAAATCTCTTACAATCTTGAGGGTGAAGTAATATATTGTAAAAACAATCTTTCAAATCTAACACTATTTTGTAAGTATCCTTAGGAATAGCAGAAGGATGTGGCAACCCTGGCTGGAGGGCGCCCATGACTTCCATAGTCTCATTGACTTTTCTTAAATCCTGTAACAATCTCCATCCTCCTGATTTTTTTAATAACAAAAATAGGCGAGTTCCAGGGAGAAGTAGATTCAACCACATGGCCTTTTTCAAGCTGCTCCTGTACAAGCGCTTGAGCGGCTGATATTTTTTCCTGAGTAAGGGGCCACTGATCTATCCACACAGGCGTATCAGATTTCCAAGTCATAGCCTCTGCTGTTTTTTGGTGGAGTACAGGTAAATCTATGACCCCTGGGGAAAATACCCCAAGCCTGTCCTTTGTAAATTGGGATTAGGCGAAATGGGTTCCTGTAGTCCTTGTCCCTGAATACCTAAGCCTTGTCCTGGGAGGAGCCCTTGATTAAACATTTGCTGAGTTACCTGAGTGCTTGGACTGAAAAGGTAAACTCCCATATTTCTCATAACATCTCGTCCCCAAAGATTAACTGGGAGACCAGGAATAATATATGGCTGAAAAGTTCCCTGATGTCGTTCCTCATCTCGCCATGATAAAAGATTGCTGCTTTGCTGAGGGGAATGAGACTGGCCTATGCCTTGTAAATTTGTGCTAGTAGTATGTGTAGGCCAGCTAGAAGGCCAATGCTCAACAGCTATACAGGAAACATCAGCTCCAGTATCTAAAATCCCTTGAAAATTTTTTCCATTTATTTTAAGTTGTAAAATAGGGTGGTCCCTCTTTATATCTTGAATCCAGTAAACATCCGAAGAACCAAATCCTTGATCTCCTCTTTCCTGAGCTTGTCTAACTTTTCCTATTTTAATACGAGGCAAAATAATTAACTGAGCAATGCGAGTTCCTGCAGGTATAGCCGAGATATTTAAAGGTGAATGAGTCATGATCTTAATCTCTCCAGTAAAATCCTCATCAATAACTCCTGGAGAAAACTGAATTCCTTTTAAAGTACTACTGCTTCTTCCTAATAATAAACCTACAGTTTTAGGTGGTAAAGGCCCAAAAACCCCTGTGGGTAAAGCTTGTATCCCCATCTCAGGAGTTAATACGATACCTGTGGTGGAACACAAGTCCAATCCTGCGCTGCCTGCGGTGGCCCTGAATAAATCTGTGATATATTTCTTTTTTGACAATCGGGCCCCACTTGGCTCTGACTCTGATCCTGAGTCTGCAGTGCCCCATAACATTGCTGATTCGGGGCCTGGGGCTGGCCCCTCACCCAGTTTCCCTGAATCGGTCTTCCATCTTTATCTGTTCTGGATTTGCACTCATTAGCCCAGTGTTTTCCTCTCCTACACTTAGGACACACATCTGGAGGCTTTTTGGCAGAAGCTGCAATAGAAGCCGTGGAATTCTCAGGCTCAGCTCTACACGGGCACTGAGCTGCCCAATGTCCTTTCTTCCCACAGTTAAAGCAAGCTCCTGTACGACTGCCTGCATTAAGTCTTGCCTGTTGAAACATAACCTCCTTTATAGATTTTCCTTGTAAAGCTGCAGCCATTGCTATACCTTGAGAAAAGGACGGGCTGACATCAGAGCACAGGCGAATGAAATCAGAAAAGGTCCCTTTCTTTCTGAAAGGTCTAATAGCCGCTTGGCAAGCAGAATTAGCATTCTCATAGGCAAGCTGTTTTATGAAAGCCTGAGTAGCCACAGAGGAGCCAAATGTCCGTCCTGCCGCTGTGCTAAGGCGAGAGACAAAATCTTGGAAAGTTTCGTCAGCCCCCTGTCTTATTTTTGTGACTTGGTCTTCCTTGTGTGAAGAATCAGGCAACATTCTCCAAGCATCCTTAGATGCTGCAGCTATTTGGCCATAAGCCCCGGGCATATAGCCCATCTGGCGATCTAAATGTGCATAAAGGCCTTCTCCTGTGAGCATATCTAAAGTAACAGGAATATGCCTTAATGCATTCTCATTTGCCTTTGTCTTGCAATTTTCATAAAATTCTGACTTCCATAGAAGATAATCGCCTCCGGAAAGGCAAGCATTAGCTATGTGCTTCCAATCTTCTGGAGGAGTAGCATCATTAGTCAAAGCATCTAAAATTGCCATAGTAAAAAGGGCAATGGGGCTGTACTGAGTACAAGCCTCTTTTAAATCTTAATTTGCTTCCACTGAAAAGATCTCCATTCCATAGCCCTATTTCCTGCTTGATCAATTCTATCAAAAAGAGGATACACTCCAAAACTTTTTGTAGACTCTCCCTGCTTATGAGCCTCCTCACAAGCTAATTGAAGAGGAGAGCGCATAACTGACTCCGATCCTGATTTAACATACCCTGGCGGAGGTTTTGTAGGCATATCCCAAGCCGGCGGTTGTGGTGGGGGCAATGGGGGACCCCACATGAACGGCTCCTCAGGAGGCGGAGCAGTAGGATCATTTACAGGGGGGTCCCCACCCCCCGGATTCCATGGATTAGTAAAATCAATCAAGGGAGGTTGGATAATATCTTCCCTAGTGTAAGGTACGCGGGGAGGTCCGAGACGACCTTCCCCCTCTCGACTGACTTTAAGCCTTACAAGCTGTTCCTGAAGAGTCTTTATTTGTTGGGAAAGTGTATATATCGGATCTGCAGGCTGTTTAATTTCTTGAGCTGCAGCTACTACGGGGGGATATTTCTCCCTATCATATTCAGCTGCAGCCTCTTCCAAATCTTCTTGATCTCTCAAATCTAACTCTTCCCACTGCTCATCCGGCAACTCCTGACAAACAGGTTTTTTATTTTGACTCGGAGCTCCCTCCTCCTCTCCTCCCTCCTGATCAGGGGCTGAAACGGGAAGCTCCACATTCCCTGCCTGCTTCACCTTCTCCAGCCTACAGCCCTCATGTCTAAGATCTAAGCAGTCTCTAATTAATGCCCATAGTCCGAATGCTTCTACCGGGACCCGCTGA